>NC_082341.1:154605015-154905015 GCF_027477595.1 Haemorhous mexicanus | reverse complement strand
CACATATTCATATTTTACTATATATTTTTATATAGTTATTGCAATTTTTAATGTTGATAGCCCAGTGTCCAACATAGAAACTAATCAAAAAAATAGGACAATACTGAAACATCAATGTGAGAGTTACCTAAAATACATACATACATACATACATATATCTACATAAATGAGTATAATAAACTTGCAATTTTACAATCAAGTATAAAATTTTTACTGAATAAGATTAATAATAATGAAAATTCAAAAGCAGTCATGAGCAAAATATCACTGGCTATTTTCCAATTTGAGAGCATTAAAATAGAGTTTAAAACTTTTATTTTTAAATTTGTTTTCCTAAATTGTTAATCATGAAATTAAAGAAGATAGGTAATAATGAAATTCAAAAGCAGTGGCAAGAAAAATATCATTGGATATGTTCCACTTCCAAAGCCCAGAGGCAAGTCCATGCTGTTTCCAGGCAAGAAGGAAATTCACCATTTAGGTTTTCTGCCTGGTTTCTTCCTCCTCTGAACTATGAGATAATGGCCCTGCCAGTGGGCAGGATATGGACCGGTGTGACTTCATGGCCTGATCCAGTATGGAAAATCCTGTGTTCCAGACATTTGAACGTTGCATTTGATGCTACAATACATATTCCTGCAAGCTCAGGAATTAGGAAGTGCATCAGAAGAAGAAAGGTATTAAAAGGAAGTTAAGCCAGTGGGAAATATTAAATTATTTAGTCAGTATCTTTAAAAGTGAGTTTTTGTCAGCACAATTCTGATAGGGCAGAAGAGCTGGCAGAGGCCCTCCATCCCCTCTGTTCTCATCTACTGATAAATTTTTTCCTGGAGGGGAAGAAGGCATCACTTCCACCCTCCTCTCCCTTTGTAAGGTTTGTTTGTAAGTGAGGGACACAGGTTTAGGACTAAACTGACCTTTCCTTTTTTCTGAAATCCCAGTCCATGAGGCCCCAAGCTGCCTGTTAGACGCAAGGCTCTGCCTCTGCTCCCCCAAATAATTCTGATTTCTCTGCTCCTGCAGGATATTCAGTCTCTAAATATCAAAGCAGGTCCAGGGGATACCTGATCACACATTGATGCAACCAAACATTTGTAGTTTTTGCAGGAAGAAAGAGAAGCTTATTTCAGCTTGCACCAGTGGATTAAAGGTTGGATTTGATGATCATAGAGGTTGTTTTCAAACTTAAAGATTCTGTTTTTTCTTAGGGAAGGTTAAGGCTGTGTTCTCACTCGTCAGCATTTCACCATCTTGATTTCACTGGAATTATGCAGATTTCAATCAGCTTTAAGACTACTCCCTTGGAAATGGCTTTTCCATACTGTCTTAGGTTGGAAATGGGGCTGTGTATTCTATTCCTATATGTTAGAGGTGGGGTAATTATATTCTGGTAATTGGGCAGTTTTTCTTTATCTCTTCCACAAACCAATCCTCCCTCCAGGAAATATCTTCTGTTCATGGCCAGTGAGTGTCCCTGCATGGCTGATAACATTCCATCATCCCATTGGGAGATGCTCTGCCCAGGGGGAGGAGCCAAGCATTCCTAACTGGATATAATCTGAGATTTGGAACACCAGAGGCAGCCTTTTCCCACTGGATTCCCAGAGGAAGACCAAACCCATTTTCACCACCACTGGATCTTTAGAGGAAAACTCCACCCTTCTACAGGATCCCTGCTCCAACAGAACCACAGCTGTCACTGCAGGAGGACTGCACTTAAGTCACTCTATTAAATGGAGTGACTTAAGTCACTCCACTTAATGGAACTGCTGCCAACACCCTGATCCACAGGGTCACCCTGATCCACAGAGTGTCACGTCATATTCTGACTCTCTCAGTGTTTTGGATTTTTCTGTTTGTTTGTAGTATTGCATTTGTATTTTCAGTTTTTCCTTGTAAAGAACTGTTATTCCTATTCCCATATCTTTGCCTGAGAGCCTTTTCATTTAAAAATTATAATAATTCAGAGGGAGGGGGTTTACATTTTCCATTTCAGGGGAGGCTCCTGCCTTCATTAAGCAGACACCTGTCTTCTCAAACCAAGACACACTCCTGGTACTGGTAGCTTGGTCTTGGTCTTTACAATCATTGAAACACCCCCCTCGAAGTTCATTACACAGGGTTATCTTCATCTGCCCAGACTTCTGTCTCACCACAACATCAAAAAAGACTTTTCAGCTTAATTTTTCATTTCTTCTGTATCCCTGTTTTGTCTGTGTTTGAGGCTTCTGAGAATGGCAAGTAGTTCCCGCTGGCTACCCCCACATATTAAAAAAAACCCTTCAATTTCCTTGCCATGATCTAAGAAAAATTTTTTTGTGACCATGTCCTGACTCTTTTATTCTTCCATATGTTCATGATCCTATATTCCCCAAATTGACTTTAATCACTGCAGCAATCCAGGAAATGGTCTGTGAGGGAATAAGTTTTAAAGGTTAAAAAAGGTTAAAAGGACTCAAACAAGAAGAAATCCTGTCTTAATGCCAGCCCTGAGATTTAGACCAACAAACAAGGCAGAATGGGGGATTTCACATAGATTTTGTTCTAATTTTCTAGAAAACAAACATTAGGGAGACATTATAGAATTGTAGAGTCATAGAATGGTTTAGGCTGGAAGAGTTTGTAATTTATTGAATCATAGAATTACTCCACCATTGTCCTGGGCAGCCAGTTTTAATGCTTAATTAAAACTAATTAAAGTGCCTTTCAATGAAAAAAATATTCCTAAATCCAATCTAAACCTCCCCGTTTCAATTTAGGGCCGTTTCTTCTTGTCCTGTTGATTGTTACCTGGGAGAAGAGCCCAGCCCCAACGTGACTACACCCTCCTTTCAGGTATTTGTAGAGAACAAGAAGGTCCACCCTGAGCCTCTTTTTTTTCCAGGACAAACACCCCCCACTCCATCAGCCTCTCCTCATAATGCCTTTTTCTCTCAATGCTTTACCAGCTTCACTGTTCTCCTTTGGACATGAAGATCACCCAGTCCAACCCCACTGCCATGAGCAGGGACAATTTCTACCACATAAGGTTGCTCCAATCCCTGTCCAATCTGGCCTTGAACATTCCCAGGGATGGCTATCCACAACATTGCTGGGCAACCTGTGCCAGTGTCTTACCAACGCTCACAAAAAAAAGTAAAATTCTTCCTTATGTCAAATTTAAACCTACCTCCTTTCATCCTAAAGCCATTTCCTCTTGGCTTTCCTGACAGAATTTGGGCCTCCACATGTAGATCAAATTTACTGTGTCTTTAGTACTTAACTAAAATAACCAATTTTTACTTGTTTTTGTTGTGGCAACACAAAAGAATCTCAGTGCTCCTTCCCAGAGAAACTGCAGCCCAAGAGTGCTGCATGCCAATGAATGTTCAGTAATTAAAGACACTCAAACAAACATGGCCAGGTGAGATGAAACATTTTGCTGTTATTATCTCAACTCCACCTGCAGGAAATTAAGTCCCACCAGAGACAAGGACACTTCTCTGAAGTCGTTTGTATAAACCTTGAGTGAGCTGGAGACTGTCCCTCCCTTGAGGACATGACTGATATTTTAGAGCCACTTTCCCATCAGCTGAGAGCTCCATGTTGAACATTTCCCCATTTTCTGATTTTCATAACATCCTCATTTTCCCTGCCCAGCAGGTCTGCACAGATCCATCTGACACTGCTGTCTTTTGTTCAGTTTGACACACTGATTATCTGTAAGAAAGATCTATCTGGGGTTTTTGTGTTCCTGCCAAAATCCTGCCTGAGGGATTGGCCAGTAAGAGAAGACAGCCAAGGAAAAAACACAAAATTAGTCATCACAAACAAGAACTTAAACCTTAACTTTGCTGCTTAAATCAGAACTTTGGATTGAGAAATGGAATCTATTTAAACCCTTACCTTCTGATGGCTAAAAGAATGAAAAATAAAGCCCTTTGATCAAAGTTTTGTGTCCTTGTCATTTTCAATCAAACTTCACATTGCCTCCTAAAAAGATCATAAATGACAAAAATGTTTGGAATGGGCCTTGGATTTGAAATTGTCTGTAGTGTTATGTCTATAAATCATGTAATGAAGTTCTGTGCACACTAAGACTGTAGAAAAATGCCATCATATTCTACACAACAGTTTCTGGACAAATATCCTAAATTAGCTCTCAAGGCTAACAAATGCAATCTCATAGTTTAAAAAGAAATAAAAGAAAGAATGAGATCAAAAAGAAAAAAGGACAGGTGATGAAGGAAGTAATTGGAAAGGAATTACAAAAAAGCAGATCCAGCACCCCTTAATTCTATAGCTACACAGTTTGTTTTAAGGCTGTTTGGAGATGCAGAGAAGAAAATGAGGCAGCTTTTACTGTTTTCTAAAAGTTATTGGTTAACATTTCCATTTCCTGGAACTGTGTACAATTTTACAGACTGTGAGGGGAACTGATATTACAGACAGAGAGATGAGAAAAATATTATTAATAGCATAGAATTATTACTTCTATGTTAAATGGAATTAAATAAATGTGTAAAATATTTACGAGAGCAAGGGAGGTATCTAAAGAGCAACTATAGACAGAAATTTAGTAATGTGACTTTATACCACCCTCCACTGAGGAGGGAGGAGGGCATTCTCCTCAAGGGTGGATAGCAAAATCTGGGGAGGTTTTCAGTTTCCCTCCTCCCATACATAATATTCTGAGTAGGATATTTTACATATTGGAAGAGAAATTCAAGGTACAGGTTAAAATGGAGTGAGAGCAGTGACATTCCAGGGCCCCACTCTTAAATAAATGGAGAACTCTCTAAATATTGCCTCAGATTTGCTCTTGGTCTCAACAGGTCTGAACACTTTTCATGCACACATCTGAGACAAGACTGCAGAGCAATTCCATTTTTCTTTGAGTATGACAGTTGGGGGAGTGTGTTCTTTTCTGCTCAAACTTCTATCCCTGACATGTTCCTAAGATAGTCAAGAAGCACAAGCTGTCCTGAAGCTAGAGTAATACCAGGAATTCTGGGGGAGATTGAGGATGCACTCAATCTAATCTCCAGGTAGAGAGATTTTTAGAAAGCTGCTGATTTTTAGAAAGTGAGTATAAGCAGGGGGCATATGTGGAGAAAAACTTCTCCAGCAAAATTCCCCAGCTCTTCAAAACCTTTTTAACAAATTTCAGAGTATACTTTTTAATCCAAGCTATTATCTTGGTAAATAATTACTTATTTTGTTGCCTTTTTCTGTCATAGAGCTCCAAGTGCTGCTCTAACTGAGGGGCCAGATAATTTGGTTTCATGAAAATGTTCACAGCAAAGGTGAAGTTTGATGTGGGAAATCTGATCCAGCACAGAGTTGTCATCCTTTTACTTGCCATCACAATGAGCCGTTAAGAATGTCCTTGCTCCTAGAAAATTCAGAAATAACATAAGGGCAACATAATCCAGATTTTTTTTTAGTGTATTAGAAAAGGTTAAAAATCTCTCTTTATTTTTTCTAAATATTATTACCTATATATTTATCCATGCATTCATATTTCAATTAATTATGTTAACAGAACCAAAGGTTAATGCTCAAAATAATTAACAGGTTTTACTTAAATTAAGCTGAATTAGGGTAGTATCAACGGCTCCCAGATTAATCTTCAGTATCAGAATTTAAGCTAGAACAATCCTCAGGTGTTAAGTGCTTCTGGATGAGAAGCAAATTAACTGTGTTTTTTGCAGGCTGGGTGGGTGTTAGAATTGATATCATCATTTATGTTCCCTGACCTATTTAATGAGTTCAAATTGTAATGAAATGTATTTCTGTCCTACAATAAAAGACTGGAATAAGAGCTAGAGGTAATCCTTGGAAGAAAGAAAAGAGAGCAATGGATAGATGATGGGAAGAAAGAAACTACAAAAATGGAAATGATAGGGTTTAACTTGCTTTTGCACAATCTGATCTTTCTTCTTTTCCTTGTTGATTATGGCTAATTCCTCTATCAATCTGCATGGTGTGAGCATTCCATTGCCACTGCTTGCCTGCATTTAAGTCTGATTTTCCCTCAGCATGATTATTTTGAAGCATTAATCATTACCCCATCCAAGTGGTCAGAACATGGAATCCTGTGCTGGTTTGGCACAGGAATGAAAGAAATCGCTGAAAATTCAAACAGCTTTGATTTTCAGAACTTTTTTGTCTGTTTCTGTGGTATTTTTAACTGTGCTTGGGATATACCCATGGACATTTTTAATTCCCTTTTAAAACATATATGGGCCACCAAGATGATCAGAGGGATGGAGCACCTCTCCCACAAGGAAAGGATGGGAGAACTGAGTTTATTCAGCCTGGAAAAAGAAGATTTTGGAATGAGCAGGTATTGAATCCATCATAGTTCTTCATGGGCTGCAGGGGGACCAGGATGGTCTTCACTGGGCATACAGAGGAATCTCCAACCTTGTGCCTCCCTCTCCTCCTCCTCTGAGCCTCTGATTCTTGTCTGAGCATCTCAGTGAAGCTGAGGACAGCACAGAGAACAGGAGATGAAAGGATAAAGGAATGAAGCCTTACAGAGACAGATGCCTTAAAAAGAGAGAATATAAGGCCCAGGATCCTTCTCTTTCTAACACTCAAGGCAGATAAGGGAAAAAAATTCAACTTTACAAAGCCATAACGATGGTGGATAAGATGAATATTGTAGCAGATCCCATAATATTAGGGTTGGGGATGCTCAATAAGACAAGGGTAAAACAACATACTTTTCTTATACAAAGGGTAGTGAAAGTCTGTACTTTGTTGCCACGGAACAGAGGCAGACAGGACCAGAATTTCAGATTGAAATTAAATAAATTGATGGACAGCAGGTCCATAAATAGATACTAAAAAGATTAGGCAGAGACAGGCCCTCTAGCATCACTAACAGATCACGCTCAGAGAATTCAAGGGGAACAAATGACAAAAAGGACTCAGACATGTTCTTTTCCTAGATATCATTTCCTATTTCCCCTTTCACAGAGAATATAGAGTTAGACAGAATATTGATGGGATCACAAGATGCTCTTGGGTGCATCTGCATTGGCTTTGCCTCACTCAAGCACCTGTAGCTCTATGTCTCAGCCCAAAAATAGGGGCTGAACTTCACCCTTTTTGCAATTTCTGAGTGCTAAAGGGCCAGAAAATAATCAAAAAGAGAATTTTTCCTGAGGCAGAAAGGTGCAATCACAGGGGGAGACCGTGAATATTTTAAACTGTGGTAGGAAAACTGAAGACACAGACCCTGACATGCATCTCTTTGAGTATAAATTAAAAATATAGCCAGAAAAACAGGCAAAGGGAAACTGATCTAGCCAGAAAAAGTGTTTATTTCTAGATGTGGAATTAATGCTTTTTCTGCATGAGGCAATGGAGGGGAGTTTTGATCCCCAAGCCAGTTCCAGTTTCCAATGTCCACACAGCAGGGAAGTATAAACAGACACCCATATGTCTGCATGAGCATAAAGAAATATTTATTTTTCTCTTAATTAGGCAATATATACCTGCCAGAATAATTTTTGTCATGGGCTTTGAAAGCCCAATTCCAGAAAGATTTTTTATTAGATTTTTTTTTTGTTAGCAGTGTTTCAAGTGATATTGTTCCCTTAATTTTTTCTTGAAAGAAAACTTGGAAGAAGAGGTTTGGATTATTATTTTGATGAACTCTGAAATATATTTAAAATAATTGTTTACAAAGAGAGTTTACATACAACTAGAGCTACAAACCAGCCTGTGAGGGCATCTCATGTTGGTGGAAATTCAAGGAACAGACAGGAAACACAGAAGAATGGTTTATCAGTTGGTTTATCAGGTGTTACCTCAGTGCTCAGGGAAGCTATTCCCTGACTGAAGTCTCCATTTCACTTTTGTGAAGCATAATGGAGAAACATTTCCTTGAAGGGTCATTTCCTCTCCAAGTCTTGATGAGATGTATTACCTCTGGCTGATGGAGAGGTCCATCCTAGAGCCAGTGCTTTTAAGTAAAGGTATTAATTTCTCCTAATATGCAAAATTCTGAAATAATTGCAGTTGTCTTGACAGCCCTGGACCAATCCTCTACTGAAAGCCTGGTTAAGTTCATACATCAGATCACTCAGGGGCTCATGAACTCAGTTTTGAAAATCTCCAAGGAAAATGACACCCCAGCCTCCTGGGCCCCTTCTCCAATATTTGACTGTGTATTGATGGAGAATTTTCCCCTCATACCAAACAGAAATTTCTCCCCTGACCACTCTCACCCATTACCTGCAGTCCTTCATAATACACCCCTGAGAAGTCTGGGTCCATCCTCTCTGTCACAGAATCGTAGAATGGGCTGTGTTAGAAGAGTTTTGAAGGATCATTTCATTCCAATCTCCTGCTTTGGACAGAGAAACCTTCCACCAAACCAGATTTTTCCAAGCCCTCTCCAACCTGGCCCTGAACATTTCCAGGGATGGGGCAGCCACAATTTATCTGGGAAAGCTGTTTCTGAGTATTTCCTAGTAGCACATTATAAATTCCTAATTCCCTAGTACTATATTACAAATCTGTCCAAGAAAACCAAAACTTTGGAGGCCTGGTTTTCAGCCTGGGGATGTAACTGCTCTGTTCAGGGCCCTTTCATTTACCAGTTCACTGAAATAACTTCACTTGAGAGCAAATCCACCTCTGTTCTCCTTCCCAGAGCACAGCTCAGCTCATCCTCTGAGCCCCAGCAGAACACGTTTCCAAGTGTGATTGAACAGAAACTGTTCCATGTCAGTAGCATGAATTCCCTGAACTTCAGCCTCAAAGGGAGGTGAAGAAAAGTGTGTGTCAAAGTGAGAATGAGCCTGGACATACACTGCATACTCTAGCACCCTTTTTTCTCCCTTTTTCCTTTTTTTCTTTTCTTTCTTAGCAGTTGCAGGAACATGAAAGTGAATTGCTGGGTTTGTTTAAATGGCACAGAATCTAAAAGCAATTTGTGGTGACAAGGTCACATGGGGCAAGTGGAGGCTTTTTATAACTCTACAGAGAGCTGGGGAGTATATCTATGTTATATATACACACAGTGAGAAATACAAAATATTTTACTGTTAATGATACAGTCACAGGAAAAGAAATGGATTCAGCTCAACAGAGGATCATGTGTGAAATTATACTGAATTTCCCAGGCAAATTCAATATTTCCAGGATTTTTAAATGGGGGGAAAAAAGCAGCAAAGGAAAAATGCAGAATGCTCCCTTCCTGGGGAGGTTTGGATTGGATATTAGGGAAAATTTTCTCACTGAAAGGGTGGTTGGAACAGGCTGTCCAGGGAGGTGGTGAGGTCACCATCCCTCGAGGGTTTAAAAGATGTTAAAAGAAGGTTTGTAGATGTGGCATTTGGGGACATGGTATAGTGGTAGAGCTGGCAGGGTCACTTCAATGACTGATTAATTTTGCAGGTCTTTTCCAAGCTAAACAATTCCATGATTCTTTAAGAGCAAAACAAGAACAAGACACACAAGAAAGGATTTACGCCTGGTTGAATAATAAATTCTAAATCAAAGAAAAGAAACACAACAGAAGGACTTGCCACAAACACTTGGATGCTTCTTAATACTTAATTAAAAGATGCCAGACTGAATGTTAATAATAATAATTTGCATATACATTTATTTGCTGTTAAAAAAGAGTGGCCCAAGGCCTGTTAAGATCAACAGGGTGATTCCCAATTTTTTTTTTTTAATATTTTTTAGACACCTGTTTCGTTAAAAATGCACTGCACAACCAGGATGAAGTGTTGCAGCTGAGCTAGGACAGAGGTGGAACCTGGAGGAATGACCCTAAAATGGTGTCTAAAGTGTGAAATGTCCCCCTCATGCTCCTCCCACAATAGAAAGCAGCCTTCTGTTGATGTTTTCTTTAGCAAAGCACCCCACAGATTCCAGGCCAAATTTTGCTCTGTTTCAGGAGGATGAAATTCTTCCTGAACGCAACAGCTTTGGACACACTGTTCCAGTAGGTATGGGCACCACAAGCCTGAATTTTCCAATACTCTCTTTTCCTCATGTAGTGGCCATTAGGCAAGTTGTGGTTAGCAATTAACAGCTAAAAGTCTGGTTTTCCTAGGGGGTGCTAATTAGTATTTGCAGCTTTTGTCTGGGGCTATACCTCAGTTTTTCTTTTCAGCCTGCACTCCATGCAGCGCAGTTGTATGGGCTGTGCCTAATTGTTCTGGTTTGTAGCAACATATGGTCTTAAACTATTCTCATCAACTGTTATCATCTTCCTCTAGGAAGAGTCTGAGCCTAGCTGAAAAGATATGAAAATATATGAAAATATATGCTGAAATCTAACACACAATCTAGACCACATCTTGGGATAAGAGATTAAAGCATTTTCCCTGGATGGGGAAAGCCCCCACAGTGGAGGAAGGTGGCACAGAGGAAAAAAAAAATGAAAGGCATGAGAAAAAAGTAAAAACAGAAAAAGGCAACCCCCCAGTTCTATGATTATGACATGCTGAGAATGAAGATCCCAAAGAACAGGGATGCTGTTCCTCAAGGATTCTTTGGAGGTTGTCAGGAGCAAACAAATACCACAGTCATTCAATTCCATCTACTAGGGCCAATAAAGCACTGAGCTCCACTCTGGGGTTCAGACACCCACTCCAGACACGTTCAAAAAAGTTTGGAATCCATCTGTGGCATGGAGAAGAGAACTTCAGTAGGTGTAAACCAAGTGAAGCATTACTGAAGCCTCCACTGGGCACAAATCTGCTCCAGTGGTTCCATTCATCATCCATTAACACAAATTACCAGGCTTGAAGGCTTTGTTTTGAGGCTGTCAGAAAGAGCAGGTAATGATTTTGTCTGACACTTTGCAATTATTGACTAATTTGAGGTGAGAAAAGGCTTTTAGAGTAGATATGAGAGCTACTATTTGCACACAGCTTTACTAATTTCAAAGTTTGGAAAGGCACTGAGCCCTTCAGCATACTGGAAGTTTATTTTTAAAAGTGTCTCAGAGTATATGATTCCTCCTCCTCAGAACAGGATGAATTAAATGAAAAAGCTGTTGAGGATCCATCATTGCAGTCTTTTACAGGGAACAGTCAGTGCAATACGTCATTGATTCCTAATGCTGCAACATTTCCATCCTCAAAATATTCAGTGCAGGGCGGAGGAGCTTTCAGATATTGTGGAACCTGAGTCCTTCATTCACTGAAATGCGCATATAATGATGTCCATTAAATGAATTAAAAGTTAGATACTTGCCATCTATTCATTTTTTCTGATCATGGCATCACAGATAAGAAAGATGACTTTGAGCTGAAAAGGGATCGATTTAAACTGGAGATTAGGATGGAATTCTTTACTGTGATAGTGGTGAGGTACTGGAAAAAGTGGTCCAGAGAAGCTGTGGCTGCCCCATCCCTGGAAGTGTGCAAGACCAGGTTGGACAAGGCTTGGAGCAACCTGGGATAGTGGAAGGTGTTCCTGTCCATGGCAGGGGGTAGGAACTGGATGGTATTGAAGGACTCTTCCAACACAAATCATTCTAAGATTTATGATTTCATTAAAAGATAAGAAATTACTAACAGGTAAATTGACTAGGAATAGAACATCCTTTCTCTGGAAGAGAAAGGTTGGGGTTTTGTTAGCTCCTATTCATTATGGTCCTGACCTGTTTGGGAACTAAGTCAATTCAATCCTATCTGGAAAACCCTGAAAACAGAAAAAAACCCATTTGTCAGAACTGGGCTCTGCTATAAAGCTAAACTGTCTGATACCAGACACTGCTTCCACTTCCCAGCAATCGCTCAGTACCTTGGATATCCTCTCTTGAGCAAATCTCTTGTCTTTTAGGGACAACCACAGAGACATAGAATTAGCCAAAGCCAAGGAGTAAAGAACAGTGTTATAGGATCACTGAATGGTTTGGGTTAGAAGGGACCTTCAGGCAGCTCATTCCAACCCCCTGCCATGGCAGGAACACCTCCCACTATTCCAGGTTCCTCCAGCCTGGAGTGTTCCATCCCACCTGACCTTGGACACTTCCAGAGATGAGGCAGCCACAGCTTCTCTGGGCAATCTGTGCTATGGCCTCACCACTCTTATCATAAAAAATTCATCTCCAGTTTACATCTACTCTCAGTTTAAAATGACCATCCATTTTTCTGCCACTCTAGGCCTGGTAAAAAGTCTCTCTGTCTTTCTTACAAGCCCTTACAATACAATTTCTTGCAGCACATGTCTTACCTACCAGGAGTGTGTACTCAAGAGCATTTGGTTTCTGTGCTTTTTAAGTTGTCCAGAACACATATGAAGAAGGAAAAGCAGTTTCTATAATATTTTTCAAGACAGATTTCTCTCTAAAGACAGCAGATGGTCACTTCCCTCTGGTGCTGATACTGCTTTCGACTAGTTTTTTTCAGCTGTGCTCACACATACATTAAAAAGACACAAAATACAGACAAGTTACTCAAAGATCAGAGAGGCTGCCACGCTGCAAGTGAAGCTGGGTAAGTCATTGTCAGCTTCACTCCAGCCAAGTGTCCCTCAGTGTACAGTTGGGTTGGACATTAGGAAGAATTTTTTCTCTGACAAGATGGTCAAGACTTGGAACAGACTGCCCAGGGAAGTGGTGGAATCTCTGCCAAGCATCCAATGAAAGCCACAGAAATCAGTCTCCAAAATCAGTCTCCAGGGCTGCCAGACAAAATGGTAAGGTTGATCTCACTATTTTAATTACAGTGTAAATTTCTGCACCTGAACCTTGGTATCTGTTCTGCAGCCCATGGAATGACACAGGCCTGTGGAGGCTGCAGTGAGATCTGTTTCATCTGTTTTAGGGTGAGAGGAAGTTCTAGACTTCACTAAGTGGATTGACTCACCCTCCATCACTATAAAGGAAGCTTTGGATGGACACAGTTCAGATGTAGCCTCCTTCACTGGAAATATCTACATTTCAGGAAATGTCTCCTCCCTCTGGTTATGAAATCAGTAAGAAGTAGTCAGTACCTAATGAAACCTCTTTCACAGATATTATGATTTTTTTTATTTTTAAATTCTGCCCATATCACAAACACTTGGTCCCTGGACAAAACAAACAGAGTAATCCTCAGATTTCATTCTCATCCTTTCCACAACTTTTGTGTGTCACTCATGTGTCTGCAGTCATTTTTCCTTTCAGTCACTTTTTTTCCAGGCCGAAGATGCCTAATCTGCTCATTTATTCCAAGCTCTTTCTGAGGTTTAATCATCTTGTTTCTCTATTCTGAACCCTTCTAAGTTTTAATACAAATGGAATTACATGCTGTCCTTTCTAAAATCATTGGTCTGTTCTCCCTAATTTCTTTTAATCTGTTTTGGGTTTTTTTTTTTTTTTTGGAGACTCTTTTGAAATATCTACTTGCCCACTGTCCATGAGAAGATTTTACAAAGAGGAGAAAGTGACAAAAAGCTAATCTACATTATGGATTTTTTCACACTAACAGAAGTGTGGTTAGAAAAGCATAATACACCAATTCAGATAGCTGTATTTACATAATTTCAGTAGCATTGTTACGTCGTTGGATTATACACATTCAATACAGTCAGAGACATGGATGATAAATTTGAGATCCCTTTCAGGAACAGCTTGTTTGTGGCTGCTTGTCCATGAATTTTCCCTTCCTGATCACCAGGTTAATGGAAATTGGGGGTTTGCTACAAAAACCAGGATGATTTAAAGGAGGGACTTCACACAAAAATAAATCCAGGACATCAAGATTATCCACTGATTCTTCACTGGGCACAAATTCTGGGATGCCAGGCTCCAAAATTGTTGAGCTTCCTGTGGGAGAAAAACAAAAGAGCAAGTGAAGGGAAAAATATCAGGGAAGAAGCTCATCTGTACATCCCTGATATTTACATGTGGAGAACCAAGGAAACTGGAGGGGGAGCTTGTGGTGATTGGAAGCAGGGTCCTGTAACTAGAGAACAGCTCCTCATGGGAAATGACAAAAACGGTGCAGAGGAAGCTGGTTATTTACTGCCACCTTTGGATCCAGGGTTCAGTGGGAGTCAGAGCCCAGTTCCAGCTGACACCTGAATTTACAAATTCACTTCATTATTCCTTGTGAGACAAGTGCACCCAAAAGAGCCTTCTCCTTACAGGCATCATGAAGTGAAAACCGCAAGAAGCTGAAGCTTCCCTGGGATTAGTGAGTTGATTACATTTGAAAGGTTTTTATGCCTTCTTGCAAACTTGATGAATAAACTGGTAGGAAAAAAAACCCCAAAAATAAGAGGAGAAATAAAGAAGCAGTGGGTGGTGTTTAATATGAAAACACAGGGATGTGGCTTCCCCCTGCATCCTCTCTTCCCTTTCAGCATCATGCTCCCTATTCCCAGCATTGCCACCATGGCACTAAACCTGTCCCACACTTGATAAAAGACAGAGAACCACACACATGAATCTGTGGCCAGGAGTGTTTCCTGGCTGACTGAAATGGGAGAGGGTTTGTCCTGAGCCAGAACTGGTGATGGGAATGTTGTTTCCAGGTCAAAAAAGCAGATCAGTCAATGGGACTTTGGAAAGGGAGTTCAGGACAAGCCAAACAATGCAGAGCCAAAGAAAGAGAAGAACAGGTGGGATATGGGATGTGGATTTGGGGGATATTTGGGAGCCTTTCTGTGCTGGCAGACCCAAATATTTCTATACTAAATGCTTGACAGATCTCACATGCTGAAGGGTTTCTCTCGCAACCAAGGGTGAGGCAAAGGCTCAGCCTACCTGGTTCCTCCTCACTGAATGGATCCTGGGCTCATTTTAACTCCTTTCCCTTCCACTCAGCAGCTTCTCAGAGCTATTCCTGACATCACCTTCCCAGATCCCTTGTGGGCAAAGGGGGGAGATTGCTGGGGAAGGGATTATTAACATCATACTCATGAAAATATAATATTAATATAATACTTGTAAAAATACACAGCACGGTCATAATGGACCTGAGAAGTTGATACTGCTTTTCCAGGGTGTTTGGTGGTCTGCTATAACCAAAGGAAAATTCCAATGGGCTTCTGTTGTGTCTGGGAGAGCTCAATCCTAAACAGTTCTTTCCTTGGATGTCCTACTCTCTTCCACTCAGAAAATGAAGATACAGCCAGCAGTGACTGCTCAGTTCAAGTGAGGAGCTCAGTTTCAGAGACAGGAGGAATATTCTGTCCTTCAGGATATCTTCCAGTTTCCTGTACATGAAAGTCAGCCTCTCTCTTACCCTGTACACTTCCTTCTTTGCACCACCTTGATTAAATTTCACATTATCTAAATAATACTACAAAGATGATACAGACAACAAATGCATGAATACCTGTCCCTGATGTATCCCTAAACTTAATCCAATCCCTCTGCAGTTCTGCTTTTCCCACTCGTGCCTCTTTCTGCTTCTTCTAGGAGCCAGGTGCCACCAAAGTATTGGAAAAGCCGCTGGAAAAATAGAATTTTCTGTTTTATTGGTAATAATTATGTGAAAAGGGCACCTGCAACCTCATTGATGTTCATGTGGGGATTGTGAGGATTCACTGACTCAGTGGAAATGGAGCACCTGGCTGTTTCCTTCTGCTCCAGGGCAGCTAAGATATTGTCTGAACATAATTAATTTTCAGCGGACTTTCAGGTGAAATTCACAAATATGAAACCAGCAAAACTCCTGGCAACTTCCAAGCCCCTAAAAAGAGTGAAAAAACCTGTTAGCAGTGAAATGAAACTTTATTTTAATGTTGAAAAAATAGAATGCATTCCGCCCAACCCCCTTGATTAAAATTATTATTGCATTCCTAGGTGAAAATCTGAAAAAAACAACCAGAAAAAATCAACACAACAAAATATCTCATCTTGGGGTAGAGATCGGGAGAAGAAAAACAACAACCAGAAAAAACAAATCAATGAGCCAAAACCAAACCTTCCAAACCTCCACAGTAAATGTAGAAATCTTAAAAAGAGGCTAAAAAACTCAAATGCAGTACACTTTGTAATGTGTTTAATGACCTTAATCGTGTTTTTATAAATTGATCCATTAGACTTCTCTCAAATGAACATAGCACACAACATTGTTTTCTCTAATTACCCTCACAATAAATACTTAAAATGTGTGACATTTTCAGTTACCCAAATTTGTAAAGCAAAAATAAAGTCTTTGTTTTACAAAACTTAGAAAAATACCCAGTGGAATTTATATCAGCTCTGACTGAATTATAGAGTAACCTGGATCCAGCATTGAGATATTTGAAGCAATCTGGCATTTGTTCAAGATGTATGTCAGAGTCCTGGAGGAAAATGTATTTATGGGACAGGAAATCAGAAAATTTCCACTGGGAATTAAGGCCATGGAAGCAGAGATCTGTAGTATATCTTTGGTTTCATTTGCTTAGCAAGGAGTAACAGCTTCTATTTTATTCCATCACAGCAGGGTCATTAATAGCATCTTTTTAACTCTACTTAGATTCCTTTTTGCCTGTTGAGGCATCCTAGGGATTTCCAGCTATTTTCAAAATGATTTTGACTAATTGCATTAGGCCCCTAGTTGGAATCTTAAATATATTGCAAATAACTGGAGTCTTCATGTCAGGGTAAAACGCTGCTGCTTTCAGGCCTTATCTAATGATGCTTGGTTGTTGATGTTTTATTAATAACAGCAAGTGCAGCAGTAATTCACTGATTCATCATGGTTTCAAGGGAGATGCTGGATGCCTGATGTCTGAAAGTTCTGCTGCAGTGTTTGGACACTGGAAAAGGAAAGTGGTCACAGCCCCAGGTCTGCCAGAGTTCAAGGGTTTGGAGAACACTCTCAGGTCCATGGTGGGATTCTTGTTGTGTCCTGTGCAGGGCCAGGAGTTGGACTCAATGATCCTTGTGGGTCCCTTCCAACTCAGGATATTCTTGGATTCTACAGTTCTATGAATCACTTTCTCCATTTGTCCCACCTTTTTTTTTTTTTTTGGTATAGATGCCTTAACAGACTTGATATTCTGAACTAGGACACCGTTGCACAACACACTGTATCAGTTGAGTTTTCATCTCAGCTAAGTCACCCATGTTTTTCTGAAATACATGGAAGGGCAGGAATGCTCACCTTCTTGAACAAAATGTTGGAGAAGGGCTGGTTACTCTGTGGCTGGATCACTGGGGTGCTTTTTGTTAATATAAGTGCACACACGCCAGAAATAAAAAACTTTACAACAGTCTGTTAAACACACACTTGCATATGACCCTGGCCTGAATCTTTCTCCTGAACATTTATGAATGGGGAAAACTGCCAATGCAATTAAAACTTTGGCTCCTGCATCATCCTTTTCCAAGGGGCAAACCACTCTCCTGATCAGAATTCTGCCTGCTTCTGCTATTGAAAACATAATTTCATAAACAATTCTCCTTCCTGGGAGAAAGAAGAAAAGGCTGATGGGCTGCAGATATGTAAGGTCATCTCAATCAGCCTTCCAGTGCATACAGGGAGCAGAGAGCTTTTCAATAAGTCAAGGACTCTGAAAACTGCTTTGCCATGCATCAGGAAGGGAATGGTGTTTGAAGCACGGGTGCCTTGGTAATTCAGAATAAAATGAAAATTTCTCTGTGGCTTCATTCCAGCTAAGCTTAAAAGCTCATTTCAGAGTGTCCTGCTGGTTAAAGTAAAGTGGAAAGTTCTGACTTTCTGATGCTCTGAGTTGGTGCCTTTTAAAGCAATAGGAGAACACGGCCTTTATTTCAGAGAATCATCAGCCTCAGTGGTGCTCACGTTGGGGTGAGTTTTTCATATTTATAGTGGGAGGCTTTCTGAGCTTTGACTCACTGCAAATTCTCCTTACTCATCAGAGATCCTGTTCTAAATGTCTTCTGAGTGGCTCTTTCAGCACTCACAAATTCCAATTCTGTATCTGCTAAATTCTTCAGCATTGTCTCCAGCCACTCAGAGGTTGAGACCTGAAGGGCAGAGCTGAAATGCTTTAAGAGACACTGGAATGCCTAACAGTGCAAACCCCAGGGGATTTAGCAGGGGATTTCAGCATGTCCTGCACCTAATTCAGGCATTTTGTTCATGAAAGGTGGAGTTTCTTAGTTCAAATAATAATCACTCTGGTTTCACCAAGATTGCTTTCATTAGAATAAAATGTATGCCTTTATTCTAGTGCAAAAAAGCTGGAGTTTCACAGCAGTTAGAGGAAATTTCAACTTTATAAAAAAACAGTTTTGCCTCATTAAGGACTAGAATTTCAACTTGTCACCATCACAGACATTCAGGTGGTCAGACCTTGGTCTTGGAGGCACAAAAGGACCTGAACTGGCCACAGAGATGACCTAAAACTTAGAGGGGAGAGTTGTCATTCCACAGCCTTCAACTGGCTTTGGATCAATTTCTCTTTTCCTCACTCACATCTCCCTAGATATGCCTGGTTTCTCCTCAGGGTTTGTGCTCTGTCTAGGAAAATATTGTATTGCTTGAGGGCCCACAACATAAATAATGTTACAAACTTCATGAAGCCTTAGGGAAGTGAAGAATTATGCCAAAACACATCAAAGGTTGTAGGCAAAGCAAGACTCTCCATTTTCATATCACTAAAACCCATCATCTTGAATTTATGTTTAGTCGTATTAAAAGTAACAAATGTATTTCATTGCATAATTAATGCTGGCCTTCAGCAAAGAAAGTTTGGGCAAATTCTATTTTTTCCTGCTGTGTAAAAGGCACTGAAATTGCAGCTGGTGGAGCTTTTCCCACTCTGACTTTCCAAGGCTTGAGAGGAATCTCAGTTGTGAGCCTGTTGACTCATTGGGAGCAGCTGTAATTAATGGCTCTGACTCCCTCCTCTCCTCTACTCCTTCAAAGCAATCTCTGGAATGGACGTGCTGCTGCAAGCACAGACCTCTGCTGATGTATTACCTGCCTGCTAAAGGTTGTCACGAGGGGCCACTCAAAAAATAAATACCTCTGCAGTTCTCTAAAATAGCCATTTTCTGTTTGGGTTCAGAAAGTCATTTGATTTCTTTCCCCTTCTTTATATAACTTGTCAGTGTTGTTTCGGGGTTTTGGGGGGTTTTTCTTGTTTTTCTGTTTGTTTGTGGTTTTTTGTTTGTTTTTTGGGGTTTTGTTTGTTTGGTTTGTTTTTTGTTTGGTTTTGTGTGGGGGTTTTTTTCTTTATTTTTGGTGGGGTTTTTTTGGTTTGGTTTGATTTTTTTTGTTTAAAAGAGAAAGCACCAGCAGCTGCCTTTTTATAAAAATAGGGGAAAAAAAACCACAAAACTTTCCTATGAAATAGATTTTTATTTTGCCATTTAACTGTATACTCAATGTGCTGGTTTGCCTCTTTTCAGAACTTGGAGACTACACAGTAATATTTCAGTCCCTGTGAGTGGGCTTGATTAAATGTTCAGAGAGAGATTTTTGCTAAAGACTTCAAACCCACAACTTTGTCAAAGCAGTTCCTGGTTACATATCACCGTAAAAATATAATTTTTTTTTTTTTTTAAATAGTCACAGAAATAGAAGACAAAACGAATAAACAAAAAAAAAAAAAAAAAAAAAACCACCCACACCACACAGAGAGCAAACACCACCTTTGAGCAAAATGCACAGATTTATAGATGTAGGAGTTCACAGCATTTTAGGATTTTACAGTCACAAGGGAAGGAAATTCCTCTTTTCAAGCCTATTTTTCTTCTTTCTCTCCCACACTCTAAGTCTACATCCAGCAATAGCTTGAACTCCACTTCCAGAACTGGTGGTAGGAGGTGAACCTGACCTTTTAACTCAGGTCCCACTTCCATGCTTGGGATTAAGAAAAGCAGTGTGAGGGTTCACCATCCCCACAAAGCTACACAAAGTGAGACAGGCCAAGCTCATCCCCTCCCAAACACAGCACAGGTATCTGTGGCACAGGAAAAAGGAGCAGCAAGAAGGACAGCAAGGCAGAGAGCATGGGGGGACACAGGACAGGGCTGTCCCCTCACACCAAGGAGTTGGTGGAAGAGGTCCCAGGGTGTTTTGGTGTTTGAAGATGAAGCTTAGGTTTGGTGCTGCTGTGGCCAGGTGTGTGTGAGACCCCTCACAAGGTGGGCAGGGGTCACAGATTTTATCCCTTGAATAGGAATTTTCTTGGCAAACTGGTCCATCCTCTCAGGAAACTGCCAGGAAGGTGAGAGCTCCTCTTCTCTGGGAAGAGCAGCTCCCACTGATTTCACCAGCTGTGCCTGTGGTGAGTGGATACAGAGATGATTTTGTCCATTCCTGAAGAAAAACTGAGTATTCCCAAAGGATTTCCCAGTCACACAGTCTGAAATGCCCTAAGAAGTAGAAATTCCCTATGATTTAAAAGAATAATAGTCTAACAGCTTTATCTTCTGGGAACTAACCTCCTATTCATCCTTCAGTAATTTCCTCTCAGGCATCTTTCAATGTGCAGTAAGGACTATACACTTCAATAAATGCTTAGATGAATTTTCAGAATTATCAGGATGGTTTGTTTTTTTTTTTTTTGTTTGAGGTTTTGTTTGTTTATTTGTTTTTTGTGGGTTTTGTGGGTTTTTTTCTGTTTTGGGGGGTTTTTTTGTTTGTTTGTTTTTTGGGTTTTTTTGTAACAGAAATTTCTGATAAATTCATCTGTCATTAGGATTTTATCAGCCCGCCTGATTTTATTTCTGAAAATAATAGCAGTTCTGTAACTTCAGCAAATTAGATCTTATAATTAGATTTCAATGTAATTGCTAGAAGAATAATTAAGAAGTTATTCTGGGACAACTGCTGGAAATCAATGAAGTATAGAGATGTCACTATATTTTCCATACATAACTGGTTAACACTTTGAAGTTTAAATTAAAATGTGTGTAAAACCACTTTGATCTCAACTGAGAAAAATAATAAAAGATACAGCACACGGGGGATCAACATTACATAAATTTATTGGATTGTTGTAATTGTCAAGGTAATAAAATTTCATTGAACTTTTACCCAAGTGGTCTTTCTGCAGCTCAGACTAAATAGAGGAAATAATGATTTTCTTGAGAGGGATGAGTGGGAGGTGGGAAGAAAGATATTTGACTTTGTATATATTTAGCATAATCTAAAAAACAGCCATGGTGATTTATATCAACTGATGAGGTAAAAAAAAAACGAATTCTTACAGTATGGCAATTATGAAACTAAATTTCGGTATCCCTGTTGATGTTGATTCATTGACTCAGCAGCCTGTGGCACAGAAGAAACCCCTGGCTCTGATAAATTCAATTAGGAATGGAAAAATGTTTTATATGAAAGATACCAAGTGGCTACTGCTGGAAAATGTACCCAAACCTGTGTTTAGAAGGACAAAGATTGGGAAAGGTGAATGTTCTACATGTGCAGTAAAAGTAGCTGTGACTGTTGTGGGCATTCCTAGAAGAACTTAATGCGCTGTTGTACTCAGACTTTTTTTGGTTTTACCCCAGGCATTTTTTGATCTAGATATTGGCTGATGGAGTAGTAAAATCATAGAATGAATCATAGAATGATTCATAGAATGGTTTGTGTTGGAAGGGACCTGAAAACCCTTATTGTTCCAACCCCCTGCCATGGGCAGGGATGCCTTCCACTAGACCAGCTTGCTCCAAGCCCCCTCCAACCTGTCCTTGAAACCAACCTGACCTTGAAAACCTGGCCCACTACAGTGGAGAATATCAATCCCAGCCACTTCCAAAGCAATGAGGATTTTTCTGCTATGCAATTGTGAATGTTACCCAAATCTGAATTAGTTTGCCCCTACGTGAAACGTAGCTGTGTTCCCATGTGCACCTTGGCTGTCCCTAAAATAATTTATTTATTTATTAATTTTAGATGAGAGGTAAATAGAGAAGCTTCAGACAAGACCTGCTGCAATACGTGGGGACATCTGGCTTTCCTGAGAACGTGCTGTGGAATAAGATGCAGATGGGTTCCACACCTCTTACAGATCTGTTCTTTATCAGACAAATTGTTTCAGTTTTTTTCCCTATACAATGGGAATAGACACAAAACACAGACATAAAAGGAGTAAATGAATGCTTATAAATCTTCTCTTTATCGATGAGGAAATTTGGGAGCTATAGGCTAATGTTTGTTTTCTGTGTCTGATGAGCTGAGAATATTGTTTCCTAGCCAAGAAAGGAGCTCTGCTAGACAAAAGAAAAACAGAAACTTCACAGTTTTTCACAATCCCTTAATTCATAAACATCTGTGGCCACAAATCACACAGTGGCTCACCATAACAATAAGAGCTCCTTTCTTTAGATATCAGAGGCTATAAAATATGAAGTTTGCAAGAAAATAGATAATTTATCCTCCTTTGTTTGATTAGATTGGAGATAACACAAAGCCCTTCCTCTTGAAAGAGCTCAGTTGGACTAGAATTTTTTGCTTCTTTCTTCTACCAAACCAAAAGGAGAAGGGAGAAGTTGGTGTGTTACAGGAGCCATCCG
This sequence comes from Haemorhous mexicanus, assembly GCF_027477595.1. Lineage (NCBI taxonomy): Eukaryota > Metazoa > Chordata > Aves > Passeriformes > Fringillidae > Haemorhous > Haemorhous mexicanus. The sequence goes on along the minus strand of NC_082341.1, from coordinate 154,882,619 downwards.
GTGCCTGCAAAGGAGGTTGCAGAAAATAGAAATTCTGGATTAAATCTACATGTTACTGAAAAGATATGTGCTCAGATCTCTGTGAAACTACAAGGAAATTAATCCATGATCTCTATCATGTTCTCCACAGAAAAATGTTTCTCACATTTATATTTGTCAAATAATTCAACCCTTCCTGTCTGTGCATAGTAAAGGGCAATCCCTACCAGCACTTGATGGTGCAACATCCCATTTCCAGCTTTCAGATTCCAAGATTAACTGGTCTGAATCGTGTTGTCTAAACTGGATTATGATCATGCTTCTTTTTGCCCTTTGTCTTTTGACATCAGGGTTCTTTGACTGGGTGAATGCAGATCACTATAGCCCCCCCAAAAAATCACCCTTTGACTAATAATGAGCATCCCAGGTCTCTATTATTGGTGTCAAATATGAGCATTCCAAGTCTCTAGTATTGGTGTCAAATGTTGGGGAAATAAGCAATTGTACTTGAAAAAAAAATAAATTATTGTTTGATGAATGAAGTGGCGCAAAGATATACAGTGACCATCAAGAAGGAGATGGGAATTCCCTTTGTCTTTCCCTCCCTTCCATTTGAGTGAGGAGAAGAAACATAAATTCCACTCAAGCACAAGAGAGCAGTGCAGTCAGCAGCTCCACTCTGGAACAGAGATATTTATGATACAGAGATCAGTGGACAGAGAAGTGCAAGAAGACCAAAATTCACACAGAAGTCTGAGAAACATGCCCTAATCCTTATTTTACTCTAAAATATGACAAATAGGAGAGGAAAAAGTGACAGAATATGCTTGTGAACGTTATGCAGAAGGCAGACAGTGGTAGTTTATTTTTCTTACTTCACCATATGTGACAGGAAAATTTTCAGAAGACTGAAAGCTATAAAATTTAGAACTGATCAAGTACATTTTTTACTCAATGCATATTTGCGCTGTGAATTTCATTGTATGAGGTACTGACAATGTAATCTGCTTATCAAGACTTAAGAAAAATATGGCATAGTCTTACCCCATATATATAGATAATTTTATAGCAACACATGTAAACAGAGTACAAATGTTTTACTGTCAGAGATATAAAGACTGAAGCTGAATTCATACAATTATCATAAAATCACAGTATGGTTTGAGTTGGAAGGGACCCTAAAGATCATTCCTACCCCCCTGCTCTGGAGAGGGATACCTTGCCTTATCCCAGATTGCTCCAAGACCCATCCAGCCTGACCTTGGACATTTTGCAGAAAATGTTAGTGATTCTTGTACTTCCAGAGACTACCTCTTTGTACAGTTTGTAAAATCTACATTCTAAGTTCTTTGTAAATAGAACTGAAAAATAGCTGAAAATCCCACAGTTTTGGGGAATACCACAACAAAAGCAAATTTAGGCTAGACAACACCATGAACCCAATAAAAATAATATTTACTTCACCTTTACAAGGGAAAGCACTCACGATGAAGACAGCACAAAATAGAAGGACAGAAGGAAGTTTCTCCAAGACAGATGTCATTTTTTTCTTGGTTGGATTTTCATTACTCCTTCAGAGTCCTGTGCTTAAGGATAAATATTTGTCAGTATAACAGATACAAAGAGTCCATTTTAGATCATTCAACATTCTCCTAAATTAACATTACCACTTTTCTATAGGTTTTCCTACCTTTGGATAAGATAGCTCTGCTGTGTACACAAACCTCTAAAGTAACCCCAACACCTAACAGTAATGGCAATAAATATTCATAATTTGACAAAAAATGTTCAGGACTTTTTAAATTGTTCAGAAAATCCCCTATCTCAAGTGATACCTGTTTGTTCAGAACTGGGTTTTGATACTTTTAATACACATCTCTAGGTGTTTAACAATATTCTTAATCTAAACGATGCAAGGAGATACAACTAAGGTTTAAGGACATTTATTTAGGGAAGAAAAACATTAAATATCGTCTTAAATTGCATGTACATTTAGCATGTTAAAATTCATCTGTCTGGTGAAGTGCGTTACTCTTGTTACTAGGTTTGATCTACCTTAAGGACATGGATCCTTCTAATAGATTCAGAATGGGAGAGCTGATACTAAAAAAAGTGTATTTTTGCTGGTGAAGTCTAACTTGTCTAATTTAGAACCATGGATAAAGTCTAAGAAAGTTTCTAGGCTGTCTCCGCAGGCAATGCAGAGAAGGAGGAACACTTCCAGATGGCAGCGTGTTCCAGTCTCAGGCAAGGTGTCGGTCTCTCCTCACTGCCTGCAAGGAGAGCTCGAAGGTAGGGTTTAACGTGGGTGTTTTCTCTGTTGAGCATCATTTTTAAACAAGTTTCTATGTGCTCCTTTTTAGAGTTAAGGAGAGAGAGTCGTGAAATTACCAAATTGTAGGTGCAATTTATCTTGTCTCACATGAGATGCCTGCATTTGGTCTGAGGAGTTTTTTCTCCTGTAGACTGCATTGATGTCTTGTGCTGTCCTGTTGAGCTTCCAGTCTTGGCCTCGAGGATGTGGATTCATGGAATCATAGAATGGTTTGGGCTGGAAGGGACTGAGAAGGTCATCTCATTTCACCTCCTTGCTGTGAACAGGGACACCTTACACTAGACCAGGTTGCTTAAAGCCCTGTCCAACCTGGTCTTGAACACTTTTCTTCTCTGGGATGAAAAATCCCAGTTCTCCCAGCCTTTCCTCATATAAGAAGTGTTCCATCCCTCTAATCACCTTCACAGCTCTTTTGTAATAAGTTATGATAGAACCAATAGAGTCCAGGAGACACTTCAGTTCTGCTCTGGGCAGTCACTGCCTGGTCAGCTGGACTGAATTCTGGCCTTGACAGCTTCTGATGGGACAGGAGATATATTTGACTTTCCCGATCCCTGAGACAGGCTCACCAGTCCCTAAATTACCCAAGACATGCCAGCCTTTCTGAACCCATTTCCACCATGTGGTCCTGGGGAAAACCATTTGCAAAATCAGAAGGTTGAAAGCACCATCAGAGTCCCTGCGTGATTTTGATTTCAGGGGCTGCCTGAGAATTTATATAAATAGGCAACCGACCTGATAGCTCAAGGATGGTACTCAGGATTAAAGTCAGAGTTCTTCCTTAGTGTAGACACAATCTGTGCAGAGCACACATAAATTAAAAGTACCAGACAAGACCAGAGAGTTTTGGACAAGTTCAGTTTGGCACTTTACCCTGAACCTCAGGTGATCCACAGGACAAGGTGCCACTCAGGTCAGCCCAAAAGCCACCAAGGAACATCATGGGATCAACTGGGACATCTTTTAATGCTCACTGGAGGGAAAGGGGGTCAGTAAATTGTGGATTCCTGTGCTGCCTGGGACATTACACATTGCTGCCAATAAACACGATGTGGTGTGAAATACAACACGGTGTGAGAATAATAATAACTTAGAGCAGAAAAAAGGCTATAAAAAGAGAGGAGGTGTTGTGGGAGAAATGGCTCAAAAAAAAACTCAAAGTGTTCTTTTTTTTTTTTTGCATGAACTTTTTTTCAGGTAGATGAATGGTGGCCATGTATTTGAGCAAGTAGGTGTTTATGTCTCAAGGAGAAAGCACTTTGTGGAGGTAACAGAGATAATAATCATAAGTAGCCACACTCTGGTACATCACACAGCAAAATATATTATACATAAAAAATAAAATATTATAGTTCTTGAGTATAACCCACCAGTATGAGTTTAAGGTGGAAGATGTATTTTTAAACAGAAATATATATGATCTGTGTTTAAGGGCACAGAATGGTGCTGAAATCCACAGCCTGTGGAAGTTATGAATATTGCTGAATACCATACATTCAATGTCATACATTTTGGTTCCATTTACCTGGTACAGCTTCAATTTTCTTGTTGTTGGTGTCCATTCAGTGCACTGACTTTTGCTGCTTTCTGTTAGGTTAAAATGTAATCTAACATTCTGTGTTTTCTCCTTGTGAATGCTCTCAAAGGTCATGATAAACCATACCCTAAATCCTTTAATGCTAAATGACATGTGTCTATTTATGCCAGGAATAATACCCAGAAAGAATAAAAGAGTACCAGCTTTGTCTATGAAACCTATTCTATATGGATTTTGAGTACCACAAGGATTAGGGCATTTTCAAATTTAGTTTCAAGCAAGTAATCTGTTGAAAAATCAAAATCCTATGACTCCAGAGAAAACCATTCCAATATTTTAACTGCTTTCCTATTGCAGTAGCATAAAACTTGGATATATCTATATTAACTCAGGTTACAGAAATCTCTTGAGGTCATCTGCTCCAATCCACAAGGAAAAGCAGGCTTGGCTGGTTAATATTAGGTCAGGGCCCAAGGCACCTCTATTATAGTCAAAGCAACAATCCTGTTACAAAGCATGTAGGTAATAACCTCTAAAAAATAGCTATAGTGCTTACAGTCCCATATACATCCTGTTGTGTTGTCATTTTGAAATGGGAAATTGTTCTATCAGAAAATCTCAGACCCCTGTTACTCCCTTTGTCTTTTAACTGAATGGATGGTGAAAGTAAAACGAAAGAAGATAGAAAATTAAGAAAATTTAAAAACTGAGAAAAGGACTGATTTGAATGCCTAAATCTTCTTGGGAGTCAATGAAAGTATCTATGATGAAAAATTGTCTTTTCTGGGACATTTATCTTGTTATCTACAGATAGTTTATGTGTTCAGAGGAAGACAAACAGAAAACTCCTGCTACTGCTGCTCAGACTTGCTCAAAAGAAACCATGTGCCCCATGTACAAGAAACTGGAAGGAGCAAATTCCAATTCCCTCTCACATCAGAATTCTTCTATGCTATTAGTAAAGGCAGATCAGTGATTCTATTTCATCTCTGTAATTTTAGAAATGCTGCAATCCTAATAACTGGTACACAGTTGCAACAGAAGCAGAATCTGCAGTTGTTGCTTAAACATGGCACAGATTTCTGCAAGACAAAAAACAGTAACTTCCACTTCTGTGCCCAGGAGAACACACAAAATGAGAGAAAGAGTTGGATGGAAAAGTCAGTTGTAAGAATGATGATTTTTCCTGTAAGCATCACATGTTCCAGGCACTCAATTAAGCCATTAGCTGGGAAATGTGGAACAACTGTAATTACTCTTGCTAAAGGCTTTGATTCTCTTTGCAGGCTTTGGTGCCGTGAGGTCCCTGCACTGATGATTGTGTTTAGCCTGATTAGAGGAAAAATGCAGGCAGAAATTTAACATCAGGAATAATAATATTTATTTTCCTATCTACCTAAGCAAACAAAAATGTAAAACGCTCCAAGGAAAAAGTTCCTAATAGCAATAAACTCCTAAAAATATAATAAAAATATGCTATGATTCTTTAAAAATTCAAATCTATAATATAAATACTCTTAAATATGTTTGTATAATATATTATATATAATTATATCACACATCCATTTAGAATACAACAATGTTACATAATGTGTATGTATACTTATATGCAGTACATAGACTTTTTATATATAATATATACATAATTATAAAGCATCTAAAATATATACAAGTATCTATAAATGACCAAGGAAAATCCTATGTTCTTAACCCCCTTCTATAATATTTCAGAAACTGAACTATCATGTGAGACAGATATTTGATCTAGTTCTGATTAATTGTGGCTAAGTTTCTGAATAAAACTACTTCATGCACTCAAAGTAGGAATGTCTTGTTTATTTATTCACCTTAAATAGTGAGGTGACTGCAATGCCTCAGAAACCAGGATTTTCTGGAGCCTCTCTGGGCACCCTCTACCCTCCCAGTTTATTCTCCAGGATGTTCCAAACTACCAGAGGAAAATTGTTTTCCAGCTGCTGACTTCCTCCTGCAGTGACCAAGGAGGGATCATAGTCCCTGCTGCAGAACAGTGCACTGAGACTGCTTTGCTTAGAAATTCACTAAAACAGGGACAAAAATAATTGGAAACTTTTCAAATTGTTCAAGTTACCTGTTTGAAGTGACACTTCCTGATAATGAGGTAGACTTATGCATCAGGATGTGCTTGAGCTCCTTATTTTTCTATTTGGGTTCTCCTCCACTTTTCCAGCACCATGGAGGGACCATAAAAACACAGAATTAAGAGAATGATTCTTTTACATGGGAAATTTTTAATTCAAGAAATTGCCCATTCTGATTTATCAATCAGGAGAGGAAGAACTGAGGGAAGGGAAAGGAATTACTTACTGGCTGTAATTATTGCATTTTCAGTCAATGCACAACCCTTGATACTGAGAGCACTCCCTCTTAGAAGTATTCACTAAAAAAAAAAAAAGTGTGGTGGTTTTGAAAACTGTCTTTAAAGTAATATTTCCTGCAGGTAAAATTCTGAGCACTGAAGACATTTTGAGGTGAACTGGGAAGGGAAAACAAAAATATTTAAGTAAGTGGTCAAATGGGTACTGAGTATAAAACATATCCAAGCAGAAACCTCTAAACATTTTGACAGAAGACAGACCAGGTACCAGTTTGCTAAAGTTTATCCTAGCTCTGCAAGTTTCAAGCAGTAAATAAAGGGTATTTCTTCTATCATCCAAGGATATTCTCATCCAGGTATTGCTGTCATCTGCAGCAAGACAGATTGCCCATGATTTCTACAAGATTTTTATCACTCTGTGCATGTGAGTGTTTGGGACTTGGAATAAATTTTGCAGTTCTGTCCAGAACTGAAAGTTCTACTAGAAAAAGAATAGATGGAATTATGACACTTGCAAACATATTTGAGGAAGTCAGAGGAAAAGATGCAGACCTTTTATGTGCCACAAAAGCAACAGAATTAGTTACTCCCTCAGAGCAGAAATAATTTCAAAGTCAAATAAAATTAAGCCCTAAAGTCAAATGTTCAGTAGGTGTCTGACCAATGTCTTCATGAGAATTCCCATCTTTTCAGGGCTGTTGGATGCAGTACCCTTTGAAGAAGAAACATGCAAGGATGTTTGAGATTGATCTATTACCTTAGGAAGCAGAAATAGGGTATGGATATGTCTCCTATGTCATCTTTCCCTACTCAAACAGAACCTTGATAATTTGCTTTGGCACAACGTGGAGCTTCTGGAGTGGGTTGCATTAATCACAGTTTTGAATTATTTGGCAATATCCATAAAATATTATAAATAATAGCTGAACAACTGGGCCTTGATTTATTGCCTGAAATCCAGACAAAGTGACTTGTTCTCTGCTAAAATCCAGGCTGTTATTGCCTTATAAAATGGGGCTCCTATCTCTCCTCTGTAATTTACTGACTGCCTAAAAATGAATAATAGAATAGCAGCAACCTGTGACTGTCATCTCTGGGCCCAGCTCTGCAGCCCTTGTGCTGGCAGAGCTGCCATGGGGGCCATGATGAAGTGCCACAGGAGAAGACTCCAGGACTGATAAAATGAGATTTATTTCTATATGACCAGTTTAAAATACATATGTTTGACAGTGCCAAGGCTATTATTTTCCCTTCTAAAGGAATATCATTGTTTGTGTAGGGCTTAAATCCAGGGCACTGTGTTTATGATATGCACCCCTCCCCCTTGGTCACAGGAGTCAGCTGCAAGGAGACAGAGAGAGAAGAGAGCAAAGGCATTTCTAGGGTGTATCCTGGGCAGTCAACTTTTATTTCTTGTGTGATCAGCTCAGAGAAACGTTCCCCTCCCTGCAGAACCCCTGATCAAACTGCTGCAGAATGGAAAGAGGTAGCTCTGATTCTTGATCAAAGGGAAAGGGTAGATGCAGTAGTTATCTGCTGGGTCTGTCAGTCCATCTTTGACCATTTCTTCTGTTGGTTGGTTGAAAATGGAGCATGTTTCCTAAGATGGGAACCAATATTAGAATTCCAAATCAGCTTGGTGTGAACCAGTACCAGAAAGAAAGGATGTGATTCGACAAGACAAGAACAAAACAGCACAGTTGAGTTGGGACTTAGCTCTGACCTTGCCTAAATCACCAAAGGGTGAAGGCTTTGGTCTCATTTGATCATCTGGATCCCTTGGAGCAGATGAACACTGATTCAGCCAGGAACTGAATCAACCTTCCCACTTAAGTCACCTGTTGTAGGAAGGAACAGCACTGGCCTTTAAGATGGATAGGTATTTCCTGGATGTAGCTTGTTAAAGCAGATGTTGGGTTCTGTCTGCTCCCAAGCTGATGGTGACAGAGTGAATAATTTCCATTGTTTTGGAATTTAGGAGATATAAGTAGAGAAGTGAAACTCTGGGCAGCAGTTTGTCAGCAAAGGATTGGGGGATTAGAGTGGATCAAGGGCTTAACAGGATTCTGTGTCAGGCTGTCACAAGGAAGAGGGGATGTCAGAGCTGGTCCTTCCGTTCTCCTTAGCACTGGAAAGCTGTCAGGTGAACATCTGCATTCATTTCTGGCCACTGAAATCCAATAAAAATGTAAATCAACTGGAGAAGGGCCAGGAGGCAGCACTGGGAGTGAGCAGAGGTCTACAACACACAGCCTTTAAGGGAACATTGAAAGAGATGGAATTGAAATCAGGAGAATCAAGAGAAAAGATGTGATAGCAAAACTTTAGTCAGACCCAAATGAAATCTTGCAGGTTTTGAGGACAGAAAAGTACCAGGGAATGCTGTCTATAAGGTGAATCTTGATCACTGGTGATTTTGATAAATTGAGCATCTACATAAAAGTTGGTTATGAGATCATTTGAGAGGTGTAACAGTTCAGTGATGCCTTTGGAGAATTATCTTCTCTGGGAAGTGAAGCTGAGTTTTCTTTATGCTGTGTTGCCTAAGTTTTTATTAATCCACTCAATTAATGATGTGTTTATTACTAGAAGTTCATTTATTACTTTTAAACCCTTTCCCTTCAGCCTGTTTTTCTGTTTCGTTGTGCACAGGAACGTCTGCACTAATGTTTAAACTACTTGTGTTTGTTTTTCAGATCACCTTCTAACAAAAAAGATTGTCAGAAGCCACAGTCCACAGGCTGAACAACATGGCTGGACTACAGGACACCTTGAACAGTCTTTTAGACCTGTCCTTCTGCAAGGTCAGATTCAGAAAAAAAACACAAGAGCCTCTTTCCATCAGTGCTATCAAACACATTCTTAACTTCACCACGTGCTAAAGGACTCCACTCAACAGGAGACTAAAACCTCAGTGATTGGGTGGTGAATCAGGTTTCACATTTAATCTATATGTATAAAAAAGGTGAATGCAAAATTCCCGTCTCATGCCCGAAAAATGGCTATTTCTGGACTTTTATTGCATTTTTAATCCCTCTAAATATTTCATCTTTATAGATTGTATTATTTATATATTACGATCCCTGTCATCCCCTCAAGCTGTGCCAGGACACCACTTCTCCCTGTACAAAATAAATTGCTTATAAAATTTTTCTTCAGGGGAACTCAGACACAAATAGCAACGTTCACTCCTTCTAAGTCACAGATAACAGGCTGATAAATTGTTTTTTTCTTAGCACCTGCATTGAATTTCTTGCCCTGAAGGATCCACATTCCTCTGCATACTAAGGTGGCTTGTTATAAAATGGGGACTGCTTTAGGAGAGAGCTGTCTCACCTTACTTTGGACAAATAATTCTGATGTGCCTAGCCTAAATTAGTTACCTAGGTTTCCCAAATACTCAGAGGAGAAAGAAAAGCATTTCCAGCAGGTGTTTTAGCACAGCTGATCTAAGCTATCCTCTGGAGATGCCTGACAGAGAGGCAACCAACTTAGACATCTTACTTTATTTCCTAAAGTGTGCTGGGAATGCACCCAAAGCTTAAAGAGAGATTGTTCCTTGGTTTTGTCAGATGGTTGGGCATGTGGGAGTTAGTAGTTATATTAAGGTTTCACAGCAAGCAGCTCCCAGACTACTGATTTTAATGGAACAATATGAATTTATCACCTAAGGAATCCAGCTCCATCAGCTTTCCTGTTCCATGTCTGACTCTTGCTAGATCTTGTGCATCAGCTCAGGCATCTACTCCCTGAAGAAATAATTTTTTTTCAAATTCAGATCTCCACAAATCAGGTAATACCAAAAATAAGGCTAGAAAAGTATCCTAATTCTGCTCTTTCAGTCTTTCTGACCAATTTACTTCCACAATTAACAAATTTGGCCAGATGTGTTTGACAGGGAGGCCAAAATGATAGACATTCAAAATTCACAGGAAAAGGTGGCAAGAGAGAAAAGAGACCCTATCAGTGCCCCGTTCAGAGAAAGATGTAATGTGTTTTCACTCTTAATTAGAGAATCCATGCAGGGAAGGGGCTTTGTAAAAATCCCAAAGATCAAAAAAAGATATAATCAACCCTTATGTTTTATTATATAACCAAGAATTTAGGATCCAAATGAAGTAGAAAATAAGCTTCAACAGCTTCCCTGCTCTAGGCATAGCCTGTTTGTGCATGTTTTCCATGTTTGTCTATGCTTTCCAAGTTTGTCTGTGTTTTCCATGTTTGTCCCTTTCTAGGAATAACAGTGATTTATCTTGGAGTGAGCCTGGCATTCTGCAGAGAGGTACAAGTTCAGATTTCAGCAGGCTTAGAGACATGAAAATTGCCTCTCTTCGAAAAACATTTTTCAGGAATTTGGATGTTGGGCCATGTTAAACCATGGGCAGGTTAAAGCTGAGCATCAGTGTAGAGAGACTGAGGACCAGACAGGGAGGCCATATGATGAGAGACTTAAAAAAAAAATTCTGCTGTTGTCATTGAAGCATTATATTGCCTGTGAGTGTGCAAAACATGCAAAATTTAGGAGACTAATTGCCAGACTGGATGGTTGGATGCTTCTATCTCGTGTGGCCTCTGAGATCCCACAGTTATGCTTCTTCATTAAGTCATTTTAGCCCCTCAGTGTTAGTTGTTAATTTTACCCATCTTCTGTAAAACTCCACCTCAGCAGGAGTCCAGCACAGCATTTTCTTCTTGTGCTTTTTGCTCATACTGCATCAAGTACAAAGTCCTGGGCAAATTCCTTAACCACGAGATTCACTAAGTACTGAAATGGATGCCTTTGGCATCTGAGCTTGAATAATTCCTAGGATGGCTTCTTTGGGCTGCTGACTTTTGGAAAGTTTTAAATAGTGTAGAAACTGTTAAAAGATTATTCTCTTTCAGTTGTTTTCTTTCAGGCACCTAGAAAATGAAAATTGCTCACTTTCAATCAAGGTCACTGGTGCTTCCAGTTTAAACATCTACTCTCTTCCCTGCACCCCAAATAACATCAATTCCTTTATAATGGAGAAACTCTATAACCCTACTTATATAGAAAAAATTTATGAGTAGCTGAGGTGGTCAGTGGCTCTTTAGCAGAGTCAGTAGGTCCTGTTTGGAAGGCAAAAGAGAGGCCTGAGATGTCCCAAAGACAGTGAGAATGGTCCTGCTAGATGGAAAGTTGAATGTGAGTCAGCAGCACTCTGGCAGCCAGAAGGGACAACCCTGTCCTGGGGCCATCAGCCACAACATCACCAGCTGGGCAAGGGAGGGCATTGTTCTGCTCTGCTCTGCTCTACTCTGCCCTGCTCTGCACTGGGGTGGCCTCACCTTGAATATTGTGTGAGGTTTTGAGCACTCCAATGTAAAAAAGATATATAACTCTTAGAGAGCATCCAAAGGAGGGCAAAGAAGATGGTGGAGGGTCTGGAGGTGAAGCCACATGAGGAATGGCTGAGGACATTTGGTCTGTTCTGCCTGGAGGAGACTGAGGGGAGACCTCATTGCAGCTACAGTTTCCTCCTGAGGGGAAGAGGGGCAGGCACTGATCTCTGCTCTGTGGTGACAGTGACAGGACTCTAGGGAAGGTTTAGGTTGGATATTACAAAAAGTTTCTTCACCCAGAGGGTTTTTAGGCACAGGAACAGGCTCCCCAGGGAAGTGGTCACTACAGCAGGACTGACAGAGCTCAAGAAGTGTTTGAAAATGCATTCAAGCACATGGCAGGATTCTTGGGAATTGTCCTGTGCAGGGCCAGGAGACCCTACTGGGTCCCTTCCAACTCAGCCTATTCTATGACTCCATGATTCCACAACTCTGTAATTCCATGATTCCATAACTTTTTGATTCTGTGATTCCATGACTCTGTAATTCTATGATTCCATGACTCCATGATTCCATGACTCTGTGACTCCAAGATTCCATGATTCTGTAATTCCATGATTCCATAAATTTTTTATTCCATGATTCCATGACTCTGTAATTCTATGATTCCATGACTCCAAGATTCCATGACTCTGTAATTCCATGATTCTGTGACTCCATCATTCTATGACTATGTAATTCCATGATTCTATGACTCCATGATTCCATGACTCTGTGATTCCATGATTCCATGACTCTATGAAATAAGGTTTCCCTGGAGCCTTCTCCCTTCTAGGCTACAAGACCAACTCCCCAAACCTTTCTTCACGGGATGCCCAGTTGGATGCAGCCATCCAGGCAGCTCCCAACCCCCCAAACAGTCCCTCCACCAAACTCAGATCTCTCCAGTTTCATGGCAGGGAAGCTGTGTTTGACTGTGGCAAAGGCCTTACAGGAGCTGAGATAGATTAATTCAGCTGCTCTTCCCTTATCCTCCACTCACTCCACTAAAGAAGGCAACCAGATTAGTCAGGCACAATCTGCCCTTCATGAAATCATTTTGGCTGTCTCTTGTCACCTCCCTGTTGCCTGGAAAAAGTGATTATGTAATTTTTGCATGTTTTCTCAACATTCATTTAGAGAGGGGCGTGAAGTGTTTATTTGTCATTACTTCATTATGGTATTTACATGAAAAATATGTGTGTGGTAGTTCTTTTGGTTTGATTTGGTTTGGGCTTTCCTATTTTCTGCAAGAAAAAGCTATTTATTTTGGGACAATGTGTGTTTTTTTGGAAAACAACTGTTTCACCAGCAAAATTTTATTGATTTTTTTTTGTCTTTAATTAGCTTCCAACTGAAATGTGAACATTTAGTTGCTAGAAAGCAAACAACAGAGCTCTTAATTTTCAGTGTTTTAGTGGAAAACATTTCGCAATTGCTCCTAGTGCTGTCATGCTGCCTCTGCTCATAAAATTGCTTCTTTCTCTTAATTCCAAGGATTGCATTTGCAAATAAAACTGAGCGAGAGCTGCTCAGCTGGATCAGGCAGCAGTCCCTGTTGCCCAACATTCAGTCTCTGAGAGCAGAATGTTGTAGATGTTGATGGAAACAGCATCAGAAACAAGTACAGATTAATGTTACCCTCTGTATAAATCAGAGATTTACACCTGCTCTAGAAGTTGATTGGATCTGAGTCACCAGACTTCACAACTCCTGAATCACCTTTTCTCTGTGAATTGGTCCCAACCCTTCCTGAGTCTTTGTATACATTTGCCTTACATAACAGCCTCTGATGACGAATTCCAGAACTGAATCATGCATCTCATGTAAAACTATGTAAATTATTCATTTTATGTAAAACTGCATGAAATTCTTTCAGTTTTTTGAGGTCTGCTGCCTGATCACTTAGGAATTTATGCCAAAGTGAGGGAGAAACTTGCACAGAAAAGAAGGGGAGCTATATCCATTTCTGCTATATACATGCAGAAATGCCTGATGATTTTTGCTATTGTGAGATCTGCACTGGGATTTCCTATGAGTGTGTGTGATGTGCATGAAACGTGTTTAAAATTTGGACTTTCTACCATGATGCTTTCTCATTCACTTTTTTGTCCTGGTGCCATCCCTCTGCAATCTCAGTATATTCCAGGAAACCTAGAACAATCTGTTGAGCTCCATAGCCTCCCTTTTGTGAACAAATGCATCTGCTCCAGTAGACAAAGATTCCTAACCTTCAGCTGTTCTTTGCCCATCAACTTTCATTTTCCTATGGTTCATATCAGAAGCCTTTTGTCACTGTGATATTTTTTGAAAAATCCCTTTGCCAGGATTTCTTCTCCTGGGAAGAGGAGAAGCCTCAGCTTCTCCATGTTTTGCTGCTTTGGAATGTGATTTGGAGAATTGTTTACCCAGCATGTGAATTGTTTTAGTTTAATGACCAATCCCAGCCCAGCTGTGTTGGGACTCTGCTCAGTCGCAGGTTTTTATTATTCATTCTTTTCTAGCCTTCTGATGTATCCTTTTTCTTTCTTTAGTATAGTTTTAGTATATCATTTCTTTTAATATAATATACTATCATAAAATAATAAATCAGCCTTCTAAGAATATGGAGTCAAATTCTCATCTCTCACCTCATCCTGGGGACCTCACAACACCACAGGCTTTGGACAACTCTCTCAGGCACAGGGAGGGATTTCTGGGACTGTCCTGTCCAAAATTTGTCCATTGAGTACAAATCCTGCAGGGGCAGGATTTGTACTCCGTGATCCATGTGGGTCCCTTCCAACACAGGATATTCTATGATTCTATGATTTTATAAACCCCCATTTGCATGGATTTGGTTTAGACAATCTTTAAATGTCTCTTCCTAACCAAACCACTCTGTAATTTTATGTTACTCTGGCAATGCCATAGTCTTGTTCTGGCATATCAGTGGGATTTTTCATCAGCATAGTTCACAGAGTTTGCCTGGGCAAACAAAGTTACATTGATCTGCTAAATTATGCATCTTTAACTCATCAGAGTGAGGGTGCTGTAGGTTTTCCATGCACTGAGGGGTGCTGGTCATGGCAGGATCTCAATGGATGAACTGGCACCCTGGTGAATCTGGAAGAGTTGTAAATATTGGAAAGATCCTGAAGTTTATTTGACACCCCTGAGGCTTCCCTAACTTTGCATAATGGACTTGTGAATGTTGTTTGCAACACCTTAATTTTCCAGGCAATTTTAGGCATGTGTTATTGTTTAACTTTATAGTTCAATATTAATTATATTCTTCTGCAACTGTGGAAATGCAAATATGAGATTCCTGACACTCTGAGGGTTAGCCAGCCTGTCTGCTGTATAAATAGAAGCATTTGGGGAACTGTTTTGTCCTATGATTTTTGGTAAATGGTTCGTAAAAAACCAAAGTGACAAAGGATCCTCCTGGACTTATGGGTCCTGAAGGGATCCCTCGGTGTGTGCAAAGCATTCAGTTAATGGAGCAATTTCTCTCTGAGCAGAGACATTAACAAGTCTCTCTCTTTCATTAGGCTATTTTCACAAAGTGTTTAAGAATATAATGTTTGTGACTTCTGCCTCTCTGTTAAATTTGTCTGAAATTGGCCCATATTGCAAATATGGCTGGAGTGGGTATAAACAACATTACTTACAGATTACACTGGCCTGAAGATGAAGGAGGGAATGTTCTGATTAGATATTAGGCAGAAATTCTTCCCTGTGAGGTGCTGAGGCCCTGGCACAGGGTGCCCAGAGAAGCTGTGTCTGCCCCATCCCTGGAAGTGTCCAAGGCGAGGTTGGATTGAGCTTGGAGCAACCTGGGATGGTGGAAGGTGTCCCTGGCCATGGCAGGGGGATGAAACAAAATTATCTTTAAGGTCCCCTCCAGCCCAAAACATTCTGTGATTCTTATTTTGAGACTCAGCTCCTGGGCCATGTCAGAGCAGTATAAATTAAGAATCTGAGTTGATCTACTTGCCCTGAATTCAATAAGATTTAGTAGGGATAAGCACAGTGCAAATCTTTGCTCACATCATTCAATGTGCTGCTATATCAGTCACAGCACTAGAAACAATTCCTCTTCCTCTCTGAAATTCATACCCGAAAACTGAATAGTTTTAAGTGGAAAGGATGGCTTGGCAACCTTGCACACATAGGACAAAGAGATGAAAAGGAAGAGAAAAACCAGCCATGAGTAAAATTGACAAGACAATTTTTCAGCAGAAAGTGTAATTTAATCTAAACACTTAAAAGAAATGTACCCTATTTCTGTGGCATTTTTAACATGAAAATGATAAAATGAACTATCATCATTTCATCTTATAGTTCTGACAAAGTCAAAATGTTTTCCTTTCAATAAAGAAAACACTCCTTTAAATTTCCCTCTAAATTAATATCTTAACATTACCATTGTATGGAGTCCTTACTATTGTGCAGAAAGTATTGAATAAAATATACACTAATGAAATTTAATGAATAATACTAGACAGTATTTTTATCCTTTGTGGAAAAATCTACAGGTTTTTTTTTTTTTTTCATTTTTTAGAAATCAAACTTCCCCATGTTGAATTTCTGGCAAAAAAAGGCTTGGGGTTTGATCTGCTGGTGATGTTAGACAGGTAGGAACCAACATGCTGCTGGAGGATGCCTCTTCTACCAGGTGACAAGTGACAGGATGAGAGGAAATGGCCTCAGGGTGCACCAGGGGAGGTTTGGGCTGGATTTCAGAACAAACCTCAAGGATTGGAACAGGCTGTGCAGAGAAGTGCTGGAGTTGCCATCTCTGAAAGTGTTCAAAACATGTGTGGGTACAGCAGCAGGTGCTGTGCTGACTTGCACTTGGTCTTAAAGGTCTTTTCCAAGATTCTCTGATTCCACGCCAGAGGTGCTTTTCCTTCCATGGAAGGAGCAGAAGGCTCAGTCAGCAGCACTGCAAGGTTAATGCAACATGTGCTGGGCTCCTCTGCTTCTCACAGAAAGGGAGAGAGCAAAGACATTTCACCTCAGTCTTTTTAAAGTGCTCCCAGACTGTTCCTCAGCCCTCTCCTTTCCTTCTGCCCCCATAAGAAATGCAATCCAAATATGAGCCCTACTAAAACATTCCTGGCAGTTAAAGGAGGAAAATTAAGCAGCAAGGACAGGTTTTGCTGGTTCTGTTTGAACAGCAAAGCCATCTCTTTAAAAATAAAATAATGCAGCCTCAAGCTGTTTATCTGAACAAGATTGGAGCCAGGGGATTTATATGGATACCCCAGTTATAAATAAAAGCACTGGGTTTTCAACACACATCAGATTTTGTAGTCATAGAACTGCTTGCTCTCAGATAAGAGGGATGTTCTGATAACCACAACTCTCATTGTATTTTCAATTTGGTTCTCATTATTTTCAGAGAAAATCCTAAGGAGACAATTGCAATCAATGTGATGAAAAGACCATTGAGTTATAGCAGTGAAACCAACCTCTGAGTAGGCTGGGCATTTAACTCCTGCTGCAAGTCATGACTGCCAAGGGTGAGCTGGGTGGCAACTTGGGCAAAATTGCTGGGAATTATGATTTTTTTTTTGAGGATTGAGAACACTGGCATGCAGAGTTCTATTTCACAGTGTGCAGACCCTGCTTTGCAGTCTCAGAGCTGCCTGGACAGCTGCCAAAAATAAGTGCCATCATGGAAGTTATTTTACATATTCCTACTTATGAAGGAGAAAAATGAAGAGTTGATTGCTATGGTTTAATCCCAGCCACAATTAGCTACACTTGCTCGTTTTCTCTCAGAGTTGGATGGGGAGTATCAGAAAAAGGTAAAGGGTTGAGATAAGAATCATTTAATATTATTATTATTATTATTATTATTATTATTATTACTTCCTCAGGCCCTGACTCTTCCAAAGAACAGTCTGTGTGCTTGAGGTACACCCACAGGAATGCAGAGTGCCTGCAAGTTGTGAAATTCCTAAGTGTGCATCCCCTTCCAAACTTGCTCTTCAGCCCTATTTACTATTTTGGTTCTTGCTCTGGCTTTTATAAGTGTGTGGAAATACCAGAAAAAGTCTTGGACAAAATGCATTCAAATGATGTAAGGGAGTATGGATTTTTAACCTGCTCTTGGGGGAATAGAGAAGGGACTCTGACACTCTCAATCATTTCTCTCTCCTTCCACAAAATAATCAGAAGGTTTTTCCCTTTAGCATTGCATTCATCTTAGATTAGGTATCCATCTTTCAGCTCATTGCAGAACTGTGCTATTGTGTGGAGGAAAAAAGGGGTTTTTTCAGTAATCAGTGGGAAGAAGGAAGAGTCAAACACACAAAGACACAAATATGCAAAGCTCCAGGAGGGAGAATCAATTCTTGCTGAAGACCATTTGCTCATCCATCTATGTTTGCCAGGTAATTTCAGCCTGGGAAAAAGTACTGTTAGCAAACTGAAACTGCATTACTTGCTACTGTTCAAGGTGAATAATGTGGCCCTCTAAGGCCAGGGTCATTATCTCCCTGAGCCTGCTTGTGACAAGGCAGAGGGAAGAAATACGGTGTCTATCTAAGAAGACCAATATTTTCAATTCAGATGTGGTTTATATGAAACAGAAGCCCAGTATTTTATGGGGTATGCCATCATTTCCAGCATGCCTTTAATATTTGCTTGGGGCTGGCAGAAAAACTGATACTGTTGAGCCAGACCTTAGAATTGGAAGAGTTAATCACAGCAGTGGTTATACTTTTCCATATTAATCACAGGATATCCACCAAGGATAACAGGCAATAACAAAAACAAAGGAGCCCAATATCAGCAGGCCAGAGCCAGGATGGTGGTGTTAGAGCTAAGCTCCACCATCACTCAGCAACTCAAAGTGCCTGAATTCAATCCTAGCAGGACTCATCCACACTAAATTCAGATGCCTACAGTGTAGGTGTCTGTGCTGAACCAAGTGATCTGACATTCTGCTGTAGCTGGAGGGCATTGTGTCCATAGAATGGCAGCAGAACAATTCCTGTGATTTACTTCCTGCGTTAGGAGGACTTGAATTACACATTAAGTCTATCGATTCTGTTGTGTACAACCTCAACTAAGGCAGCTCAACAAAAACCTCAGTGCAGCTGGAGATGCCTTGGAATATCCCTTTGGGGGTCTATTTGGTGGTCCAAAAGAGCTTGGGTTCTTAAAGGTCTGGTGTTTATCAATCTGAAGTCTCAGGTACTTTAAGGCATTATTACCAGGTGCCAGTGCTTCCCCAGCTGATTTAAACTCCAGCTCTTCAGTGGCAATAAATGTAGCTATGGGTGATTGGTTCAGATGTAGAAAGGTTCCAATAAATGGATTCTACCTTCTCCTTCGTCAGAGGTGCTGTCACACCTTTTGTCAAGGCATGACTGAAGTTCTTGTATCTCCCACTTCCCATACTGATGTTACTTTCTCTCCAATCTATCAAAGAAAAAATCATGGAAGTTAAGTGTGCCACTTAATAAGAATGATGGATATTTTCCTATTACTTACTATGAGGGGAAGTTGAAAAAATTACAATTCTTCCATGATTCTTTAATAAAATTCCAACTCCTCTTGCCCATTCCCTTTCCTCTGCAGGGAGCCAAAGCTTGTCTGTCTTAATTATCAAGACAGCCTGATTTACTCACTACTTTCCTCTTGTATCATTGCTGTAACAATCAATCTGTTAAATGGCAATTCAAATGTGGCCCAAAGTAGTTTTGACCAATGAAATTTTGATTTTTCCATTGGTGGATTATAAAGAGGAACTGTTTCCCTCTTTGCTGGGCTGTAAAATAGTTGGAACTTCTGGAGGGGAGAAGATCCAAATAGCAGAATTATCATTCTCTCATGTGAGTCAGGATAAAAGATCTGGAAACAGTCAGAGATTTCTCTGTTTCTACTTTCCTTTTTTAAGAAAGTACTGGAGAGAGTGAACCAGCATCATGACTGTGTTGTTGAGGAAATCATGAAACAGATTCAGAAGAGAAAAACACTATAGGAGCACTACTAACTGAAGTACTGACAGCTACTGAATCCCTGACTATTGACCTTGACATTCTTTACAATGGGGCTACTATAAAATTTATTTTTATGAACCCTCCCCCACCAAAAAAAAAAAAACAACAGGTATTTCAAATGTTGCAAGTATCGTCTTCATTTTTTTAGGTACATCCAGGGACGGGGCAGTCACAGCTTCTCTGGGCAGCCTGGCCAGGATCTCACCACCCTCACAGAGAAGAATTTCTCCCTAACATCTGATCTAAACCTACTCTATTTCAATTTGAAACCATTTGCCATGTCCTGTCACTGCAGTCCCTCATTAAACTGATTGTGATTTACACCAGGCCCATCTCCCTCAGACTCTCCCAGTCCTCTTCTGCTTTTAAGCCTGTCCTACCTCAAGGTTATCTCCTCTTATTTTGTCCTAATACCTAAAGACTTATAATTTAATTCATCCTTTGAGAAATGCAGGCAAATCTCTGACAGAGGTGACCTGCTAGATTTTGAGTCCTCCCTCAAAACACTGGAGGAAGTAAAATATCTAAATCAAATCAGATCTATGCAAATCAGATCATCTTGATATAATTTATTTCTTAACAGAGTTGCGTTAGGATCCATAATCCTGTTCTTAGGAAAAGACTATTTAATTGAATACATCAAAATTTCTATAGAATGTGAAATAGAGGCTCCCATTTTGAGAAATCATAATTCTACCCTGACACTACTTGTTTCCGGACTGAAATGAAATATATTAGCACTTGACCTGTTCAAGTTCAGCTCCTGAGACTGTCTCAAGGGCTGGAAAGGTGCTGATGGTCAATCCCAGTTCCCAGCTGTCAGAAAAACTAAGCCAACAAGGACCTGATACTGTGGACATGGTTTATTTTCCTTGAGATTTTGCTGCATGCTCAAATCTTACATAATCCCTCTGAGAACTGCTGGGTTTGCAGTAAATCATTATCAGAGCTCATCTTAAAACCATTCCTGCAGCTGTTTCAGTCCTGAACCCTCCTTCATATGTGATACCTGACACGTGGGTTTCATTCATATGATAATTTTGGTGTGTGGTTAGTAATGTCAGGAATATTAACTACTTTACCCCACAATTATGTCTCCATAGAAAAGTCATTATTATTGCAGCAGAGTTGGCTTCAGCTATAAAACTGAGTAATTTTGGATTTTTGGGGTGAGCCAGCTATCTTCCATCCCTCTCAACTGCCATTTCAATGCTCCATTGAGGTGGAAAAGGGCTGAAAAAAGGCTGTGAGATTCCATCCCCCTTCCCCAGAGTGTGCACTGCACTCCAAAACTCACTTTGCATTCAGCTCCAACGTGTCACTCTGAAAGGACTGTGTCAGCAGCCTTAATTGCTTGGCTGGTGCCACAAGACTGATGGATTGTAGGCTCCTGCTTTCTAGAGGAAGGATGAGAACAGATGGGATTTTGCTAATTTAAACTTCTGTACATGTTTAATGTCCTATTTATCTCTTCCAGTGAGCCTGAAATGGTAATAAATGAAGTTGATTTTTAGTGAAATCTGTTAATGTCGTGAGAAGTGTTAGTGAAGAACAAAAAGCTCTATTAGCCTGCACTGACCTGCAAATAAACAACAGGCTGTGAGGAGTGGTTACCCACTTTCTAATTTGCTTAATGGTCTTTTAATGAGTGGGCTTATGGCTGTACAGTAAATACACTGGTCTAGCACCCTAGAGGCCCCTATTCAGGCTGTTTCCTGGAACTCTGAGACACCTCCTGTTATTTCTGTCCCTCAGTTTTTCACTCAGATAAGCCTATAACAATACACCCAAGTAACCCTTAAACTGTTTCCAGGGCTGGAATACAAATAAGAACACCAAGACATTCCTGTTACAAGGCTCAGACCCTCACTGGCCCATTCAGAGCTACCAGATTGGTTTTCCCTATCTAAATCTTACATCTAAATCTCTGACTAATGAGTTTCTGTACCTAAGGTGGATTTCACTCTTCTTACAGAAATTCAGCCCATTTTTGCCATGTGGAGACTATGACTTACTAAATGTCTTTGAAGGATTCAGAGCTGTGAAAACTGTAATATAATGGAATCACTGTTGTCTGGGAAAACAAGCAGAGGAGGCTGAACACACGAGGAAGAAAAGGATGGAAGCAGTTTGGGTACATTTAAATTTGCCAGCTGAATCTGTAACACATCTTTTGCACAGATACCTTCTAAGATGTTTGTTTATTCTAGATGGAATCCCTTGGGCATGGAAATCAAAACAGAGTGATAATTCTGGCACTAGTGGGTAAGGTGTTCAGGGGAAACCACCCTCTTTGGTCTGTAAGAGCATCTTCAAGGATCCTAAACTCAACTACATCTAACAGGGAAAAACAGCAGGAGAGAACAGCTTTATATCAGTTTTACAAAACTGAAAATGTTTGGATGGATTCCAGGTTGAATTTGAAGTGATAGAAATGTTTTTCAACTTGGGCACATTTATTAGCAAAGTTTAGGGGTAAATCCTGTAGGTTTTAGGGTTTTAGGAAAGAATTACAGCTCACAGTGCCCTGACTTTATACACTATAGGCACACACAGAGACATAAAGATCACACCGTTGGCCTCCTCTCCTGCAAGTCACACTTTATTTCTGGATTAATTACTTTTTAACTGAAGTAAAAGCAGCAGTGTTTGAACTCCTGAAGCAACAAAGCCCTTTTTACATACTTTGATTTAGCCATGCAAATTAGAAAATGTTGGCTCAAATAATTTATCTGAGACCACAGAGTCAAACAGTGACACTTTCAGGAGTAGGTAAATCTCCTAAAAGCCTCCGCTTAGTCCATCCTCCTACACACAAATAAAAAGCATTAAAAAATTGCATTCAAATTACTTCAACAGGTAATTTGTTCCTCCAGGCCTTACTGAGCACATTTGCTAATGATTTAGTTCCAGAACACTAAACCAAAAACACTTAGCAAGAGCAAAAACTCTGCAAGTAAATTAAAGAATAGCAAGTTCCAGTTAGTCTCCTAATAGAGCTGATGATTAAATGGTTCCTATTTAAGCAGCAACAATACCAAACTCTGTTATGTAAAATTGTAAAGGCTGCTAGATTCAACAGGCTTTAGACAAAAGAGAGAAAAGGAAGAAAGGAAGTATTTTCTCAGCTTATATAAAGTGCATTTCAAACATCTATGTACAAAAGTTTTTATTTAAAGGATGATGATGCCCTGGCACAGGTTGCCCAGAGAAGTTTGGATGCCCATAGATGTGCACAGAAATAAAGGTTTCCACATTTCCTTCAGTGGTTTGTTGTCTCATCTGAAGCTCATCATTTGTTTCTGTTTCCTATTTGTCTTCAAACCACAAATTCTGGACTTTGTGAGATCGAGCACAGTGCATTGAGTGAAAAGTGGGCAAGAGAACTGATTCAAAGGCTACATTATTACAGTCAGAAAAGATTTTCTAAGATGAAGCCATTCAGCAGCAAAGATGAGCAGTGCAATTAGAGCCAAAGAAGTGCAGAAAATCCATTCATGTTTGTATGAGTTCAGTGACTCTGACTGCTAAAAGTGGAGAGACTTTAGAGATAAATCAGATAATCCTGTCATCTGAGAAATGTCTTCACAGGCACAGGAACAGGATGACTAATCTTAATATAACAAGAGTTAACATAGTAAAAAAATATATGTAATATTGCCATTAACCGTAAGCGTCCACCAGAATTTATTTTACACAGTTAAATGGAAATGTATTGCTACTTACTTTAAAAGAAAAGATAAAACCTGGAGTTGGAGATCCCTCCATATAACTTTTACCCATATAACTTTATTTGCACTAATTATTTTCACATTCAGACAGAATACCTGAGGAGCTGGACTGTTTGGATGATTGATGGCATGTCATGAGACAGACAAATCACTCTACTTTAGAGAGTGACTGTAAAATATTGGAATAATCCTTTACTCTGTAGTGAATAATGAAGAACAAAAACAAATTAAAGGGAATTTTATGACCAACAGCAAGAAAACTTTACCACAGCTTGTTTCATTAGCTGGCAGGAAAGGCTTTGCAGCAAATAGGTTCATTTTAAAATATTAAATTAGAGGAAAATACAAAGAAACATATGAGTAACTGGAAGTGACAGAAGAATAGATTAGCTCTCAATTCCCAGATTTCACAAATAGTCCTTAGAGTCAACAAGTTTTCCTGATGTCCAAACTTCAGACATCAAATTGACTAATTAAGTTGATTTTTTTGGGTGGAGGGGGATTTTTGCCACATTAATGATGTACTCTAAGAGCCTCTGTGTACATATATGGATATTTGTAGTTTTGTTCATCAACTGGGAAAACCTATTTTCTGAAATTGCATCTTTTTGTGCAAGTTTTTCTGGCCCTTTATGGAATAATTAAGCATTGGCTGCTGAATAACAGTGAGGTTTGATGTTGTGAAATGTCTCAGCTTTCTGTTACCCCCGAGTTCCTGATTGCGCCTTGGGATGTAGATTTGTCTCAACCACCAGCCTGGGTTCACTCTCTCTACTTGCTGGAAATTATATAAAGTTTAATTTTTTTTTTAATGTAACTGAAGTCAGTTTTGTTCTCCTTTCTCCAGGGGAAGGGAATTCAAGTTTCTTTTCAGGGGACTGCTCCACCAGTTGAGGTCTGATGAGCCGAACATCTCAACAGACTGGGGGTAGAACAGAAGATACACAAAAGACAATGACCATTAATGACCATTAATGACCATTAATGACCATCAACTCCAAACATCACCCCTGGCATGGCTGAAGACATCTGGTTTGGGTGAAGAGAGATAAGAATGAGAACTTGATTAGCATTGCAGGAAAAGAAATCTGAATCCAGTCGGAACCCAAATACTAAGAACTGAGCTACTTAGGACTAATAAACATCAAACCAATGAATTTCTCAGGGTTTTGACCGTGTAAAATATGTGAAAAATTTACTAAAATTCATGTGTGATAGAAGGATTTTCTCTGCACAACCCAGGCAATGTGTGGATGAAATTACTTCTGTTGCACATCCTGGCCAGAATAAAGCAGTGCCTTGATTCCCTAACACTAAAAATTTTGTTGTAAGATTTTTTGGCATTTTCCCTCACACTTTCAGTGACATACTTATTTCAGTCCCTTTGTGTCTCTGAAGAGACATAATGTGTCCGCTGAGTAATTCATCCCATGTGTGTTGGACATCCATCTCAGGCTGGGATGAATCACCCTCTGGAATTACCAATCCCTCCTGTGTGATGGCTGAGGAGGTTTGAACAAATTGTTGGGAATTGTTGTCCACCTAAAGGGGAAACTTTATGGGCTGCAGCCACATGTGTGTCATCCTACTATTGCCTGCAATCCTTCCATGCTCAAAGGGATTACAGCAGGTGGAAAGATCTCTGTTTTCCTCTCTCCTCTCTCATCCTCTCCTTAGAAATAAACTGACCATGGACATGTCTGACAGCACCTGACAGCTCACCAGGAAGGGAACCAGCAGATCCTGTTTGGGTGTTTTCCCAAAGAGGTTAAAAACCACCAGATATCTCCAGTAAATAAGGATTTACCAGGCCTTGTAGTTGAACTCAAATAACTTTCTCCTTCTGTGGTCTTGGAAGAAAATTATAAATCCTGGGGGAAAATGTAGAAAAATACCCTCACAATAACTGGCTTTGTGCAACAGCAATCAAACCTCCCATTTATGCCCCACCAAAGTGTCTGAGCCTGTTGTGAACAAAGTGGACGAAAAATTCAGTGCCATTTCCACAGTTAGGATTTTACCTATGTGCTGAGACTACCAACAAGAGGATAATTATGTGCCAATTTACAGCTGCAGCTTTTATGCTGTGAATATTTCTCCTACAGTTCCTAGTTTTGTTTCAGTGAAAAAGTTGATGTGTGATAAATATTCTGAGTCAGTTTAGGTCTAGGCTGGGCTTGAATCAGATGCCTCTGATGAAATTTCTTACCTCTCAACTAAAGTTCAGTAAGTGCTGCCCACAGCATCAATATGATTGCAATAAATGACTCAAGAAAATGCCCTCAAGGAACACCAAGACAAGAAGCAGCTGTTCTTATAAAATTCTAAAAATATTTCAGTTAATCTTAAAGACAAATCAAGCTCCAAAGGACCAAGGTCTTAATTTAAATTGTAACTCGTTGCAGAAAATTACTAACTGGTCACCCATCAGAGAGAGTTAGAACATTCCACTTCACACTAAGTTTAATAGATTGTTTTCCTCCTCTTCTGATTTTAGGTGTTTAAGCCTAAAATAATTTGTCAGACTTTTGTTTAATCAAGGCAAATTGAGATTGACTAAATACTTTTACAGACTGCCACAATTTTGTCCTTTTACAGATAATGACAATGACACTCTTATCTCCATCCTAAATATGCCTCTATTTCACCTTAATATGAAGCCCAATTGAGAAATAAGTATGACTAAAACAGTTATAATGAAATACTCTGAGCCTATATCTATTCCCAAGATTTAAGTATGAAAGAGCACTAATTTAGGACTTTAAATTATTTATACATTTGACATGGTTTCCTATTAATCAGAATCAGAACTAGAGCAATTTGCAAAATTCCTGTGGCATCTATTAAATATTTTCTTCTAAGTAAGTAAATGAAAGAGATTTATTAATTCTAGTAGAAACTTCATTGGTATTGGTTGAGAGATGCTAAACACACAGGGGGTTATATTAAGTCTGTACAAAATGCTAAAAACTCCTCAGATCTCTGCTAAATTAATTTAATCCCTTTTTGCGTGTTTTAAAGCCCATCAGATTTTATAAACATTGATATAATGTAGTGAAAGGCAACTATTTACAAATAAAGAACAAAAATCAAAAAGTAACATTTAGCATGACATCAGTGTCTCACTGCAGTTAGGAATTTGTGATGTTCTTCCTTTTCACTGTGACCCTAAACCTGCCTCTAGAGGCTGGTTTAACTGAATATTCTGGAGTGGGAGGCTGCACCTATTTTAGAAATACTGGGGATTTGAATAGCTTTTTTTCTGTCAGAACAATCTCTATGAATTTATGGATACCTGAATGAAACCCATTCAGACAAGATTTAGACGATGTCTCTGAGCTGAGAAACACCACTGAACAATGGTTTAAAAGAAAATTTCCCAGCTTTTTGGACCACCATGATCATCAATGATCAAATTTCTGCTGGATCAAGATGAACTTCTGACATAAAATGTTCAGCTAATGAACTTGCTAATATTTCTATTTTCATATCACAGAATGATGAAAACATAGAATCACAGAAGACATAGAATCACAGAATCATGGTATGGTTTACCTTAAAGGTAAAGATCTAATTCCAGCCCGTTCCATGGGCAGAAACACCTTCCACTAGACCAGTTTGTCCAAAGCCTCATCCAGCCTGCCTTGAACACTTCCAGGGATGGGGCATCCAGCATTTCTCTGGGCAAATTGTTCTTGTGCTTCATCACCCTCACAGGAGAGATTTTCTCCTTATAAATCAATAATTAAAAAATATCCAGTAAAGCCCGTGCAGCACAAACATCAGGGCCTCCCTCAGCTACAACGAGTATAGAGTATGAATCTTGGAGCTTCATCCATTCTCTGCTGTGTCTGTGCCTTTGATGTGACCTGGGAAAGCCAACTTTGGCCATGTGGTTTAGAAATGCACCCTAAGTTCCTGGTCTTACTTTGCTGACCTCCCTCCTTGAGTTCTCTCTCCCTGAGTTCTCATTTTGCCAGGAAGAAAACCTCATCCTCTCCTATTATTAGACGTTCACGTGTTCTTCAGAGAGACAAAAGATAAAATCTTTATGAAAGCCACGTTTTGGGACATGCTCACTTCAGCAACCTTGCAAAACAGCCTTAAAATGCATAGAAACAACTAAATCTGGGTTCTATACACAGCATTGTATCTCTACTCAACATTTCCCCCAGATTTTCATTCAGTTCCAAATTCTTAAGGGAACTGGTGGAGTTTTCAGTCCTTTTGACTAAAAAACTGACCCAAAATTAAGCTCTATGTCCATTTGGGCCATTTGGTGACTTCAACACAAGATCACAGAATCACAGAACTTTTAGGGTTGGAAGGGACCTCTGAAGATCCTTTAGTCCAACCCCCCCTGCCAAGGCAGGAGATGGAGATGAAAAGTTCATTCCTGCAAAGAGAGTGAGTTTATTCCTGCACAAAACAAATGGAATAAAAGAAATGTTGACTTGCATTTTGGCTAGAGAAAGGCTAGAGAAAGGTGTTTCTTCTAGCTGTCTCCTCACCTTTTCCTCTATCCCAGTGGAAGAATAGCAGAATTAATGATAAGGTTGAACTTCCACCAGCTATAACACAGCAATTCCACCTAATCCAAAAACAGAGGAGGTTTTCCTGGAATTCTTGCTGCTATCTGAAGCCACTAAGAAATGACTGAGCTGCACAGCAGGAAGGGAGGGAAGGATGGTAGAGCCATGGGCTGTTTTCCATTAGCCACACCATGGTCTGATTCCCTCCTTACCAGAGAGGGCACGACCTTCACCTCGCTTGGTGGGAGTGACCATGCGCTGTAGCCTCTCTCCCGCGGCCGCGGGGCTGTGCAGGTGCCCGGCTGGGTGCCCCCGGCCCGGCCAAAGATGGCCACACAAAGTGCCACTCCCGGATTCCCTCCGGAACCCTGGGTAGTGGTTACTATCTGCGGCGTAGGCGGGATCTTGGCTACAAGGTACCGAAGCAAAGGAAGGAGGAGGGACACCCGTAGAGGTACCAAGGATCTTTTAATCTTCCTCGGCAGTGCTAGGGACAGGTGACAAAGGTGGGGTCCTGGCGGGACGCTGATGGAGTGGGTGGGATTGGGGAGAGACACAAAGCTTACCATTAGCAAGGACCCAGGGAGGAGCGTGGGTTACAGCTAAGCTATGGGGACGGCTGTCTGTCTCTGCCCCCACACACGCTCAGGATGGTTCTTGCACGCTGGGCTTCAAAAGATGAGTCTGGACACTAGGTTTTTTCAGTCTTCAGAATTGTTTATTATCTCTTATCTATAAAGTCCTTTCTCTGCCCGAAGGATCTGACCAGCACGGCAGCCAAAGGCACTCTGCCCACCCCCAAGGCGGCCGCATCTTTTATAACAAAAACTACGTATATCATATTTACCTTTTGTCCCCAATACCTATCATCTTCGTCACTAACTACACTCTCATCCCAGACCAATCCCCAAATGCCAACACCACTCTAGAAGATGGAAGACAGGAAGAAGAAAGAAGAGCCTGGTGGCACACCCTGATTCTTCCATCTTGTCTCTACAACCCCCCTGTACCAAAACCCCAAAATTTGTGATTCACCCTATAATGATATCTTCCCTTCACCATTTACACCCGAGTGATTCTCGAAGGTTCCATTTCCTCATACATCGGTGGCACATCTCTAGATGGATCAAAATCAATCCACCAAGTGCTTTTGGCAACATTCCAGGACTCCCGAGTCCCCCAAGGGTTCTCTCGGTAGCTCTGGACATCAGGAGTGATGTGCTGAGCTGCCACACTAAGCCACTGAGGATCACACAGGGGAGGGGAAAAACTACAGGGGCAAATCATACATCAAATTAAGGAATGACTGACACAGAGAATTCTCGAGGTAAGGGGGGTGGTCACCATGACAGGCACGGGAGGGGGGGGTGGGCAGCTCCAATAGGGAGAAACCATTGTGAGGGAAATACATGGGGGGGAACCAAGGACCGAACCATTATTGAGTTACAAAAGGAATAACCGATTCTAAAAACACACAATGCCACAATGCACTGCTTTGGGGAAATGCTAACCTTGGGGAAACAAGAAAACAAACAAAAAAACCCCAAACAAAATTCTGTTTCCCCTTTGCTTATAGTCCCTCAGACTTATTTAGCTCTATCTAGCAAGAAATGGACCAAGTGTAAAATTCAGTATTACTTCATGGTTCTCTATTTGTTTTAATCAGCTACACAGCCCTGTGGTGCCAAAGCACCATCCCAACTTATGTATTATTTACTAGTTAATATCTCAAAACAGATGTCTCTAAATAAAATAATTTTCTTTCTCTTGCTTGTCATGCCTGAGGGCCAAATCAAAGGACCAGAACACCTCCCTGATAATGTGCAGTGCACTCAAATCATGACATCAGGGTCACCAAGCCTGTCAGAGCTGGGTCCTGGGACACTGAGAAATTTGTAGCAACTTGTGTCTCTGTAAGTCAGGGTCAATGTTTCTCTGTTCAAGGCTCTCTCATGTCTCTGCCTTTCAAACAGCCATTTCAGCCCTGCACACCTTCTGACTTCAAGGATCATCTATTTCTTCCAGATCTCTGTGGCAAGAAAGTCCAAGTGTCAAGGCATGGTCTGGCTGGGTCAAAAATCGATATTCCCTGGAACAGGCAAGTACCCATAAGAGCAGGAACAATTCTGCATAACACACATTTAACCATTGCATTTAACCATTTATTTGGCACACTTTGCCTTATCACTGTGCTTTTCAAACTGGTGCTCAAGAGTTCATAAAATATTAGGATGGGGTCTTTATGTTGTTTTTTTTTCCTCTGTGGTACCAAGGTTTAACTTCAGACCACAGCTAAGCACCAGCAGCTGCTTATTCCCTCCTTCAGTCCCATTTGGGTAGGATGGGGAAGGAGAATCAGAAAAAGGTAAAACCTGTGGGTGGAGAAAAGAACAATTTAATAATCAGAGTAAAACAAAATGATGATGATGATAATTAATAATAATGATGATGAAAGGAGATATTAAAGAGATAAAAATAAAACTCAATAAAAATTAACCAGATGGTGTACAGTACAATTACTCACCATCCCAAGCAGCAATTGACCCCTTTAGGCCAGCTCCCCCACACTTTATATACTGGGAGTGTGTTGTGTGGTGTGGAACATCCCTTTGGCCAGCTCAGGTCAGCTGTCCTGGACCTTCTTCTTTGCAGCTCCCTGTGCAGAATACAGGAAACTGAACAGTCCTTGATTGAGGGCAAACACAACAACACTCAAATTATCAGTGTTTTATCAACATTTTCCCCATCCAACTCAAATGTGTCTCCAAGTCTCTGTCAAACACAGGAGCTGCAGGGAAAAAGTCCTCAGCTGACAGGGGCTGATCCTCTGGAGGATGTTCAGGATCAAAGTCATGAGTGGGGTTGGCATTTTACTGGACCCAAAACACATTTGAGCAGTGCTCTCATTGGGATGATGGAGGAATAAAGGGCAGATCAGTGAATTCTGGTAATTTGTCCACAGGTGGAGGCTTTGTCCTCAGCTTTAATGAACTTTGAGGAGCACATCTGTAAAGCAGGACTCTAGTTGTCCATGAGAGATGGACTTTTTGTCCTGATATGAATTGAAATGCAGAGTTTTAGGGAGTCTCTGAAAGGAGCCAGAGAGAATTTAAGACTGTTCTTTGCTAACTTGATTGTAGATATTGATTTTTTATGGATTTATTCAAAACTGAAAGTTAATCTGGAGGACACAAAACCCAGAAGGCTTGATTTTCTTATTTATTCTCGTTCATCTAATTTTTTTTTTGTCATCACTTGCCTTGTATTCCCATAGTCTTCACAGAGAAAGTGGGAGTTTTGATAGTGTTAAGTGAGTAAATAGAAAAAGGGTAAATGGGTGTAGTAGGAGAAAGGTTAAATTTCTTCAGCAAAGGATCCAACTCTCAAACTCTCTAATTTTATCTACATGAAGCTTGAGATGAGATACCTTATAAGACTTTTCTCTTACATAAAAGAATTTAATCTATGCAAGACTTGGTAACTATACACAGTAAAGAGGACTCCCAGCCTGAAAAGACTGAAATCTGTGGAAAAGAAGGTCATGAGTGGAACACATCAATTAATCCTGTCCCTAATTTTAAGGATGAGGCCTAAAGGAGTAGGCACAAGTAGGCCATGGCCACTCATAGAGTCTTTGCAGGAGAAAGAGGATGTATTGAGTGCCTGTGGGGAGTGCAGAAAATATTGCACTGATTTGGGTGGTGGTGGGAGGGCAGTGTTTATAATCTGGGTATTAAAAAGAGGAAAAGACAAGAAACTACTGAATAAAAGAGGATTTGGCCGCAATAACCCCCTGCAATGTTATAGGCTGGGGATGGTGTGGCTGGACAGTGCCCAGGCACAAAGGGCCTGGGGGCACTGGTCGACATCAGGCTGAACACGAGCCAGCAGTGTGCCCTGGTGGCCAAGAAGGCCAATGGCTCCTGGCCTGGATCAGGAACAGTGTGGCCAGCAGGAACAGGAAGGTCCTTCTGCCCCTGTACTGGGCACTGGTGAGGTCACACCTTGGGTGCTGTGTCCAGTTCTGGCCCCTCAGTTTGGGAAGGACCTTGGGATGCTGGAGCGTGTCCAGAGGAGGCAACAAGGCTGGAGAGGGGCTGTGAACACAAACCCTGTGAGGAACCACTGAGGGAGCTGGGGGTGTTTAGGCTGGAGAAAAGGAGACTCAGGGGTGACCTTATCACTCTCTACAACCCCTGAAAGGTGGCTGTGCTCAGGTGGGGTTGGTCTCTTTCTCCAGGTTCTGACAGAACCAGAGGACACAGTCTCAAGCTGTTCCAAGGGAAATATGGGTTGGATATTAGGAAAAAGTTTTTTATGCAAAGAGTGATAAAGTTTTGGAATGGTCTGCCTGGGGAGGTGGTGGAGTCACCATCTCTGGAAGTGTTTAAAAACAGCCTGGATGTGGCACTCAGTTCCATGGTTTAGTTGAGGTGCTGGGGCTGGGGCTGGACTCAATGATCTTGAAGGTCTCTTCCAACCCAGTCATTCTGTGAATTCTGTAAAAATAAGATGAAGAGAGTAGAGACAGCTTAGACAAATATATGCTTTACAATCTACTGCTTTGGGTACAGATGACAGCCTGGAGTGATGTGCCAATAATCACAAAGCAGAGAGAAAGCAAGGTTAGCACTAATACCCTGCTGAGACCATGGCCAGAGCTGTATCCACAAAGTCATGTGCTCCCAGCCATGCTCTGCATCCCACCATTTGCATAAGTTCCCTGGAGATTTGCTTGCCTCTGCAATACCTGGCAAAGCACACAGTCTAAACTTTATGAAAATTCACACCAGAAGCAAAATTCAGCCATTTCAGAGTTTAATAGCTTGCTGGAAAGGGTGGGAAAATGTTAAAAAAAATAAAAACAATCTTCAGGATACCTAGTAACTAGTAGTAAAATCTATAAGTATAAAAAACATAAGACAAAACCTAACTGAATTTTCACAAATTTCTCATCCTTACCCTTGCCAGCCTCTAATATATGTGCACCTCTAGCAATCACCTGGCAGTTATCCACAGCATTCACAGTATTAAGCAAATTACAAATGGGTCCAGGATGGGCAGTGCATGCCAGTCTTGGCTCTCCAGTGAGCCACATAATGCTCTGTAGCATTTGGCTTCTCTCAGCAGGTCCATTAGTCAGGGTGGATGAACCTCATCAGCTGGAGGGAATGCACACCAGGAAGCGTGCTTGGAAGAGTGGAGATATTTGACTTTCATGAGAGATGGGGAGAAACAGAACTCTGGCTGCTCTGCTTTGGCCTCTCTCCCCTCCAGTGGCATCTATGCAAATGCAATCCAGTCTTCAGACTGATCCAGAGTGAAGTCATCTCCCGAGGCTTCTGTGTTTGTCTCTGTTGTGCATATCCAGAGTAGGCAAAGACACCTGGAAGGGACCCAAAGCAGTGTGAGGCAATAACCCACCTAGCATCTTGTAAAAGGACTGTTGGGACTTCAGGGGATGTTGCTGTTAGTGTTCACTCACCAGCCAGGGGCAGAAGTGGTCACAGGTATTGGAGAAAAAAGCCCCATAATTTAATAGAGGTAAGATGAAATGTCCAGGTTTCAAGGGCTGTATTTCAAGATCCAGACTCTCCTGAGTCAATTCAGCCTGATCTGCCTCTGGAAGCCACTCTGGTTTGCTAAAGATGCCTGTGGGGAATGTGCCTGGCAGATGGTTTTGGTCTCTTTTCAGAGTTCTGTTGCTCTTTCTCTGCCTTCTAGACAGCTCTGCCTCTTGACCTTCCTTTTTGCAGAAGGCCAAACACCACCAGAGAGAGAAAATCCATCAATTTCTGTCTCTATCCCAACTAAATGAACAACTGATACTATTTCTGACAATACATCCCACCTTGTCACTCAGTCTTGAATGGCCATACACACAGAAGTCTGAAGTTAGACTGGCATTTCATGCACACTGATGTATTTATTTACCCTTTATGAAGACTTGTCATTTACCAGAACAATTTAGAAATGGTCTCCAGCAAGTACTGACCTTTAATTACACTGGTTTTTATTAAAATTCAGTGTTAATCACAGTGAGAGACCAAAAAAGAAAAGGTATGCTTATGTCATATAGAAAATATGGGATAATGTATTGAGAACTTCAGCGAGACAAAGAGAACATATTCAGCAGCTGCTGGATGTTTTTTTCTACAATATTCCATACCAACACTACATTCTTATTTCATCCTCAACTAAAATTAAACAGTTAATAATACAAGATATTGTAATCCCTGAAGTTTCCTAGATCTGTTTGCCAGGAGGGCTCTGATTTATTTAGAGAGTAAAAATACCTTCCTGGAGATAGATAATTTAGTTCTTCTGAACACCTAAATGTTTCTGACTGGTCTTCACAGGACAATGGATGGGTTGTCAGTATCTTAAAAAATAAGAATTGTAATTATACTCAGAACTTGCACATGAATCAATGCAAAAAATGGAAGGAAGAATAAAGTTTGTATGAGAAACCCTGATAACTGCAAGGTGTAGCCCATATCTTCTATTTTTCTTTCTATCTCAAAGTTAGGTGTTTACTGTTCCTTGTCAGCCAGAATCCCCCTCTGGTCAATAGAGATGAATAGGCACCTACAGAGGGTGAGTCACCCAATCTATCTTAAGAAGGGATGAATCACCCACTGGAAGTGCATTTTCTTCTCCATCTTCAGTTTCAGATCTGAAGTGTGAGCAGCTGAACGAGGTGTTTAGGTTTTTCCAACTGTATAAAACAAATAAAAATATTACCTCTCCTTACAAACTCTGTCTTCCTTATGTCTCCAAACCAGCATGATGGCAGTGATAATGTTTCATTCTAGAAGGGGAATCCAGTTTAGCTTAGAGGCTTATTGTCCTCATTGCTGAAGTTAAGTGACATGAATCCCGTGCAAACTGTTCACAAATTTTTGTCTAAAAGTTACACATACTTTTTCAAAGTCTATAAAGGTTGCTTTTAACACTTTTAAGTGTTTTTCTGATATAGAAAACATTTATCTGATTAGTTCTCTTTCTGGGAAAGTTGTTTAGGCTACATTAACATTTCTTATCAAGCTTTGCATGTGATTGCCAGGAGATTCAATCCGATTAAAAATAAAATGTTTTGAAATGCCTTTGCTTTGTTGTTGTTTTTTTTTTTCACCCTTCCCCCACAGAATGGAAATGGTTTTCTGTCCAGTTTTGAGTAAACAGCATAAGAAAATCAGGGGAAAAAATTGTCAAAGAACATATTCTTCAATTTATTAACAACTCAAGCAAACTCAGAAGAAAGCTAGAATTACAGTTACTAATATGAAATTAGTCCTCAGAATGTTTAGCATACATGGTCTGAATCCAATATTCCTCAAGATAATTCAGTTCCACCCCCTGCCATGGGCAGGGACAACTTCCACTTGACCAGATTTCTCAGAGTTCCATCCAACCTTGCCTTGAGCCCTTCCAGGGAGGGAGCCACTACAACTTCTCTGCACAGCCTGTTCCATGGCCTTACCACCCACTGAGCAAATGATTTCACCCCAATATCTAATCTACACCCACTCTCTTTCAAATTGGAGCCATTCCCCCTTGTCCTGTTGCTGCATGTGCTTGTAAATAGTCCCTCTCCATCTTTCTTACAGGTCATCTTCACATCCTGGAAGGCCACAATTAGGTCGCCCCAGACCTTCTCTTCTCCAGGCTGAGTAATCCCAATTCTCTCAGCCTTTCCTCACAGCAGAGCTGCTCCATCCCTCTGATCATCCTCTGGGCTCGTTCCAACATCTCCACGTCATTCCTGTGCTGGAGGCAGCTCTGCAGGTTGAGCCCCAGAAGATCTTAGTTTCAGGTCTGTCAAGCACAAGAAGAGGAACTGCACTATGCCAGTGAAAAGCAATTCACTGTAAAGTTATGAACCTACTTCTTTAGTTGTTTGGGCTTTTTTCCCCCTATCCTTAGGCAAAAATGAAGACTGAACTGGAAGTAGAACTGAGTTCTTTGAGATTTGTTAATGAAAAGCACGACAAGGTTCAGCTGGTGAAAAGTGACATATTTCAGCTGGCTCCATGGGTGTCAAGTCACCATGTACCATCTGAGATCCTGGCACAAAGAGCAGAGATATTAAGATATGGCCTGTTCTTTCACATTGAAAGCCAGGATGCCAAGCCAATGAAAAACATGGAAAAGCCATTAAAAAGCATTTTAGCACTTTGGAAACCAAGAGACCACATTAGAAAGTTTAAGTGGACTAATTACTTGAATAACATTTCGTTACAAACCTAAGCTGGGCTTTTACAGCCCTGTATTTCAGTCCTTGCTGTTTCTTGCTAATGAAGTTAGCTATAAAATAAACAGGATGATGCTCTGGTTTTTACTGACCTGCCAAACTATAGACTTTTACTGCTCAGAGTAGGGGCAGAATGCAGGGGATGAGGACTGGAGTTAACAAGCTCTGTGAAAACTTGTGTGCTCCAAGCTGTGGGGAGAAGCAATATTTGTGCATATCACAAAAATTTGGCTCAGCTCACAGCCAAACACGTCTGTCCCCCAATCCAGCAAATATGCAAGTCATGTTTTGGCACTTGTCCTGGTGCCAGATGGTTACATGTGTGACAACAGCAAGAGCAGGATTGATGTGATCTCTTAGCAGCCAGCATAAGGAAGGTTTAGAAGGATGAAGAGCTGGGGCATTTGAGTTCACTGTGTCTGATAGAACAGACTGGGGATGGGAGCTCTCTTTATGTGCAGTAGCAATCCCATGATATTACATTCTCACACAGCACTGGGAACCTCTGTGCCTGGTCACAGGGTCGTGTAAATAGAACCACAGTACTAAAATCTGCTCCTTAAAATGTAGCTCTGCTTATCCAGTAATGCCCTTCCACATACCAGGAGGAAAATTTTTTTTTAATATCACAGAGAGCAAAATGGCTGCAGGGAGTGCAGGGTCCTTCTGCTTGGAGCAAAGGATCTCATTTTACAGGTTTGGAGGATTTTGAAAACACAGCTGCAGTGATCTTAGCCTTCAGCTATCAGATGCAAGCAGTGTAAAAATTCATTCTGTCCATTAATGGGTTGATCACCACTGATGGGTTTTTACTACCCACAGTGCTGAAACACAGGTTTCAAGAATATCAGGATCTTTTTGCTCCAGTCTTCCCACAGTAAGGGTAAACAGTTAATTGCTGGGTGGTATTTCTGTTCTACTCTGGCCAACAGGGTTCAACTGGATCATTAAAGTGATTAAAAAATAAAAAGCATCACTGATGGAAAGAGCTACAATTGTTAGAAGTGCTGGTGTGGCGCAAAAGAAATCTGTAGAGGAAAACCTGACAGAACTGGCTTTTAGGGAATCCCTAAAAGAACTTCAAAAGTGATTATCTGATTGTGATTCATCTCATTTGATCACAGTTACATTTATTTAGCTATTGCTTTTAGAAAAGCTCAGAAAATTTCTGAGCCTATTCTCTGTTCACCATGCTTAGAGATTTTCGGTGCATTGGGTTGTTTCTTCTTTGCAGAGAAATTTTGCTGGGACCTGTTCAAGGAGGTTTGTTTTCAATGACACAGAGGTAGAACTGAGGTTCAGAGCATTTGCTTTTGTATTCTTGTACTGATCTTAACCCTAAACCCTCCTACTACTTTGTAGAGCCAATATGAGATTGATGATTTAGGGCAAACAGAGAGACTGTCACAAGAGAAACAGCCACCAAAAGAACTTGTCCTGAAGAAAGAAATGAACTTAGAAAGCAGTGATTATTGTTCATCTTCCAGTAAGTTTGGGGAATCGAGACCATGAAATTAAATCTTGAATTTATAGGAAGCCAAGATGAAAGTTCTAAATTGTTTATTAAAAATAGATAAAGAGAAATTTTATTTCACAGTCTCTCTGGATAGATTATTTCAGTTTAGGAAGATATCCAGGACTTAATCTTGCATTCCTTGTGAAAGGAAATTGCTCAGGACAGGCTGCTTGTAGGAAGAGCAGCAAAGCAAGAGAAGGGCTCTTGTAGAATATTACAAGAATTTTGTGCAGAAATTATCAGAGAGATTAATACATGGATGACTGTAAAAATGCATTCAAAAGCTATTTTTCTTCCTCAGACTGCAATGCATAACATATATCCAACCAGCTGTGTTCTGGTGTTCATCATCTCCCAACAGTTAATTTCGTTTAAATGCAGGCAGGAAAAGTAACTCCAAAACTCTCCACGCACAGGGAAAAAAAAAAAAAAAAAAAAAAAAAGAAGTGTTGCATATTGTATATTCAGCAAAGAAGTAGATACCACCTGGAGCAATATGACTAAAAGCCTCTTTGCCTGATGATCATGTTGGGGTTGGATTAGAAGGAGGTGTCTTTGGAAAAGTTTGCCAGTTATAGAGATGGAATTTGCCCCAAGACATCTGCTTGATGATATTGACCACTGTAAATATCCTAACAGGGAAAAACAAGACAGTAAAATGTCTTGAGTTAAATGCCACCACATATCCTGCAGTCAGTTCTCTCCCCATCAGTGCCCAGCTGGGATGGGAGGGCACTGTCTGCATTTTGAGCCCTCTCTTCTGAATCCCTGTAAATACAGAGTTCCCTGAGTCAGAGTTTTGGCTTCAGGGCTGAACGAGCCCTTCCAAACACACCAAAGCTGAGCCTTGCCCTTGCTTTCAGCTGGGAGAAATTGAAGCTCTTGTCTCAAACTCAGAATTTCTGAGCTGTCAACAGCAATGACCTCCAAGAACATCTTTCTAGATTGAAATTGCCAGAAGGGATGGTCCCTGGGATGCCATTCCTGGAAGTACCATTTTAATGAGTAGCTCATTTGAGGATGGGCAAGATGCAGCCTGTTTGAAAAGACAGTTGATCTAGACACTGAGAAGTTCAGAGATTTAAGTTCAATTTATAATTTTTTGCAATTATTTTTCTCTAGGAAATCAGCTGCCACTTAAACTCAGATAAGCAGCCCAACAACCTGATCATGTGTCTGAACAGACACTTCAGGGGAATGTGAAAAAGAAATAAACACCTCAAAGTGAAAACATTTACCCTGCAGGTAAAAAAAAATAAGAGTTGGATGAAACACAAGCTTTAAAGTTTTAGCTCTGATTAGTTTTTTCTAAATACTTTTCATTTAAGCACTAATTATTCTTTCCAGTCCTTTCAATGTTAATCCATTATTAAATGGGTTAAAGATTCACAGAAAAATTCATGTCAGACTTTGTAACTGCCAAAATAAGACTCTCAGAAAGTGTTTTGAGGAGCAAGAAATCTAATTAGTTCATTGGTTAATGAAGTAAACCAAAGGAGATTGGCTATGGAACCAATCTCATTCACGGCTTTCTCTAACTGCTAAACCAGGGTGAGATGTTTCTCTTCATGGCCTGTGCAAAGCAAGAGCAAAAATGTAATTAGTATCTGGGCTAATTGGTGGCACGTTTTGTGACAGGCTGCCCTGGCAGACACATTGTGGTGTAGCACAGTGCTGGATTACCACAATCATAGTATGACACAGCCCTGGATGTTGTAAGGAAAAAAGGAAGAAATGTTCCAGTTTCCATTGTGTTCTGGTTACAAAAGGTTGCTGGAAGCACTGTCCTGTGATCATGTTTGGAACTGCTTTCCTATATCTGTGCTGAATTGATTTCTTTGTATGGATACTGCACGTTTGCTGTCATTCTGCATTTCTGATAATTAAGAGTTTGAACCAATCTGCAGGGTAAATAATTTTCTCATCTGGGCAAGCTTAAAGGTGCAATAATGCAACTGAGTCCAAATGAGGATGGGGTTCAATTACATCTGCTTAAACAGTCCTTGTTCAGCCAGTGATCTCTATCCCAGGAGCTGGAGCAGCCACTTACCTCCCCAGCACCAGGGACAGAGAATTATGGAACAAATGGGAAGTGACAGGACAAGGTGGGGACGGCTTTAAACTGAAAGAAGTCAAGTTTAGATTAGATGTTATGAGTAAATTGTTTACAGTGAGGGTGGTGAGGCCCTGGCAGAGATTCCCAGAGAAGCTGTGACTGCCCCATCCCTGGAAGTGCCTAAGGCCAGGCTGGATGGGGCTTGGAGCAACCTGGGATAGTGGAAGGTGTCCCTGCCCATGGGAGAGGGTTGGGACGAGATGATCTTTAAGATCCTTTCTAACCCAAATAATTCTGTGGTGATTCCATGGTTATGATTCTCTTGGACCTTTCTAGTGGAAAAGCTGCCTGAGCTGTTATCACTGTTATCACTGATTTTATCTTTTATCTTTCAGCAGAACTGGGCTGTGGACAAAGGGAATCAGGACTCAGCCAGAACCAGCTGCTGCCTGGCACTGCTTACATTCCAGTGGATGGAAGAGGAAGCCTGAGATGATGGATATGGCAGCAGCCACATCACTGCTTGTAGGATTAAATAGGCAGCTGTGGCATAGAGTGGCATAAACACAAAACTTAAAAAGAACCTTTGATCCCTTTTTAGCAAGAGATGCTTCCCAGTCACTTGGAACAAAATCCTATTGAGCCTGAACTAAATCTTGCTGCTTGGGAGCAGACCTTATATCACAAGGTTGGAGTTTGGGTCTGAATAGAGCCGTGTGTAGGATATTAGTGGGTAATTTTTGTACAGAAATGACAAGTACACTGGAGATTTTGCAGCCTGGCCTCCAGAGAATTCATCAGATTTAAGTATTACTGCAGCATTGCATTTGAGTGAAAGGGCAAAGAGAGGGAGTATTTATCTTATCAGAATATTGACTTTCTTGTTGTTCTGCTTTCTGGGGATGTAATAACACCAAGTTGTGTTTGCATAGCAACAAGGTAAAGGTTTCTTTTTTAAATGTGTGGTTCCGCTCTGGAAAAGAAAACCTAACACCATGGCAACACACAGTGATTCCTCCATCAAATACACTCTCAAAAAGTGCTTTGCTAGATTTAGGAATCATTATTAAAAAGAAGAGAGAAATCAACAAGCTTGCTTCCAGGTTTTGCAGTGTTTTTACACACACACACAAATATATATATTCACAGGCATTATTACCTCCACCTTATTTATTAGCTAAGTATTTATATCTGCACAGACTCCCACAATATTCTTCCTGCTAACCCTCCTGCTCTTTTACCATCTGTCACTTCACTTCCAAGAGTGAAACTGAATTAATTTTTTTTAAGCCTGCTAAAACGCTGTTAAGAGCAGACAAGTTCCATCCATGTGAGCTCTTAGTTAAAAAGCCTGTGCAAGCCTTTATGCACATACCCAGGAATAAAGTAGACAATATGTGCACATCTGCACCAGGAGCAGCAGCTTCTCCACAGGATCAGTAGGTGCTTCACCTTCCCTTGCAATCTGTGGGACGGCAGAGCCTGTGCCTCAGTTTGGGAATTGGAGATAAGAGCTGCTGATGAAAACCAGACTTTTCAAAAGCCTGGATCTCCCTCCGAGTGACTGACTTCAGAAGGTAGCAAGACCAGAGGTTTTTATACACTTCAGATGAAAAAAAATATTTCAGAGAATCTCCAAATGAACAAAAAAAAAAAAATTCAAAAGAACAACAAAAGCCCCAAACACCCACATATTAAAAATCAAAAACAGATCTTTATACCTTTTTCTTTTTTTATATATTTAAAGAAAAATCATTAAAAACAGTTTAGTTAGTTAAACTTTAAAGCAAACTACTATAATATTCAGCTAAAGAGGAGAGGTTTTTCTTTTATTTAGCATGCATGTCTCCCCTCTATTTGCATGTGTGAGGAGGTGATTGAACCTCTTTATTTTAAAGAGGTTCTGTTATTTAAAGATCTTCTTGCTAATTAAAAACACCTCAGGAACCCTGAGCAACCTGGGACAGTGAGAGGTGTCTCTTCCCATAGCAGTGGGGTTGGAATGAGATGATCTTTAAGGTCCCTTCCGACCCAAACCATTCCATGATTCAATGATTTAAAGCCTGGCTGATTTTGGCTGCTGTGGTCTCCCTTTGAATGTAGCTGGCTGGATGTCACTAATTTTACATTTTGATCAGCTCTGATGGGGAATCAGACAAGTGCAAAGCAGGACTGATGGAGAGCGGTTTCAGCAGTGACCTCTCTGACTAATTACTCAAAAATGTGATCTCCCTCCAAATGTTTGCCACAGTCTCGAGGTCAAAGCCTTCCTGATGGTGACAGGTCAGTCCCCAGCCAGGTTTTCATGATGATTTTGCAATCAGTCCTAGCTTCACAGCTGATGCTGCAATCACATCCATCATGTCTGCTGAATTTTGATCATTTTTAGTGACAAGCAATAGAGGGAGCAAAACCTAAAGAGAGCAAGTAAGAAAAATGGCCCTGCTTAGAGGAGGCCTTTCAAAAGACAGAACCATGGTACTGAGCTTTCCTCTGCCTCCTTCTCCCTTCTCTGCCAGTCTTAGCTCTGAATTATTGACAAGGAAAAGGAAAGAAAACAGAGAAAATAAAAAGAAAATAAGGCAAGAAAATTGAATTTCTCTGAAGCTAAGCAAGCCACATAGGCAACATGCCATAAGAAGTGAACATAAATAACTCTGCTTTTTAATGTAATTCACTTAGAAAGATCTTTTGTGGACCATTCATGTTGTTGCTTGAGGCAATTGCTCTTCTGGTAGGTACAGCTATAAAACACATATGTGTT
The DNA here is from genome assembly GCF_027477595.1 of Haemorhous mexicanus. Taxonomy (NCBI): domain Eukaryota; kingdom Metazoa; phylum Chordata; class Aves; order Passeriformes; family Fringillidae; genus Haemorhous; species Haemorhous mexicanus. Next base: position 154,840,216 of record NC_082341.1, on the reverse strand, counting down.
GGAAGCAAAAGGACAGAATTATCTCTAATAATGAACAGATTCATTGGCAGTTTCAGCCCCCATATATATAAATATGATCAATTCTTCCAGCCAAAACTGAGCTGACATCACCTCCAACCAATCACTGGACAAAGCCAACCAGTGCCGAAGTTTCAGGTTTTGTACTCAGCTATTGTCAGGAATTCTGAAAAATCGGAAGAAAATTCCTCTCCATGTAAACTTGTCAAGCAGGAGGCAGTTCCACAGCTTTATCCAAAGCTGTATTAGCATTTGAATGCACTTTTTGCAACTGTGTAATGCCCCAGAATTCACAGATTCCTTTAAAATGAAAGATTTGCCACATTTCCAGAAGGAATATTTCCGTAGGGATCAGATAAAAACACTGTTTAATATAACACCTGGCCTTTTACTGCAAAGATGTTTGCATCAAAGTGCTGCATATTCAGTACATTTATAATTTTTAATCATTGAGTTTTTCCTGTACTGAAAGTTTTATTCATCTGAAAGAAAAACGAGCGTGGGAGTTGTAAGGAGGATTTAGCCAGTCTTCTGAGTCTCAGTTGGAAAATATCATTCCAGATTTTTAGGAGAAACTGCTCTTCCAGAAAGATTTAATTCTCTGATGTATTGCTTCATTTCCCTCCCTCTATCTTTAGGTACGAGCCATCTTCCTCTCCTCCACTTAAACCAAACAGGACACTTTTGCTTTTATAAATACATATATATATGAATATATACAGATATTTACACTCAACCCAGTTATCCCTGATTCATTTTATAAAGCAACAGAGAGAAATCTGCTCTTTCAGGGTGAAATTCAGCTGAACTCTTTCACAATGATTTTCAATTGGGATGCATTGCATGTCATTGCACCTCTGACAAAAGGAGTTGCAAAAACGTGGAGGTGGCACTTGAGGACGTGGTTCAATGGTGAATATGATTGACAGTTGAATATGATGATCCTAAAGGTCTTTTCCAACCTCAATTAGTCCATGATTCCATGAAAAAGGGAACCAGATTCCAGATGACTTATTGAATAACACGTTTAGTTGGATGAATGTGACTGGGGAGAGTAAAGGACAGATGGACAGAAAACCACTTACAGTGATCTTGGGAGGAATTTTGGCTGGTGTAAGTCTTCTGCATAAAGGTCTCCTGTTGCTGTATGGTAAAAAAAATGTGAAATTTAAAAAAGGAGGAGAAAGGGTAGAATTCTATGAGTTGCTTTGCCTCTTTGCTTGACCCTGTTTCACTTCGGTCAAATTAATCTCCTGCTGGGATTGCTGGATTTAAGGCAAATTTTTACCCAGGTTTGGGGTTAGGGTTATGATTGGAGTCCTGGGACAGGGATGGTTCAAGAAGGTCTCTGAACAGGATCCCTGAAAAGTAGTGCTGGCCTACACCAATCCATGTGTCCTGCCCAAAGGGAAATGGCCCAAGACAAGGTGAGTGAAGGATTAATCAATACAGACCCAAATTTCTTTTCTTTCTATCTCAAACTAATACCTTATCCACTCTAGGATATGCATTTCTTTTCAGGAGACACTGTGAATTCTTTGCTGTAAATCAATGCAATTTCTTTTTTTCCCCACAAAATAAAGAAGGTAATTTCTTATGTCAGGGTAATTTATGGATGCTCTTAACTATCCTGCTTTTCCATGATAAATTACCTCCTCAAATCTCCTTTCTACATCAGTTGCCTATTCTCAGCATAGTTTTGTGACTTTTTGGGTGCCACTGTTTCAAGGAGCTGTGTGCATTTCTCTCCTGAGAGTGGAAGTGTGGCAGCTGCTTTAGCTATTGCCATCTAGCAGCAGAATGTGTATTTATACATCCATAAATATTCCAGTGGGTGCTAATAAAGCCCAGCAGAAACCCAGCTTCACAAGTTCTTTGGAAAAACAGGAAAACAAAACAAAACAAAATGAAATCATTCAAAGCACACAAAACCACAAGATTTCTGCATTTGGGAGAAGCCAGTTTCAAAGACTGCTCCCATCCAAAATTGGTGCCTAAGTGTGGTGTAATCTGCCTGACGCCCTGCAAATAAGCAGAGCACCTCTCTTCTGTCTCTCTGTGCTGCCATGTTGTGCAGTTCAGCTCTGCCATGACCTCCCTTTTAATTTCCAAACAAACAAGGTCAACAAAGCTGGCAGCAGGTAGTTAAGTCAGTATAATAGGATTTTGATTGCTTTCCTACACCAGGGGAGTATACAGGGAGACATGTACATTGTACTTCTTAGTGAAAGCACAAGACCTATTTCTAGGTTTTCATTAATTGCATTTATCTTTAAAGATAGGAATACCAAGTGATGCTTAAGTAAATAATGAGACCATAACTTCATACACTGAGCTGCAATAAACAAGCAGAGCCTGCTAAGAAGAGATTATTTTTTTTAATTTTAGAGGGGAAGATGACTTGTGTATTGGTTCTGGACCCAAATATGTAGAATAATGCCTTGCTTGGCACTGCAATTAAAAGTAAAGGTACCTCAATCTGCAGGAAGGACAGGGAAGGTTCCCTCCCTGCCAACATCTGACTCCACACTTGGTATTGGCTACAATCCTATTTTAAACATGACTAGGAATACCCAGAAGTTCCTTCTAAACAGAGCATTAGTTCTTTAATCTAAATTCCTGAGTCCCAGTGATTCCCTCCAATGTTGTGGTCTACAGAAGAATCATATCCACGCTGGCATGACGTAGATTTGTTTGCATTTATTCCACTTCATTCAGTGCAAAACATCTGCTTTGGTGGCTGTCCCATCCCTGGAAGTGTTCCAGGCCAGGCTGGACAGAGCTGGAGCAGCCTGGGACAGTGAAAGGTGTCCCTGCCCATGGCAGGTGGGTGAAACTGGATGGTCTTTATGGTTCATCCAACCCATTCTGTGCTTCTCAAATAAATACAATATAAATGAAGCAAATAACAGTGATGGAGGATCTTCCTATGAGTGTTCAAAAAGGAAAAAAAAACACAAAAATAAACCAAGCAGACGCTTTGCAATATGGTTGCAAAATGGTTTATTGGACATGTGGAATTTGGTCAAGGGTTGGGCTTGATAATCTTGGAAGTCTTTCTCAAGCTTAATGATTCTATCTCTTAACATCTTTTGTTTCTAAAATTATTTTTTCCTCATCTTAAGCTTGCTTTAGGCTTTATTTCTGTATTTTTTGAGAAGTATTCAAAAATCCTACTGAGTTGGTATCTATTGGCCTGAAGTTGCAATGGCCTTGACAGTTGCAAGATCACAGAGAAATATTTAGGATCAGGGTCTATTTTATTTTGCACCATTCAAATCCCAAACTCTCCCACTGTTCATCTTTCAGCTGGATTCCTGTCTGATCCAGAGTCGGGGACAAGTTAGAGTGTTGGAAAAGGCAGATGAAACAATTTCTGCTTTAGCTGTTGCTCCTTCCTTGCTTCGTAACCCCGAGCAAAAGGTTTCAGCTCCCTGCGACTCAATTTCTGCTCGTTGTAGCACAAGTTCTGCAAGGTATGAACTATTTTCTGCAACTGTACAGCAGGCAGAGCAGTAATATCCCATTCCCACATCAAGCCTCCAGATATGACACCATGGTGAATAATAGTGTGAGAGAAATCAGCTCAAAAAACATTTTTTTTTGAAGAAAAAAATAATTTTTTCTCCTTCTCATTTGTTTCTGCAGTTTAGGAAACATACGTTCCACAGTGCACTGAGCTATTTCTAATATGCCCAGCTGTGCAGGTTGATAGGCAAGAGATAAAACCATGCTGCTAATGAAAAACAGCTGCTCATTAGTCAGGAGAAAACTGGTTAGGGTGTTTAGAGATACAATTATTTTTACTGTTCTTGTCCCTTTTACGCTTATACAGAAATTATATTATTATCAAATCATGCTAGACGGCGTCTCAGGTTGAACATTTAAAAAATGAATGTGGTTCATTAACAACATGATGAATATTTAAGCAGGATTACAGAGCATAATGAACTTCCTTTAAACTTCTTTTTTCAAGTAGAAAAAGCTCAATAAATTTGCCAATATTTCACTGGTTAATGTTACAATTAGGTGTGCAGCATATTTTCCCAGCTTTCTGAGCATCTCTCTTTTAATGCTGACTCTGAATTTAAGTCTGAGGCACAGGGTTGAAAAGCTGCAATTTTTTAATTTTGAACATTAATTGGGTTGATACCTGAAGTCAGTCACATAAGCAGTCACCTCATCAGCAAGAAACCCCTGACAAAGGAAGGGAAATCAAGTCAAATATAAAATAAAAGTAAATTAAAACTGAAACCTCATCCTCTGAATTAGCATTTTTGTGATCTTATCCTCACAAAATTAATGACAATTTCTCAATTGCAAAACACTAAGATTCTTCAAATTTCTTACAAGAAATAAAGCTGAGAAAATCAAGTAGAAAGAAAAAATTGAATACTGTTATTTCTAAATATTCCTTTAGAAATTCTTTCATAAATCTAATTATTTCATTGCCAAAACCACATTTACTTAAGATCTGGGCCTTTATCCCAAGAGATTTGTTGTGGAATTTGGAATCTTTTTGCCATGAGCAGAGTGGTCTGAGCACTTCTGAACCTGCTCTGATCAGACAATCTTCAGCTCAATTTACTCAGCAAGGAAAAGCAGCAAGATGAAAGGAAAAGAATAAAGGAGATAGGCTGAAGATCTGCCTGAGAGCTGTGGTGGAGTCACAGTCCCTGAAAGTTACAAAGATGTGTTTAGGTTGCACTTAGGGACATGGTTTAATGGCAGCTTGGCAGTGCTTGATGATCAAGTGGACTTGATAATCTTAGAGAGATTTTCCAACCTCAACAATTCTATGTCTCTAAAAGTCTCTGTGGCCAAATATTTCTCTTGTGCTCTCTCCTTCTCCAGATTTACAGATGGAAGGCAGGGATATTCCAAAACAGAATTTTACAGACTCAGGTATTCCCATTGGATGGCTCAGCAGAAATCTCCTAAATGAGGTAAGCCTGACTGAGAATATCCATATAAAAACATTTTACACCAACTTTTATTATTTGATGCCAAAAAAGACACTTTCCCCCCCCCCCCCACAAAATGATGAATTCAGGGAATTATTTCACTGACACACCTTGAAGAGGAAAAAAAAAAATGTTATTTCCAAGTTATCTCCAAGAGCAAATCAATACATCAGAAAAAATGCAGAGCTTCCCTCATTGCTGGCAAGATCGGAGCTGGAAACAGTTCCACTGCAATGTTAATTCATTTATCTGGAATTTACCAATGAATGTCTGCTGTGGAGAAGGAGTGAGGAACTGTATCATGAGCAAAGTTCACTGCTAATACATGTCTTGAGGCAAATCCTTTTTTATCCCTTATGTTGCAGGTAAAATAAACAAGAGAAATTATCTGCACTTACTCAGAATCCCAACCCTGGGACAAAGTCTTTGTGCAAGATGCTCTGCAATCACCAGTTGAAAAGGAGGTTACAGTACTGGGAATTCAATAGACTAAGCAGTTAATAAAAGACAAATAAGTAGAGATGGAGACCAGGGAAGGATGAGAAGCCAGTGTTTATCTGTAGACAAAAAATTTTTAATGTGCTGACAAACTCCTCGTGTCAAATTTTTTGAGTTTCATAGGAGCGAAGAATTTTGAAGCCCAAAGAAACTGCTTTTCAAGTGTGGAGAGAGAGTTATTTCCCCCAAATAAAGACCCAAACAGTAGAAGGCACAAATCTGGGATGGAAAGTGGCATCTGCATGGCACCATTGGGTTTTACCTTGGCTGTGACTCCCATGAGCTCTGTGTCCCCAAGTGTTTGATGCATCCCTGGCACCCATTATGGGGCTGAACTTCTGGTCTCTGGGACCACCTCAGTAAAGTCCTGGGACCCCTTCAAAATGTCACCCGTTTGCTGTTGCAGGGTGGCCCATGGGAGTGAAAATGCACATTCAGGGTCAATCCTCTCCATTATAACACAATCCTGCTTAGGTAGAAACACAGGGAATAATTGTTTGCATGTACATGTGCAGCACACAAAACATCCACATTTACATCTGCTTATGGTAAATATTTCTATCCCAGTAAAACATGCCAAAAAATCCCTCATTGGTCTCACTCAGCATTGCAAACCTCACCTGCACAGGTCAATTGAGAACCTAAGACATTGCCCAGAGGAAACCATGCTGTGGTTGCTGTTAGTTTTCCCTCTGATTGTTGCCTCTGTTCTCTGCTCCCAGGTCAGGTCTCAGGTGAATTATTCAGTCTTTTACTACATTTGCACAGCAGGTCCCCAGGGCTGGCACCCCCCTCATGCACACTGCAAAAGAAATCCCACCAGCCAACAGCACATGGTGAATCAGGCACCGGAGGATGCTTTGGATTGGGGTCACACATTTGTCAGAACAACAACAAAAAAAAAAAAATAGATGAGCATAATTTTGTATTATATCAGCACGAGCTACAATAGCTCAGAGTGGGGAGCTGATTATTGCTCTGCTACCTACTGAAAAATGTCATGCTATTTATAGTGCTGAGCAAATAGCAAATTATAATCATCTACTTCAGATCCATTCAGTGTGCTGCTCTCCAGGTGATCTCCTCTTGTGTCCCTGTGCTGTGGCCTAGAGGAGTGGTCAGTCTCCATGCTGAAAGCTTGACACAGCCATGGCCAATTGGAGAAAGAAAACAATTAATTTTGCTAACTCCTGGTCTCCATGGGGAAGGAGGCTCAAACCTGGCTTTGCAGAATTGTGCTGCTGAGCTGACACAGGTTCTTTGCCCCTTTCAAATGAGAGTGATAAACTTTACAGCATTCAAGATAATTAATAGCATCATACTCTGATTAAACACCTCCAGCAACTTAAATCACCTGATTAAAAACCAGAAGGGGGCTACAAGAATTCTGCAAAGGGACTTTGTTTTACAAAGTCCTGGAGTAATGGGACAAGGGGAATGGTTTTAAGGTGAAGAGAGCAGGTTGAGATTGGACATTAAAGAGAAATTCTTCCCTGTGAGGGTGGTGAGGCCCTGGCAGAGGGTGCCCAGAGAAGCTGTGGCTGCCCCATCCCTGGAAGTCTCCAAGGCCATGTTGGACAGGGCTTGGAGAAATCTGGGATAGTGGAAGGTGTCCCTGCCCATGGCAGGGATGTGGAACTAGATTTCTTTAAGGTCCCTTCCAACCCAAACCATGCTGCAAATCCCCAGCACAAACATACTGTGGGTATATTTCAATATTTATTTTTGCAAATCTGTAACTTGATGGAGTAGGGGGCTGCAATTCTCTGTACAGTTTCACTGCTTGTTTAATTCTGGGACCTGCAGGAGTTTTACAGCTCAGCTGCTTTCCTCATTATCTGTTCTGCTCTTCCTCTGTCCCAGGTTTTGCATCTCTGTCTCTGTCTCAGTACCTCGAGTCTATATTGGAATAATATATTGACTCATCTAGACCTTAGCCAACTTTCAAATGACTCAAGTTGTGTTTCGTCAGTGCTCTGAGGGTTGTAGCCAGTCCATCTCAAGCTGCAGCAAGCCCTTGGGGATGCAGGGGATGCAGACTGAGAATGCAGAAAGAAAACTTACCAGGCTCTATAATATTTCAGGGAAATCAGCAGTGAAAGATGGGACAAAAGTCCTGGAGAGGAAATAAATGTACCAAAAGTAGAAGGTGATAGTAGGAAAAATGAGTAGCCCCTGGAGAAAAGCTGGCAAAGCTCTGTTATTTGCTCTCTTCTATTGTGCCTTGCCAGAGATGAATTTTCATAGGTCACAAACACTATCAGGAATGGGAAAAAAATCTTAACTTAGGCTAAAATAACCTTAGAGAGCAGGTAATCTGGGTTTTCACTCCATCAAGCAGTTCAAATTCAACCTGATGTTTCCCACAGGCAATATCTGGAACTGCTAAATTGAATTCAGATTTACTAGATTGGTACCAGGATTATAGGCCTGTTGTTTTTCTTTCCAGAAAGACTTATGTCATATTACTTTTCCTTATTCATCTCTCATCACAAATCACTGTCCAAAGGGGGAGGAAGTACAGTAACTTCTTTGCTCTGAACATGACATTATGTGGAAATTTCCTCTTAAAAAATAACCTTACTATTACAAGGAAATAGTGTACTTAAAAAAGGCTTTTTCAAAAATCACATTTGTAGGGAAGAAAAGGTCAGAGGTGGAAAGGAAAAGTATGAAGAGCATGAGGAAGTAAAAATCCCTGGTTTGTTTGTTTATTTACATATGTAGAATTTTGAACATATCAACTGGAGACTTCATGAAAGGGCATAACCTGATTTGTAAAAGAAGTAGCTTTTTGCAAAAAGGGATGGTAAATAAAGCTATCAATAGAAATCTTCTTTTCCCAGGTGGATTATATTCTGTATTTGTGCTCCCAGAAATGGAACAGAGTAAAGCAATCTCCACAAGCACACTTCAAACAAATGGTTTTCAATCTGGTTTTAAATACTCACTCCTGGGGTAAAGTGAAACTCTCTTGAATTGCAAAATGGGGGCATTGAAACAGAAATATTGGTTTTTACTCTATTCTGCAGTAGTGGCTTTGATATAGGAATTGAAATGAAAGGCTGAAAAAGAGGAGTTTGAATACAGATCCCTGGTCTGTGTTTAGTGAGAGGGACTGGAGTGCCCACTGTGTAAACAGTTCCTCCTGGCAATGCAAGGCCATGTGGCTGAATTGGCAGAATTTTACTTTAAAAAGATACTTAGGGCTAAACCCCCCAAGGGGAAAAAATAAGTAAGGGCACAAATCTAGGCAGTTTTGCAGGTTTTAGGTAGCTGTTAGGCAGAAAATATTATTTCTTGAGGCAGTGAGTCATGGAATTCTCATTGGAATATCTTTGACTATTGATGTGCACTTAATAAGGGTTTAGTGACAAGATCCACAGGACCAGAGGAAACGGCTGCTGATCTGAATTAATGTTTTTATTTTATTGTTTTCCCCAGGGAAGCCCAGGTTGCCTCTCTAGTACTCAGAGGAAAAGTGTTACTTCTGCCAAATTCTTTAGCAAAGTGGGAACTTTTCACACTGAAGCTCTCCCTGGGGGTAAATCTTGGAGCAGCTGCTTTCTTCTCTTCTCTCCTGTTTTCCACAATTCTTTCCTCTGCAATTAGTCTGCAGTGGTCTCCAAAATAAAGGAATTTGGGTGATGATCCCTGTCCCATCCCAGCTGCAAGCAGGGAAGAGGAGCTTGATACATCTCACATTTGCCTCCAAATCTCACAACTGCTACAGAAAGGAGATCTCTCACACCAGTTCCTTCCTTCCTTCCTTCCTTCCTTCCTTCCTTCCTTCCTTCCTTCCTTCCTTCCTTCCTTCCTTCCTTCCGCCACTTCCGCCACTTCCGCCACTTCCGCCACTTCCGCCACTTCCGCCACTTCCTTCCGCCACTTCCTTCCGCCACTTCCTTCCACCACTTCCTTCCTTCCTTACGCCACTTCCTTCCTTACGCCACTTTCTTCCTTCCTTCCGCCACTTCCTTCCTTCCTTCCTTCCACCACTTCCTTCCTTGCTTCCTTCCACCACTTCCTTCCTTGCTTCCACCACTTCCTTCCTTCCTTCCGCCACTTCCTTCCTTCCTCCCTCCCTCCCTCCCTCCCTCCATTACCTAGATCAAGCTGCACATGGCACCACCAATGTCTGATAAAACTCTTCTGATAAAAGTCTTCAGTGAGCTCTTTCCCCACTCTGGTGGGGGAAAATACAGTAGTATTTTACTGCAGCAAAAATGCACCTCCAGGAAAGAAGCTTTGCCCCTTATAGGACCAGAAAAGGAATTCCTATTAAACCTTCCTATTGCACTTGATTTGCCCTAGAAACCAGGGGCATTTTGGTTTCCTTGAGGCTCATTCAGTCCGAGTGAATCAGATGAAGGTGCTGCTATGAAGATTTTTGCAACCACTAGACTCATCCCCATCTATGGAGAAATTGCTCTTTCTCTTCAGGAGAAGAGATTTTCATGGAATCACAGAATGGTTTGGGTTGGAAGAGCCCTTAAAAATTATTCAGGTCCAAAAACTCTGCCATGTGCAGGGACACCTTCCTCTGTCCCAGGTTGCTCCAAGCCCCATCCAACCTAGCCTTGGACACTTCCAGGATGGGGCAGCCACAGCTTCTCTGGGCAACCTGTGCAAGGGCCTCACCACCCTCATCATAAGGAATTTATTCTTAATACCTAATCTACATCTACCCTCATTCTGCTCATTTTCAACACAAGCATTATCTTTTGCCAAAATTGAGTAAATAACAGGGGCATTTAAAACAAACACCTTATAAGTGTTTGCCCAACATTCTCCATTTCTGGAGAGCAATGCTCCCTATACCAGCACCATCAAAACCTTGACCAAAAGGATAATGCCAGATAACAAAGAGTTAAGAAAGAGGTAAGAGAGAAGCCCACACCAGTGCCAGTGACATTTCTCTGTTGGATAGTTTAGGAAGAAGCCTTCACTTTGAAACTAAATCTAATTGGAGGTTGTTTGGGATTCAGCTCTCCTACTGACTTAACAAGCTGCTGGAAAGTCTAATAAATATTGACATGATCCCTTTCCCTTTGGCAGGGCCTTCTGAGAACTCCACTTTGTAGCTCAACGATGCCTCCCTGTGTTGCCTGCGTCACAATGTAGAGGGAAAAAACCCATGGTCAGCACCCACTTCTACAAGGAAATTTAATGAGAATATTTCTCAGTTTCCTCCAGCCATTTCAGCTGAAGGAGTCATGAATTTGATTTCAAGCAAAAAGGACTTTTTAACCCCATTTCACAGTGGGTATCTGGTACCTGGCTTGGGTTTTACCCTCCCAAAAGGGTAAGACATGGTGTAAATTGCAGTTAATAATTGCAATTTTCCTCTTTTGTTAGTGCCTACTTACTTGATATGATTCCTCTTCTATCATTCCATTAGAACTAAAAGTTAAATTAACCCTGATGTCAGAACAAGAGAGTTCTTGTTGCTTCTGTGTGTGTCTCAAGTACTGGAAAGAGAGTTGACCAAAGCTGAGAGACAGCAGACTTTGTTTTGAACTTGAGTTTTATTTACTGATGCTTTGGAATGGATAAAATACATCTACAAATAAATCCATAGGTAAGAACAAGTTTAGATGCTCAGCTAAACACTATTCAGTGTCAGTCTAACAGGCTGATTAAAGTTCACAGCATAACAAGAGAGAGAATAAGTAGAATGAAATTAGGGTGAGGGACAGCTCAGAAGAAAAACACAATCTGTATAATCTTAGGTGAAGATTTAGGGGGGAAAAAAAGAATAATCACTGAGCATTTTACAAGATGTTGGTAATTCCCCTCCTCTGGTTTCATCTGTATCCTGAATTCCACCCTCAAGTTTATTTCTTCACTTCTCTACCTGCCAGCACCCCACCACCACACTGTCCCTGCAGCTCTGGAGCAAATAAAGGGATTCTTTGGAGACCTCTGGAAGGGGATGTGATCTGCATCTGAAAATCACAGATTTGTGACCATGTATTCCCTTCTGGCTGACTGCAAATGGCTTTTGCAGGACTTGGTGTCTTGGCAGATGGAGGAAGCTGCATCAGTGGGATGGAGGAAATCTGGCCAAGCACATTTGGGTAGAGGGAAGTTGCTCAGAGTGTTTCTGGGCTTTTCATCCCTGGAAATGTTCAAGGCCAGGTTGGATAGGGCTCTGAGCATCTTAACCCAGAGGAAGGTGTCTCTGCCTTCCCTGTAGGACCAAGCAACACTGAATGAAATTATACTGCTGAACTTCCACAGTTTTTAGGTGACACAATTAAGTGTTGCTTCTCCATGAGATGTGTGAGGATGGCACAAACTCTGGTGGCAGAGAATGGACAATCACACAGATGGGAAATCTCTCAGGTTCTTCTGGGGGTAAAATAAGGAGAAAAATTCAATCCAGAGGGAATTTTTATTGCATAATGGCAGAAGTTTGTGTCTTCAAAGAAATAAGAAACTGAAGGGACAATAAAGGGAAGCAATTTAATACTGAGAAGTGCCTGCAAGCAGTACATCTTACAATGATACTGGCACTGGTCTGCAAGTGTTTGGCCTTTTTATAACAAACTGCTGGGATTCAGTGTTTTGGTCTCATAAGGACTGACCCTTGGTCATGAGTTCCCAGCTGATAAGATGCCTGTGACACTCCAGCACTTCAGCCCAGCACTGCCTGCAGAATAGACTCTCCTCCCTGTGATGGGGTGGGATACAGTGGAGTTTCCCATCCTCCCTTGAAATACTTAGTTTTGATCACCCTTAAGCATTTTCAGAGTATGCAGGAGGTGGCCAAGCAGAAGCAGCTCTAAGACCAGCTGACTGCTGATTAGAATTACCTCTGACAAGCTCATCACTTTACCCTCTGTCCCTACTTAGAGAGGGGACACGTTGGAGTCTCCATTGCTGCCCCTGCTCCCTGCTGATGTCCTTCCCACATCCCTCCCTAGCTACAGCCAGCAGGATTCACCCTCTTCTGCTCACTGTAATTCCCAGCCCAGCAACTCTCCCTGACTCTGTTCCCTGGTAATGAGTGTTCACAAAATTACAGTGCAACCTGCAATCAGAGGTCATTTTCTGCTTTGCCTTCTACTCCAGAAAAAGCTGAGATCTCTGTGATGGACCACTTGGTTTAATGTGAGCGTGAGGCATTTTGTTTTTCAAGTCCATGAAGTTGAGAGCTATTAAAAGGCAGCTGCTTATTGACAAGCTACCAAATAAATTTGGAATGCATCCTGCTGTGTAGCCATCTGATGAAGCCGAATGGGAAAGCTAATGACCCTCATGCTATACTTGCCATAAAATATGGCCTTTATTTCAGCACTTGAGGTTTATTCTCTAGTGGGGCAAGGAGAGAAAATGGGATATATCCCATTTTGCTCCAGCATGGAATCACACATGCACATTTTGGTTACAAACCACTCAAAAAAACTCGTTCTGTACATCCTGCCATGTGCTCCTCCTGCAAGCTCGAGAGCAAAACAGACTGTGGCAGGCAAAGCAGCTCCTGACTTCTGTGAATTATTGGGAGTTATTCCTCAAAGACAAGATGGAAGATCAGTTGGGGGATATCAGTTAATTAGCTCTGCCAGTTTTCTCCTGCTGAGAAGCTGACACAGTTGTTATAAATAATTCAGAGCCTTTTCATGCTCTATGTGCTGCAGTGCTGTAACTATCTGTGGAGTTTTGCTGATAGTGACATCTCAGGCTCATGTGACCAGCTGGGATAGAATCAGATATTTGTTTTTATCAACAGCACACTTAACATGGCATTACCTGTGTCCTCTGACTGGATGGAAATAACTGAGAATGGGATTTCCAATAGTGCAAATGCATTTGGAAATAATCTTTCTGGCACAGTTTACTTTTTTTCTCCTTGTTTGTCAGTATTGCACCCAACACAACAGACTATGCCTGCAGTGATAGCAAAATTCAGATAATAATATTGAACTGAAATATTATCTACCCAAAGTGTAGATCCACTGTTTAAACTCTCAGAGTGAAGGATGGAACCCATTTGTTCTTACAATAGGACACATTACATGTACTGCAAACCTTCCCCACTATTTGCTGGAGTATTGACTGTTTTCTTTAAAGCTGCTGCACAAAGTAAGAAGCAAACACAGTGAAGGCACTGGGCACATTTTACCCAGGGACACTGAACTTGAGCTGACAGCAAGAGCAAACACTCAGGTGTAACCCTGCACCTGCCTCCAACCATGCACTCAGTCAATAATCCTGGCATTTAAGGCCACACATTTCTGATTTCTGAAGTCAGCCCAATGAAAGATCAACAAATCAAAGTGTCTCTATAAATGACTCAACAAACAGACATATTTTTATATTTTATAACTGATCTGTTGATGAAGGAGGTCCCTGTGGCACTGGAAGCAAGGTCAGACGTGGAAGTGAGATTTTGAAGAAAGAATGTTTCTAGGAGCAGAAAGAAAAATGAGGAGGGATAAAATCTAAAATATTTGTTTGTCTTTGTTAGCCACCGACCCTCATCTTGCGTCAAATCCACCCCATCTTCCCTCATTCACATGAACTTCTCCTTATTATAGAATTATAGAATACTTTGGGTTGGAAGAGACTTTCAAGATCATCTCATTCCAACCCCCTCCCAGGGCAGGGACATCTTCCATTATCCCAGGTTGCTTCAAGCCCTGTCCAGCCTGACCTTTAACACTTCCAGGGCTGGGGCATTCACAACTGCTCTGGGCAACCTGTGCCAGGGCCTCACCACCCTCACAGGGAAGAATTTCTTCCAAGTATCAAATCCAAATCTACCCTCCTTCAGCTTAAAGCCATTCCCCTTGTCTTATCACTGTATTGCCATGTAAAAAGTGCCTCTTCAACATTTTTGTTGTTCCCATTCAGGTCCTGAAAGATCACAGTAACATCACCCCAGAGCCTTCTGGTTCCAGGCTGAGCAATCATAGTTTTCTCAGCATTAAAACTTTTTGCCAGCATTCAGTGTTTCTACCCCTCTAAACAAAGACACAACATATGTTACTGTGCATCTTTGGGCTGACAATAATCAGTTTATATCCGTGTCTGGATGAAAAAAAAGGAAGTATGGTGAAGGGCAAGTTAAATAGGCTCCCTCAAACCCCACGTTCTGAAGGAAATCATTATCTTCACAATTTTCCAAGCCATTTGCAGGCAGCAGCTGGGAGTTTTACACTAGGGAAGGAATGTTATATGAAAACATATCTTGTTTTCCACACATTTTTCCCCCAGTATGGTTCACCAGCCACAGGCAGGGATAGCCTTGTGAGCGTTGCACCAAGAGGGCCACCCTGATATCTGCTGTTCTCGCATCATGCAAAGCCAAGCTGGTGCTGAATTAGTGATCTTTCAGTCTCTGTAAAATCCATCTCAGCCAGCTGTGGCCAACTAGGCAGTTTTAGGACCTTGGCTGTTTCTCACATAACTACAGGTGGTGTCTGCAGCAAAATCATCAACAGCCACAAACCCCCTCAGGATCCTCCAACAGCCAACTGAAGTCCTACCCTCCATCAGCAGGGACTAGAGAGATTCCTGGTTTCCAGAAGTAGTTCTGCATGTTTTAAAAAGATATAAAATCACTCTGTTGGTGATTTATTCTATCATAACTAAAATGGGAGCTTAGATTTAGACACCTCAAATCAGATGATGTGTGTGACCCATGACCTTGCATAAGGAACAAGGAGGTATTTACCAAGATCAAGATGTCCCAGCTCTGAGGCTTTGCAAAGGATGCCTTATACATGTTACATTTATTTGGTGTTCTACAAATCTAGACTGATTTTAGTGATTAATTGTATTATTGTTAATGATTGTTTGTGTTGGAAAGCTGGAGAGGGATTTTTACAAGAGTATGCAGTGACAGCACAAGGGGGGATGGCTTCAAGCCAAAAGAAGGTAGATTTTGATTGGATATTAGGAAGAAATTTCTTATGATGAGGGTGGTGAGGCCCTGGCACAGGTTGTCCAAAGAAGCTGTGGCTGCCCCATCCCTGGAAGTGTCCAAGGCCAGGTTGGATGGGGATTGGAGCAACCTGGAACAGTGGAAGGTGTCCCTGCCCCTGGCAGGGGGTGGGAACTGGAAAATCTTTGGGTTCCTTTCCATCCAAAACCATTCTGTCGTTCTCTTTGTAAAAATAAAGAACATTATGAGTCTCATGAGCAGTTACATGACCACAGAAGTGGGAAACAAAGGAAGTTAAGAATAAAACCCTTTAAAACCTGGTCTTTTTGGTTGACAGGATGAACTGCAGAGATCTCTCCCTACCTACTGAACCTTCTGTGTCACATCTAAAATGAGATGCTTAAGCATTTCTGTACAAGTCCTGCTTTGGGCTAATTTAAGACTCCAGTTCTTGAGAACTGAGTATTTATTTTTACTTCACTGCAGGCTGGTCAAACACAAGTCAGTTCTTTTTTGGGTTCCCCCCATGTTGCCATCACTAAGCCCAAATTCACAAACCTGGCTGAGAAGACCCTCAGGGCTGTGAGGGTGAGCACAGGCTCCTCTTGTGACCCTGCACTGAGTAACTGATCATCTTTCCAACATCCATGGCTGAGCTCCAGCTTTTGGAGGAAACAGCCACTTCACAGCCCCTCCTGGTCACTGGGGGAGGGTTTTGTGCCTCTGCTTTGTGCCATCCCCAGCTGCAAAGACTTTGCACACCCTGATGCCAAATGCTGGAGATAAAACTGTGTCCTGCATGCATCTAAACCAGTAACCACATTTTTTTTTTATGATAAGGCAACATCTCTACAAATTAATTAAGGACATCTGAGAGCATTTTCAAGCACTGAGGCCAGAAATGAGCAATATTTATACAACTAAAACTTTTTTATACTGGGACTTGAAGTTGCTGCATCCAGACTGACCACTGGGAAGGGTTTTGGGCCTGTGCCAGCTACCCATCAGCATCCAGGAATTATAAAGACAGTGCCCAGCTTGAAACCCCACCAGGGATCATTGTAAAAATGTTTATCAGCAAATTCCAGTGCCCAGCATTGTTTCCCAACACAGTTTTATTTCCCAGTGTAGCAGTAGACCCTTTATGGCCTCACTGTGTGGGGACCTGGGCTCTGGACACCCTGGTAGCAGGTGGCCTCTAACACTGCACTTTTGTTTGAAAATAAATAATTTACAGTGGTTGCAACAACAAGCTGACTTTTCATGCACAAGGAGTGGTGCTGGCCTGTGATTCTTACAAAACTCTGGGCTCCAGGAGCTCTTGTAAATTTTGCCAGGCAAATGGAGAATTTCTGAGAAATGAGGGAGGTGATTTTGTTTTATAGATGCATCACACACTGGGTGTTGCCTTCAGAAAACACTTCTTTTTGCATGTAGAACATTAAGTGATCAAAGCATCTCCGAGCAAATGGATTTGCAAGTGCACCCAGAATGTTGCTATGCTATTAACATGCTGAAAGCCCCTTCTGTCATCACTTTTGTTATAGCTGATTGGAATTAAAGCTCTGCAGAGTCAAACTTTGAAAGAAGGTGGCTGCTTATTTTATTCCTTTTTTTTCCCCCCACAAAATTATGTTCTAGAAACTCTCATGGTGATAATTGTTAAATAACGAAAATATACAATAACAATTCAGCTCTCCCCTGCGTGGTGAGCTTTATATAGCACAATATTATGAATATTCTATGTGATTTTTTTTTTGTTTTGAATGTGATGGAAATGTGAGGTAATCTTAACAGAGCCCAAAGTGAGCCATGCATTGTTATTTTTGACCTCTGTGGGGAGATGGAGATACAGCCCACCCACCCAGAAGGAAACAGCAATGCTTCTTATTAAACATAATTGTTTCCATGGGATTTTAGGGCTCAGGGCATAGAGACAATAAAGTTCCAAAACGTCACTTCAACTTCCTGCTTTATAATCACTCATTGTACAGCTGCTCCCCTCACGGTGTGGGTGGCAGATGTCTCTAACAGGGCTTTAGAATCTCTAAACTTGCTAATGAAAAGTGTTTAATCCCTGCTCACCGCGGCAAATCCTTAATTGGTGAGGCTGCTGGTGCTGCAGGCAGCACATCAGGAGCTCTGGATGCACACATTTGGACACCATGGTTACCAGGAGTGCTGGGCTTGGGGAGCCCAAACCCCAGGATTTCATCATCACCAGGGCTGGAGGGATAAACAGTGATTTGTATCCTTGGTCCAGAAGTGTGCTTCCATCTCCTCGGCAAGGCAGCTGCTGAAATACCAGCACAGCCCTTGAGTGGAGCTGATTCTCTCCTGGTTTGGGGGATCATCACAGCACACTCCACCCCCAGACTCCTCCTCTGCTGCCTGAAATTCAGCACTGAAATCCAGCAAGGTGCTGAGATCATGAGGAAAGATAAAAATCCTGCCAGGGAAATGGCAGTGATGATGTGTTAGGTTGGAAGGATCAGGAATTTCCAGCAGCAGCAGGATGGATTGGAGGGTGCAGATTTTCCTCTTCATGGAAGGAAATTCAGGGAATAGAGACTTTACAGACTTGAACCTGGCGTGGTTTCTTCCTGAGAGGTGTTGTGCATCTTAAACCATCCTCCAGAGGTTCCATTGCTCATATGACACACCACCTCCAGAGGAAGGGGAAGAAATCTTTAATTTGTACCTCAATGAGTTCTTTTTGACCACAGACACATCTCCAGTTTTAATTTTTTATTCAGTTCCATCACCACGTACAACATCTAAATCTATCTTTGCAATGAATTAAAAGCACCCACTGGTGCTCTTAAATTCCAAATTTTTGGATTTTTGGAGCACCCACTGGTGCTTTTAAAATCCAAAATTTGGGATTTTTGGAGCTGTCCTGTGCAGAGCCAGGAGCTGGACTTGATGATCCTTGTGGATCCCTTCCAGCTCAGAATATTCTATAATTCTATGATTCCCACATAATCCAGATGGAGGTTTTTACTCCAAAGGCACCTAAAAACAGGAGGTGAATCCCACCCTCTCATCTTCACTGCCAAAAGATCTTATTCATTCTTTACAAGTGACTCCCTCTCACTCTTTTTCTTTTAGACTCGTACATATTTAAATATTTTAAGCAACATGAAGCAGCTCTGCCAAGTATCATGAGAGCTGGAGTATCATGGGGTGTTTTGAATAGTTTGAATTCCATGAACACCCTCCATGAAGATCCAGATTTGTGTATTAATATGCACTGTCATATCCAGATTTCACTGGTATCAAATAAAGTCTGCCACAGCTACAATAATTCTTTCATTTAACATTTATTTATTTCTCTATTGTGCCTGACATTTACAGGTACTTACCCAAATTTAGATGACCAGCCAGTTAAATCCAGCTTTACATAATCTTAATTAAATGTGATAAAAATGCCATGGAATCAGAAAAGTTATGCTGGATTGCCTAGCCAGGAATAATCATGTGCTGGGGATAGAGATGCATAGATAGACATGCAGCTACATTCATCCCCTTACCAAAAATGATCAAGTGGAAAATAAGGCAAGCTTACAATTCTATCACAGATAATATATTTTTTTTTTTCCTTCAGAGCTCAAGAGAGTATTTCTGGGAACAAACTGAGAATGATAAAAAGTCCCTTTCACTCTCTGATTATTCTTTACTGATATGGCATCTAATACAAAAATAGCCCATAGCTTTTATAAAATTTAACAAAGTGAAATTTTTTGACAGCAATTGTTTCTGAATATAGTAATGTATTCTTTTATTTACAGTCAGGATTGAAACAAGGCAGAAAAATACCCTCACCAAAACCTTTTATAAAACCCACGAGTTTCACTGCAACAAAATTAAATGATACAGATTTGACACAGGAGCAAAAGACATGATAACAATATATGTGCATTTTTTGGGGATGAGGGAAATGAAAGAATGAGCTAATTGCATTTTTATCTTAAAAAGAAGTTAATAAATTACCATTTCAAAGTGGGATTTACATATTCCAACACTTTGCAAAGATTAGCTCTTTCTTTGATAGTTTTTTCTCTCTCATTTTATTATCCTGCCTTTTGGATGAGATAGTCAAACAAAAAAAAATTTAAAAAAATAAATTCCAAAGCCCATTCCTTCGCAGTCATTAAAAGGTCCTGTGGCACTTTCCACAAGAGCTGGAAGTGTTTTAAACATCACTGTCCTGGCAGAAGTCCAACTTGGGTAATTACATTCCGTCCTGCCTCAAAGAAATCTTTTCCTCAAGCTATAATTTCATTTGGAGACACTGTTCCACACTTCTCTGCCTGGAAACAATTGCTCCATGATCTCAGCTGCCACACTGCAGGCAGGAAATAGCTGCATTTTAGTGCAAGTGAGGGTTTTCTGTAGACTCCCTGTCATTCAGCCTCCCCACTGCACACCTGAGGCCAATCCACACTCCAAAATCTGCTCCCAGTGTGCACCTGGGTGAAGCCCTCAATATGCCAAGTAAAGGTGATTTCTATAGGAAGAATGAGGAATAATGTGCTGCGTTTCACAAAACAACAACTGCAGTAATTTGTTGAAGGTGGGCAGCTGATGGTTGCCACAGTTTGCAGCAAGGAATTTAGAGGTAAGTAGAGTTGACAGCTTACATCACAAATTTCCTCTAGGATAAAACGTTATAATGAATGATTCAAAAATGCAAAATTGCCATGAGACTTCAGAAAGCAAAATGTTTTCCTATAAACGTAAGATGCAGTATGATGTTATCTTTGACTCCTGTCACAGGAGCTGAATCCTCTTCACATTGAACAGGATGAGAGGAGATCTCCCCAAGTCTTTTCAGATTGTCTCCATGGGATTCAAGCTGGAAGTTCTACTCCTCATCTGCACAATTTTTTCTCTCATAGAGTGGCAGCACCTTGTCTGATGGTAAACAATTAAAAGATCTGCGTCTAAAGTAGGTTTGAAGATCCACTCTGCAATCAGTGGACAGCAAAACTCCAAAAGCAAAGCAATCCTTCCAAAAAGGGGTCTCTAAGAACCTGAATATATGAATATCCTTGAAGTTATTGTAGATAAATTATGCAAGATACTGGACTCAGATGAGGTGAGTTATAGTCAGAATGGAGAAAATAAGAATGTGAATCAAAATATGCGGTATTAAAATGAAAAAAAGGTTGTGCTGCAGGACAGCATGAGTAAATGGTGATGAAAGCTGTCTCTCACCCTGAAGACAGGAAACCATACAGAATTATGGTCCTGCCCTGGGTGGCTGAATCATAGAGCATTTTATCAGTCTACTAAAGGGAAATTATCTCCTGAGTCAGAAATGTGCCCTCTGATCCCAAGGTCCTGCAGACAGTTCAGCAAAAGCCTCTGGCTGTGGCAATCCTCAGCCTCCAGAGACTTTTACCACAGACAAAGGGATCCAGCACCAAAGCAAAACACAGAAACAGCAAGAAAGATTTTCAGTTTTCAGCAGGTGCTACATCAGCACCTAACTCAGCTTTATATTTTAGGAGAGAATTTTCCTTTTCCTGGACAGGACTATGCCAGGAGGATTAAACTCTGACTTTGCCTGTTTGGAAAGAGATTATGTCCTTGACTTGATGTCACTATTTCCTTTCCCTTTAATTAAGCAAAAAACTCAGCACAGGGGTAAGAATGAGAGAGAGAGAGAGAAAGCAAGAGGGAGAGAGAAAAGAATTAAGGAGAAGCTGACCGGAAAAGCCAAGCAGTTAAAGTATTTTAATTTAGTATTTAAAAGCATTCCTGTGAGTCTGCTTCTCAGAGATATGACTGTTAAAGAAAATGAATTTTTCTACTTCCAGCCAACCAGAATATATGTACATATTTATACACACCCACAGCACAGACACACAAATGTACAGAGAGGAGGAGGAGAAAAATTTATACTGAAAAAGATGTTGAAGTTGTATCAAAAGAATAAGTCTCAGAAAGAATTTTTTCTGAGAAAATCCATTTTGTGAATCCATGACTAATCCCTGCAGAACACACACAGTGAAAGATAAAGCATGAAACAACATAGCTACACTTAAAAACATACTGAATTCTTGACATGTACACTCAGGATTGCAGCAAACCCCTCTGGGTTGTAAATTGCCCATTGTTTTTTAAACCACGTCTTAAAATAATCTTTTTTACCACTCTGTTAGGAAGATAAAGAAATGGTTGTCCAAATCCCACCAAAACCCAACACAGGCATCTTGTGGTGGAGCTGTGAGCTAAAAGATTAGACAAGACCGGGGAAAGAGCTCGGTGAAGAGTTTTATCAGAAGAATTTTATCAGAATCGTGGTGCCACGTGCAGCTGGAAAAGGAAGGGAGGAAGGAAGTGGCGGAAGGAAGGAAGGAAGTGGTGGAAGGAAGGAAGTGGCGGAAGTGGCGGAAGGAAGTGGCAGAAGGAAGGAAGGAAGTGGCGGAAGTGGCGGAAGGAAGTGGCAGAAGGAAGGAAGGAAGTGGCGGAAGGAAGGAAGTGGCGGAAGGAAGGAAGTGGCGGAAGGAAGGAAGGAAGGAAGGAGTGGGGAGGGGTCAGAAGAAAAGAAATTAGGGGTTGATTGCTTGGCTGATATTCCGATGCTCAGGCTATGAGCTTGTCTTTCTCCAAGGAAATCCTGAGTTACTCTGCAGTCCCTCTGACCCATGAAGACTCATGAGGGTCCCTCTTGTGATTATTACAGAGTTCTTTGATCAAAAAACAGCTAGAAACTCAAATCGCTTGAGTTGTGAGGGATTTCTGAGGTTTCTGGTTCAACGTGTCACATGAGTAGGGACAGCATCAAAGTTTTGTGCAGCTCAAATCCCTCTTTGTCACATTTTGATTCCATTAGAAGACCTAAATACAGAAAGAAGGGAATACTCCCTCCCTTTGGAGAGGCATTTGGTTATTTATTGCAGCTGATTGACTTCTCTAGCAGTGATTTTAAGTTAATAAATAGTTTCACACATCAATATACACACAGACGCAAATTCATACATCTGAGGATGGATGGACACACCTGCATAAATAAATGAATAAATAAATGTGATGCCTGTTCACTTATCCTTAAACACATCAACACAATAATTTGCCATAGTTTGGTTTTCTTTACAAATGAAACCCAGAGACACTGGGATGGCCCAGGGTCACCAACAGACCAAAACCCAGTGTATTTTTAGGGGTGACCTGGGTGGGTTGGGGAAGGCAGCACTGAGCTGCCACTGCCATCCCTCACACTTGTGGCTAAAGTCTGACCAAGTTTCCACCATTTACAAAACTCACCAGCTGTGGCCATGTTGCTTCTCCTTTGGGAGGGTTCAGTCCCTAAATTCATATTTTTATCACCTTATCTGGAAAAGCAAGAGTTCCAGAAGAACTGAAAAGCACTGAGTAAGTAAACACAGCACCTAGGGAAAGAGGGACACCAAGATCTGGCTTTTTCAAAGAGATTTGTAAATGTAGGTCACCTATTGCTGGACTTGGAAGAGTTTCCGTCCCAGTCCTTTTTCTGCTAAATTTTTTGCTAGCCTCTGTCATTCTCCTTTTAGATCTTGCTTTTCCCAGCTCCAGCCTGCCTCTTCCCTGCCAGCTGTGTATATGGAATAACTTTGGGACATGCTGGCAGGGAGCAGTTTTAAAAATAAACATGGTGATATTCACCAGGAAGACACCGCAGGCTGCAGGCTCCTTTCTGGGTGATAAAGATTTAATTACTACATTCTGGCCCTCGTTGCCTTCTTCCCAGCTGTAACAGGTGCCTGAGTTTCATCCTTCTTCCAGCTTTTTCTCAAGGTAATTAAAACTTTATCCTGGAGATAGGTATATTCAAGTATGTGAGTCTCTCACTGCATTAAAGGGAGACATTTTTATTTTTTATTAACTGTACTAATCAGCAGAGGAATTATATATAAACTAAGCTAGGGAGGCTACAGGGATTTCTAGGTTTTATCCAGTACTTTGTTTGCCTGTAAAATAATTCCATTCTGGGGAAACCTGCTATGGTTTTGACTTTAAGCAAAGGTTGTGTTCGTTTTGTGATCCTGATAGCTTTATTTCACACAACCCTGGGATTTAGTTCTAATCCTGAACAAAATGATTTTTCATGGCAGAGAAAGAGGCTGCAGCAATGAGGACAAAGCCCTGGCCTGCAGCAGGATTTTTCCTCAGGCTCATTAAGTGGCTTGGGGCAGGACCCTCCATGGTAGATTTTATAATGGATCTCAAGTCACTTTGATGGCAGTGTGATCAGATGCTCCTAAAATCTCTCCATACTCCCTTTTACCAGACATTTGACTACATGGGTTGTGAAAGAGTAGAGAATCTAAAACAGCACCATTAAGACATTTGGACCCCAGGAATGTTACACATAAAACTTTGAAAGTTCGACTTGATGATCTTGCAGGTCTTTTTCAACCTTAATGATTTTATGACTCTCTGAAGGGTAACAAAAATGAATCTTTACAAACTCTGGAATGGTGAATGACTGGAAAAAATTTTGTTGGGAGATTCACACTGAGAAATTCGGGTCAAAGATTGAGTTTGGGACTGGGGTACTGTGTTAATTTACCCAGACGCTGCCCTCTTTACACACATACCTTATTCTTCAAAGGAATGACTTGACATAAGATGTCACTGCAAAAGATTTATGAAATCAGTTTTGAAGATCATAGAAACCACATTCCATATGGCAAGTCATAGAATCATGGAATGGTTTAGGTTGGAAGGGACCTTCAAGAGCACCTGGTTCCAACCCTGCCATGAGCAGGTACAGCTTCCACTACCCCAGGGTGCTCAGAGTCATATCCAACCCGGCCTTCAACACTTCCAGGGATGGGACATCTGCAGCTTCTCTGGGCAATCTGTGCCAGGGCCTCACCACCCTCTGAATAAAAAATTTCTTCCTAATATCCAATCTAAACCAACTGTCAGTCAGTTTGAAGCCATTCCCCCCTGTTCTGTCATTCCACACCCTTCTGAAAAGTTCCCTCTCCAGCTCCCTTGGAGCCTCTCTAAGTGCTGGAAGATGCTCTCCGGGCCGAACATCTCCAAATCTCCCATCCTGTCTCCATAGCAGAGGTGCTCCAGCCCTCTGAGCATCCTCATGGCCTCTTCTGGACTCATTCCAACATTCCATGAAACCTGAATATTATTCCCTGAGAGGAAACAGCTTCAAGTGTGTGCTCCTCTGATGCTGTCAAAGACAAAGGAACAAACAGAACAGATTTTACTCAATCTGCCCATTCTTTTGTAAGCTTTGTAAACTCTACTGTTAATGGAAATCATGCAACCACCCTCTTGTTTCCCCTTCAAGAGGAAACAGAAGTGGGCTGATTTTTGACAGGTCATTAGGCAAACCTCCAACCCCAGTGTTTTATCTCTATGCTTTGAAAATCCTTGTTCAATTCTTAAAGGGGTATGACATATGAAGCCAAATGACACTTTTCTCTCCCTTACTGTCCCATACCTGGGGAAAGAAGTCATTGACCAAAAAAAAATCATTGACATCAGAGACAGCCAGCCTGGGAGGTAAATTATGGGATTCAAATGTTTCTCATATAGAGCTAAGAAAGTGCTGTTGAGCAAGAAACCACCTTTAGTTTCTTTTGTGTTTGTCAATAAGGACCTATTTCTACTGGCCACTGAATTTAGAAACACTGCAGATCAATAAAGATTCAAAATATATTCCACATATTTCTTCTTCAATGCACTCGTTACTGGATCTGTAAACTCTTGAGTTGTAGAATCGGACCCTCAGTTTTTGTAAACTTGTGTGATTTGCCACCACTTAGAGCCCCACTGAGATTTGGTTCACCTGATGCACACTCAATACCGAGGTACCACATTGCACCACCTTGATTTGCTTCAAGAGTTGCTTTAGTGTGAAGTTTCTGGCAGTCTCCTGACACCCTCAGGGTAGCAGAATCTAATTCTCTTGGTGCACGCCTGTATCACCCAACCTCTTGTAGATATTTATCAAGCCTCATGAAGCCCCATTTTGGCTCCTTTTTACCTCATTGTTCCCACTGAAAATCAGTTTCCAGAACATGAGTGTGTTAATGATTAAGAATGTTCTTCTAATTGCCAGCCTAAATTTATTCATGGGCACTTTAGTTGTCGTTTGTTCCTCTACAAACATTGTCTCTGCATTCATTTTCTTGTTATTACCCCTTCTTGACTTTGTATTTAGTTCAGAGATTGTAATGAACACTCCCTTTGTTTTGAGCAGCATTTAGAGAAACCTTCTCTGAGCAGGAACTCCACTCTGAGCACACAACTGGGACCTCAGTAGGTGCTTAGGCACCTTCTGAAGTGAAACCTTAAATGGTGGGGTTGTACCAATAAAGGTAAGAAACTGTTCTCCACTAAGTGTTTGCCCCCAAAAGGGCTTAAAAAAGTGAAATAAAGCAACTGGAGCTCGGGGAAAGGAAGAAGATATGGAGTTTCTTGATTTTCTTTCTAACTTCTTTTAATTTAACTTTGGTGCAAGTCACTGATTGTTGCTAGAAGGTTAAAAAGCTTTCATCATCCATCTCTGGGGTGCCCAGCAGAGGAAGGACATGGACCTGTTGGAGCAAGTACAGAGGAGGCCACTAAGGTGATCAGAGGGATGGATCAGCCCTGCTATGTGGAGAGGGGGAGAAAATTTGGATTGTTCAGCCTTGGAAAGAGAAGCTTTGGTGAAATCTAAGTGCCATCTTCCAGTACCTGAAGGAGCCAGCAGGAAAGATGGAGAGAGACTATTTACAAGGACCTGGAGTAACAGAACAAGGGGAAATGGCTTCAAAGCGACAGAGAAAAGGTTTAGATTGGATATTAGGATTAAATTCTTCTCTGTGAAGAGGCTGAGGCCCTGGCACAGGGTGCCCAGAGAATCCGTGGCTGCCCCATCCCTGGAAGTGTTAAAGGACAAGCTGGAGGGGCTTGGAGCAACCTGGGGTAGTGGAAAGTGTCCCTGCCCATGGCAGGGGTTGGAACTGGATGATCTTTAAGGTCCTTTCCAACCCAAACCATGCTGTGATTCTAAGATCTCCAGCTCCATGGTCTTCTGGAGCTGCTACTACTGGCCCAGGTCAGAGAAAAGTTGCAAGACTGGGCAAACTTTAGGTCCAAGATCTCACCTAATTAAGGCCATTTTTGTGAAATTAATTTCTATCTGCAACCTGGTCTAGTGGAAGGTGTCCCTGACCATTCCAGGGCAATTGGAATTAGTTGATCTTGAAGGTCCCTTCCAACCTGAACCATTCTATGATTCGATGATCAGCTCACACAGTTAAACCAAAAGCAGGTGAATGGTAATTCAATTCACATCAGAGAAGGAATTTTCTTTTAAAAATAACTATTAAAAATAACTATTAAAAACACTTGGAGGTAAGTCGTCCACTTTTAAGGAAATAAGAGATTTTTTTGTTTGATGCTATTTATGCTTTTCAAAGAATTATAATTTGTAGTCTTGGTCATAAATAGCAGTCATGAGACCATGTTTTATTACATTGTAGGGAAAGATGTCATTTTCACATGAATTTTCCTCCAGAGGTGTCTGGGAAATAGAATTTTGTCCTCCGGGAAATTTCATCCTCTCAGAAAGCAGTTTTCATTTGTCTTAGAAAATTTCAAAATTTACCACATGGTCTAAATGCCCATACAAACTGTTTCAACCTTCAAACATTTCAATTTGCAAAATTGAATATTAAAGCTAATTCAGGAAAAGAAATTATGTAAAACATAATTTTGAGACAAAATTAGAATGATTAAAATCATTTAGCAAAATGAAACAACCCTTATAAAAATAAATAGTGTCAGGGTTTGATCTGTTTTTACAATTCAAAATGGCAGTGTTTCAACAAAAGTGGTTTTTTATGTAAGAAAAAATGCTTGAACAAAAACTTTTAACCAAGGCTCAGCCTGTCTGCATGGGGACCATGAGACAAATAAACATGTGCCAAAATGGGACAGTCATGAGCAGAGAGCTGCAGAATCCCAAAATATCCTGAGCTGGAAGGGACCCACAGGGACCATCCTGCACAGTGCAGCTCCTGGCCCTGCACAGGTGAGTCAGGATACTTCACCCTGGATGCTCTGGAATGTGGTGAAGCAACTCAGACAATGTCCTCTCTGCAGGTCTGCCAGCGTGGATTGGGCAGGGGCACCATGAGCTGGGCTTGGTGGTGATCATGCTAAAATTCTGGCAGCAAACCCTGAATGAACATCCTGATAAAAAGGCAGAGATTTGGCAGATGAGCTGCTAAACTGACCTGGAGACACATGACTGGCAGTAAACCCCTCTAAACTACTGAGTTCTGGTCCTGTTTCATCCTGTTAGGTTCTTCTAAGGTATTCCTCCTTGGAGTGTGTGGAGATACTTCTCTTGGATTTTGGGGACGCCTATCAAGGATACTCTTCAAAGTGAAAAGAAAGAGACCTGCCCACAAGTGTTGATATGGTGAGTTAAATCAATCTCTACCTATTTTTTTTTCTTTTGCTAGCTTTAATATATTTGCTTTAATATAATTGTTTTAATACAATTCATTATATTATACTATTTTCTACTAGTTTTAGCTTTCACACTGTGTTGTAAATAATTCTGATTGAGATCTTTTTTGTCTAATCATTTATAGTGATAATTCATTTTTATACTAATTTATCTGATCTGCTGTCATTAAAAACTGTGGGACAAAGTTTCAAAACTTCAACCATTGAAGTCTGAGGCCAAGACAAGATCCAGCTGCCCCCAGGCTCTTCTCTCTGGGGAGGAGTTTAGAAAGCCAGGGAATCCTCTCTGCACCTCATAACTCAGCACCAGGGCTTCTTTAATAAACTTTCCTGAAGCTCCCTCTCCACCTACAACACATGGAAAAAGATGTCTTCTTTTCTCCTTCTTTTTCATCCTGAACTTCTAAATGTCAGTGTTGGTGCCTTGGCTCTCTCTGGGTCACCAGTGAAGCCATCAGTTGGATCTGGGTTATTCATCCACGCACCAATGTGCATTCTTCCCCCAAACTAGACCAGAAAATAATCCATAGTACTAAATTTGTCCAGTATCTTATTTGAAACTCACAAATCCTACTGGAAACCTGCTTCAAACACCACCCATTAGAGAACAAGTCTATTGTCCAGGGCTTATCAGGAGCTGACCTAAATATTTTGCTCAGAGCTTTATGTTATAATTACTTTATTATTCCTTCTGTCTGGGAAAGTGACAAAGAGCTAAAAAGAAGTCTCTTAATCCCAAAATGGGGAGAAAAAAAAATCCCCAACAGTCCTTTTTGGTCTCAACTGAGTCCAGACTGAGGTAAAGTGACAGTGATGCTGTAAGGTAATAATCCCTGCCTCTAAAATCAGAGCAGGTAACAGTGGCACTTCCTCAGGTGACATCAGGCATGGAGATTTCATGAGACCACTTCAAGGAGAAAGTCTTTAGCTGTCATATTGATGCCTCTGTCACAACATTTTTTTTTATTTTATAAGTAATTTTCTTCTCTTTGTCAGAAATATCCTGTCCCCAGGGGTGATCCAGGCTTCCTCAGGAGAAAGTGGAGGAGATGGAGCTCATTTCCCCTTGGTGCAAATAATGGGAGCAGCTGGAAGCTGTTTGGTGAGACAACCCAGGACTGCTGCCCACTGCCCCTGAATGTAGCCTGGGGTGGCAGCTCTGTGTGATGAGGATTTCTTATGCTCTCCTGATTTATCACATTCACATTTTCTGAAAAATCCCTTCGCCCAGGATTTTTCTCCTGGGAAGCTGAGAAGCCTCAGAGAAAAATTAAAACAATAATTATCTTGTTAGCTTCTCCTGTGTTTTGCTCATGTGGAATGTGTTTGGAGATTGTTTATCCAACAGGTGATTGTTTCATTGGTTTTTGCTGTGAGTTGTTTTCACTCTCTGGCCAATCAGGGCCAAGCTGTGTTGGGACTCTTGAGAGAGCCACAAGTTTCACAAGTTTTCATTATCTTTTTAGCCTTTTGTAAGTATCCTTTCTATATTCTTTAGTATAGTTTAGTATAGTATTCTTTAGTATAATACAGTATCATAAAATAATAAATTAGCCTTCTGAGAACATGGAAACATGGAGTCAGATTCATCATTCCTGCCTGCCATGGGGGTCCCAGCAAATACAATACTAATTAATAGTATTAATTAATTTTGCCTATTTTGCACCTATCACATTGTGTTGCTTCAGTTTGGCAGAACTATTCCCTGCTGCAGGACCACAGAATCACAAAATGGTCCAACCTGAAAGGGACCACAGTGGGGTCACCTGGTGCCACCTCTCTGCTCCAGCAGGGCCATCCCAGAGCACAGGCACAGGATTGTGTCCAGACAGTTCTGGAATATCTCCAGTGAGGTTGTACGTGGTGCCCAAAAGTGGAGGTGTTGCATCAGGGTTGTTGTAGCACCTGTGAGGGAGGTGGTCTCTGTTCTTCTCCGTGACAACATCCATGGTGAAAGTGTCTAGTACAGAACCCTATGTGAGACACAGCAATTTGAGACCAAT
Organism: Haemorhous mexicanus; assembly: GCF_027477595.1. Classification (NCBI taxonomy): domain Eukaryota; kingdom Metazoa; phylum Chordata; class Aves; order Passeriformes; family Fringillidae; genus Haemorhous; species Haemorhous mexicanus. The sequence goes on along the minus strand of NC_082341.1, from coordinate 154,810,358 downwards.
TAAAACACACAGCCAGCTGTACCTTTGCTGGGATACAACTCCAGGTAATGAGTGACTTGGGCAAGCTCCAAGTCTATGAAGAGTTCAGATAATTTCATGAAAATGGATCCATCCTCTGTGCATGACCAGCTAATGAGCAGCCCCAGCTGTCTCAGTCTCCAGAGAGGTGCTCCATCCCTCTGAGAGTCTTTGTGGCCCTTCTCTGGACCTGCTCAAACAATTCCACGTCCTTCCACCCAGAGCTGGATGGGGTTTTACCAGAGCAGAGCGGAGGGTCAGAATCCCCCCTCAGATGCTGCCCACCCTGCTGTGGGTGCAGCCCAGGACACATTTGGCTTTCTGGGCTGCAAGTGCACACAGCCAGGTCATGCTGAGCTCCTCATCCACAACTTGCAGTGTCAGCATGAATCTCACAACCCAGCTGGTTAGAGTTGAAGGTACAGTTTAAAAATGCAATTCAGCAGCTGGAAGAGGCAGATGAAATAACCTGAGCCTCAGCCATGCTGCTCTGTGAAGAGAGATTCTGCAGAGTCCTGCTTTCCCTGGGGACTCAAGGTGCTATGTGCAATTTCATGCACATTTTAATATTGAAAGGGAAGCTTTCCTTCAAAAATATGTGTATCAGAAACTTCAGCACTTCTGCCTGTGTGGAGAGTGTTAAAAGTGCTCTTTAGCCTGACTCCTCAGCCAAAACCACCTCTGGTAGAACTTTCTGGGAGAAAAGTTTTTTTTCCTTGCTCTAATTAACTTTCTGTCAACCACTAGAAAGGCAAAAGGATAAGTACTTTTTTTTTTTCCAGCAGAGATAAGGCTGAGAAACTGAGAGCAAGGCTTATGCTGACAGGCATTAGGCACTATTAGAATGATCTATCAGCCTGAATGATGATGGTCCCATGGAAGCAGTGAACAATCACCACTTAAAGCATTTAAAACTGATCTGAACACAGCACCAGGGGATATTCTGGCAGAAACAATCCTAGACTAGACTGAGAATTAAAATACATGGCCTAGTGATGTTAGAGTGGGGGTGTTTTGCTCTGGGGTGGTTTCTGTTTCATTTTTAGGGGTGTTTTTTGTGCATCTCTAAATGCCGGGAGCCACATGAAAAGAAATACTGAGCTCCTGCACCTATCAAAGAAAAACTTTCAGCACCACGAATTTGTAACAGGTCCACGAGCTGAAGAAACCCTCCAGTGTGGGGTTAGCTTCAAGCATGTCAGACATCCCAGTGGAAGATGTTTTATCACCAGATTTAATTGAGTGTGTCACAGAACATTTACTAAAGAAACTGAGAAGAGCAGGCAGATTAATCACTCTGAGAATATCTGGGGCCAGTTTTCTGAACACACATATAAAAGCACTGCATGCACATTTTCTGAGCATTAACACCTCCACATCCTGGCCTTTCCAGGCACAAAAAGCACTCCTTGCAATGAAACTGGGATGCAAATTTTGGCTTTAGTCTACATAAAAAAAGACACAGATACACAGGAATAATTGACACTGGTACCTTAAAACATTCTAGGAAAGAACAGCTACCAGGGCACTGTATTTTTCAAGAATATTATGATTACTTTAAAGAGAGTCCTAGAAGAAAAAGTTGTCCCAAATCTAGCTGTAACAGGATCAAGTTCCCAATCTCATTTTGTTGATCTGTACTTCATTGCCTGAAAGAAAGGGAAAATGAAGCAGGCAAAAGGGTTTATCTGGTGAGGAGTTGCTTGTGAAGGAAGTCTGACTTAGCCTGGGGGCACCTCAAGACAGCACCATAGAACCTGAGAGCTGCTATGAAGGCAAGATCATTTTCACCTCCAATATTCACAGGTTTCTTTTGCTCATCAAGGCAGTGGTGAGGCTGGATAAATAGTTCATGCTGTTTATATTCTCTGTTTATATCCCTTACTTCTTGGTTGAAGTGTTTGAAGAGGCCTCATACAGAAGACAATGATCTCTTTATCAAAACCTTTTCTCTCCTTCTGTTGGGTGAGAAGAAATATCAAGAGATATACTGACATTTGATTCATGTGCTCTCCAGGGCCAGAGGAAATACAAGGTCTCTTTGAATTATTTATCCAGAAACACCTGGGGAACTTTATGGGAGTTTGTGTCTTCCACCAATGGGGGGAAATGTGTCATTGTTCTACTGGAAAACATGGCAGAGTTTAATTAAACCTCTCAGTCAAGAAAAGAATCTGAGAAATCTGCAGTCTGCAGGAGAAATCCAAGTCAAATAAAGCTTCTGAGAGTAGATAGTTTACCTAAGTAATGCTGAACATGCTTTTACAGTTTTTAGATTAATTCAGCTCTTTCAGGCATTTCAGCACGGTTGTTGTCACACAAGTGTATAAATGCTCTCCTAACTCAGGATTATAATTTAATTTAGTATTGATATATTGTACCTCTGTGGGCTTTTTTTTCTGCTTTTTCTGCTTTTAAAGCCTGTGGTCACTGCTAGTCAGAACAGTTTCAATGCCAGCTGTGTAAAATCTAAAACCTGAGTTAGGTTTCTGCTGCTGTAATGGAAGAGGGAGCCATGAATCACAGCAACAACCTTAAGTACTTGCTCTGATCACTTTATCATTCCTGAGGTTGCAAAGTTTTATGTTATTTCCAGTAAAGGCAGCACTTTGGGTCCATCAGCCACACGATGGTGCTGAGTTTTGGGTACTGAGATTAAGCTTGGGGTCAAGTTCACAAGATGTTTTAGTTATTTTAAAGAAGCATCTGGTGGAAATAATAAACTTCCAACACCCTCATCTTGAGATTAATCCCATCACAGGTGTACAAAGAGGTACAATATTATGCCTGCACTTGTTTTCATCCCTCTGGGTATGGCTACAACTCCTATTGCTACAATTACCTGAAAGGAGTTTATAGGCAGGTGGGGAGTCAGTCTTTTCTCCCAGGTAACATGAGACAGGATTGGAGGAATAGACTCCATTTGAACCAGAGAAGGTTTTGAAAGGATATCAGGAAAAATTTCTGCACTGAAAGAGGGTCAGGCTTTGGAACAGGCTGTCCAGGCAAGAGATGGAATCAACCTGGAAATGTTAAAAAAACCTGTAAGTGTGTGCCTTGAGAAATTGTTAGTGGTTGACCTGACAGTGTTGGGTTAAATGTTGGACTCCATGGTCTTGGAGATCTTTTCCAATCTCAATAATTCTGTACTTTATATACTATCTGCCTATCTACTCTCCAGCTGTCCTGATTCTCTTCCTACTGGTGCTCCAGAAGGATTTTTCTCTCTTCCATCCCCTGTTCCACCTGCCAGCCTCACAGAGATGTCTCAAATATCCAAATGTGACTCAATAAATTCTGATTTTCAGACAGATCAGTAATGCTTCACACACAAGGACTGGTAGCTCTGGACCTTTTGAGGATCTTCTAAGTAAGAGGCACAAAGAATCCTGTATGGGAACCATTAAAAAATCCATCAGAGCCAAATTCCCCCCTTTTTCTCAGTGTTGGGTGCCAAGAGCAGCACAAGGGAGGATCACAACTCAGATGTTATGGACAGGGACAGGGTGAACGACAGCTCACTGAGAGACACTGTTCTGTCTGTGTGCTCAGCAATTAAAGAAAATCCATCTTTACACCTCCTTTATTGACATTAAGTGCAACGGGAAAAACTCTCAGCCAACACCAGGGGAGCCTCCATTAACTCCAGCAGTGCTGTGGTGCCTGTCCTGAGCTCACAGACTGGGGCTGTTCCCCCTGCCAGAGAGGGGAGGCCAAAGATCCATAAATTCCATTTATCCACATCCTGCCCATGATTTTTTCAGCTCCACAACAATGAAAGATTGGCCCTCAGCATACTTGGTCATCCCTGCCCATGGAGTGGGGCTGGAACTATTATAAGGGAATAAGGGAAGGATTACTAAGCATGGTGTCAACAAAGGACAGATTTGTTGAAAAAGAAGAGACACTTTTGGAACTGCCACAGCACAGACCAAAAAAAAAAACAAAAAAAAAAACAAAAAAAAAAAAAAAAAAAAAAAAAAAAACACACCAAAACCCAAAATACACACAAACCAAAAAAAAAAAAAAAAAAAACACAACAAAAACCCCAAAACAAAACCCCAAACAATAAATCTCCATGGTAGATATTTCTGAGGTATTTTGATATATTTGGAGTGCAGAGCACAATTACAGGGTAATTTAACCTCAGAACAGCAGTGGTCTGTTCTCCAAACAGGAAGGCAGCAGTTTTCCTCTAAGCCTTTCCACACAGGTGCTGCCCAGGAAGAGATCTTTGCCAATATCCCCTTCTGACTTAGCTCCTCTCTGTACTGACTTGGAAACAGAGATGGCATTTAGAAAACAGCATTTCTAACTAATCACAAGGCCCTTCAAGTACCATTGCAAAAATTGTTTCATTATTTCATGCCCTCAAAAAGGATGCAAATTTTCATCCTGTCCTTTGCCATCTCCTGGAATCAAAACATCATATCAGCTTGAAGGAAATTAGGGTGTGATGGAAAGGAACAGCTGAAATGCTCTTTCCTTTTACTTGCTCTGATGTTGTGAGAGTATCCAGTTGTGCCCAGCTGGATATAATTTTCCTTTATTGCTGGAAGAAGCTATGGGTGTGTATCCACACCTGGCTAACTCTGGCACTAAAAGATGCATGTCATCTCCAGTCAAAGTCATGCAGCATCTGTAGTTAAAGATGAGCCATAACAAAGTTATAAATCTATAGAAAAGAAATACCATCAATTTAATGGGAAGTTATAACCCAAGAAAATAATAGAGCCTAATCTCCAATAGGTGTTGAAATAACATCAGCCTCTGTTAAAGACGCACTCCTGGGCTGAATGGACACTGATATCAGCCCTCAGGAGATTTTTCCCATCCCTGTCTAGCTCCTACAAGATATTGAACATTTTAATAAGAAATCAACAGGGCACAGATCAGATGGAGCAATTGTTGGTCAGTAGATTGTTCCTACCCAGCAATTAGGATGCAGGACTATTTTTAGCATGGCCTGCTTCTTGTAGAGTCTTAAAGACTGTCTCTTGTGCTTATTGTGCAGTGACCTGGAAGAAATTCTTACTGATAAGGCTGTCAGAGGACCTGTGAAGTGGAAAGGATGAATAATGTGGACTCTCCCCAGGGAAGATATGACTCTGAAAAAGATTTATCCCTACCTCACCCAGGCTGAAGAAGCAGTTATGGGGTCTCACCCTTGCCTGGCTTTTCCTTCAAAGAGCAACATGGTCTCTTTATTTTGTCAAGAAAAGAAAAGAAATGGCATAACAGGGCCATGCAAAAATTCACATGGGGGCAAAACTTATGATAGTAATGCTGACTTCTGCAGAAAGGATAATGCAAAAAAACCATTGCCTGAAAATGTAGACAAGGGCATTATGATATTACAATAGTTGATCACTTGGAGAGTGTGACGAGTTCTCTCTTGTCAGACATTTTCATCTACAAATCTGTTCATTGGTGTGTTGTGGTTTTGGGTTTTGTTTCCTTTTCCCTAAAGAATGCGTGCTGAAAAAATAACACACTGCACCCAGTTCTGGGACCCCCAACACAAGAAAGACATGGATCTGTTGGAGTGAGTCCAGAGAAGATACACAAGGTGGATCCAAGGACTGGTGCTCCTCTGCTATGGAAACAGGTTGGGAAAGTTTGGGATCTTCAGTCTGGAGAAAAGAAGGCTCCAGGGAGACCTTAGAGACCCTTCCAGTGCCTAAAGCTCTACAAGAGAGCTGGAGAGGGACTTTAAACAAGGGCATGGCCTGAAAGGACAAAGGAAAATTACTTTAAACTGAAAAAAAGGTAAATTTAAATTAGATAATAGGAAGAAGTTCTTCTCTTTGAGGGTGCTGAGGCCCTGGCACAGATTTCTCAGAGAAGCTGTGGCTACCCCATCCCTGGAAATGTCCAAGGCCAGGTTGGACAAGGCTTGGAGCAACCTGGGATAGTGGAAGGTTCCCTGCCTGTGGCAGGGGGTTGGAACAAACTGATCTGGAAAGTCTCTTCCAGCTCAAACTGTTCTATGTTTCTATGACTCTATGACTCTATGATTCTGTTATTCTATGACTTTATGACTCTCTGATTCAATTGTTCTGTTATTCTGTGGTTCAGAGTCCTGTCCATGGAAGTCATGCATTTTAGAGGTGGCCAGAAAAGAGAGTAATGGACATTCTTCATGACTTCTAAATAAAATTGGTTTTTTTCCAGCTCTCTTCTCAACAGCTAGACCTCAAAGCACTCTGTGAGAGAGGTTGGTTCCATCAGAAATGGGGACATACAGAGGACAGGGCTTTGTTCACAGCACTCAGGAATCCAGCAGCAGCACTGGGCAAGTGCCCTCATCTTGTGCATCCTGTTGGAGCCTTAATCCATTCAGGGTCCAGACTCCAAACTGCTCACAGGAAACCCCAGGAATGACATCTCATGCATATCCTGGTCTTGTACGTCATTAAAAAAGGAAAAATCTCTGCTCCGGATGCTGGGAATGGAACTGTGAGGGTGAGGGAGGGAAGGAATTACACCAGAAATATCAACTCTGCTTTGATAGATCTTTGTACCATGAGGGAAAGCACATCATACACATTTCTGGTTTGCAACAGCCTTGTGTTCATTTTCTTTAAAGCTAAAATAACCATCAAACAGGTTCAGAAGTTCAGTTTGGATGCTTAGAAAGCTGAATATCGTTCCAGAGGAAAAATGAGAGGTTGGTCATGTAGCCTCACAGGAGATTAATTTGCACAGAACTAGTAAAACTTCATAACAGTAAAAGTTAAAATTTTGCAGAGCAGAATAAAACATAGAAATAAAAAAACTTAAGTCCTTAAGAAGTGGTCAAATTAGGAGATGCAGATTATTTTCTTTTTCTTTTCTGGGACTGGAAATAGCCATCATGGTTATGCAGTGCTCAGACCAAAAATAAGATGTGACATTTCGAAGTGCATACAATCTGGTAAAATATAAAATATTTAATAAATATGTAAATTGGTCAAGCTGCTTCCCCAAGGAGGAAAGCTTCAGTCGTGTTTTACAGCCCTCATTCACTTAGGCAAATACTTTAAGAGGATCAAGGATGGATTTTAAATGAAGTTAAAGTTTAACGAGAAATATATAATCCTTTGAGGAAGAGATATTGTCATCTTCATTTATAATTTCTTGCAAGTTTTAAAAGTAAGAAGTTGAGGGAGTAGCCTTCTGAAGTTTTGTGTGTGCAAGCTAAGAGAAGTGCAGCAGCTCACCTGAACCCTGCGGTCAGGGATGGAACAAATGTAGACATTGACAATAATTAATATTCCTTGGGGAGTTCTAGATTTTCCTGAGGGTGTATGAAAGTTCATTGTTCAACTCATAGGATCCAGACAGCTCCTTTAAAATGTCAATTCTTTAGGAGTTAGGAGCCCTATTTAAATTTCCAGACAAACTGATTCATTTCTAAACCACAGCCCTACATACATATATGTATATATATATTTTTTTTTTAATAAACATTTTGTGATACACAGAACACAAAAGAGACTAAAGAAAGTTTTCCACATTCTTAAGCCAGCCCTGATACCAGCACTGCTTTTATGATATGTTCAGTCTGTGGAAACTGTTGATGAATTGGAATCATAAAATGGTTTGGGTTGGAAAGAACTTTAAAGATCATCCCATTCCAACCCCCAGCCATGGGCAGGGACAGCTTCCACTGTCCCAGGGTGCTCACAGCCCCATCCAACCTGGCCTTGGACATTTTCAGGAATGGGACAGCCACAGCTTCTCTGGACAGTCTGTGCCAGGGCCTCACCACCCTCGCAGGAAAGAGTTTCTTCCTAAAATCTGATTTAATCTACCCTCCTTCAGCTTAAATCCATGAGTCAAGGATAGCTGTGTATGTCGTGTCCAGTGGTATCTTCTCATGATGCAGGTTTTTAAAAAGCCTGTTATAGTCCTGAAAAAAGCTGTGAATACTGAGGAGGTTATTGAAGGTAAGGCAAGTATCTAGATAAAGAAAATAAAAACCAAAATAACACAGAAAGCACCTTTGCACTGGGAAAACCCCAGCAAAAGGACATGCTGCATTTATATTCTCCTAGTTCTGGGCACAAGGAAGAATGAAAACAAAAAGATACAGATTGAGAGTTGTTGGAGCTAGAGAATGTTTACAGCTAATGAATTGATTGTTTGGGGCTGGTATCAGAAGGCAGAAATTTCCCTTGACACACACTTTGCTTGCACACTTGTGCATTACTCTGTTCATTTTCACCTTGTTTCTGAGTAATTTTACACTAGAAATTATTGTTCTTCCTGCTTCATGTGCTCACACTTAGCATGCTGGAGGGGTTGAAACAAATTGATAAAACATTTAAGAACCTGTGGGTTTCAAAATTTTAAATCATGTTTCAGTGATGTCTGCTCAGAGACCAGCATTCTGCTGCCCTTGATAAAGATCTAAAGAGGTGTTGTAGTGCTGAGGAAAGTGAAATAGAGTGAGAATAATTTTTTTCATTTAAAAACCAAACAAAATCTGTATTAACATCACCTCATTCACACAGCACAGCAGTTAGATTTTCTTAACTCCTCTGACTTCAACTTTTCTCACCTTGAGAAGACAAAAGAAAGAAGAGTTGAAGAGAAGGACTATGAGAGAAGATGATAAACCCATAAACAACCTTATTTTCCTCCTCAAAAGCAATAGTTTCACAGAATCCCTCTCATTGTTGTCTCCATCAGGTTGCTGTAAAACTGTGTAAGGTTTTCAGGAGTGTGGCCTCTGTCCATATCTAAGCCACACCCAGACATCCATACATACTTTTTAAAAATAAAAAGTTCTGTGGTAGACAGAACATCAGAGAGATTAGAGGAAGTTTTACGCACTCTTAAACCAGCCCTGACATCAGCCCTACTTCTATGATAATAAATCAAATACCAGTTTCTTGACAAATCCAGCCAAGCCAGAATCATTGCTCCACCACCATGTCGACCTGTTTCTCATCTTTCACTCTGAAATCAACAGTCAGACACAATTTCCACAGCACAGCAGTGAAGATGAAGCTTGGTGCTTCTCCAGGAGCAGGCTGGACTGTTCCTGCCAGACTCACTCTTCCTACCCAGCTGCACAGGACCATCAAAGAACCTTTCAGAAACTTTCAGCTCCCTTCACTTTAGCAGAACCAAAACAGTTCATACAAAATGTTTGGGCAGCTGAAACTCCCACAAATGTCAGTGGGGAGAGACAGTCACTTCAGGAGCAGAGAGACAGCAGTAAACGCATCATTTCCCCCATGGAAACCTTCTCAGCCTTCAGTGAGCTGCTGCTGAGGACTGAATTAAGGTTTAAGTCAGATCTTTTACCTGGCCAAAGTCCAGGAGACCACCTAAATTCAAGAGATTTGCATGAGACTTGTTCTTTATAACTGACATTTTGCTTCTACCACCTCCTTCAGTCAGTGTGGAAGTGTGAGCAATAATTAGGACAATGTGTTTTGGTTTTGTGTTTTATTAGTATTTTTTTTGTTTGAATCCCTATCTTTTCACACTTTTTCCACTTGAGGAGTGCCAAAACCATCTTCTCTGCAGTCACTTACCCTCTCTCTGTGTCTCATCTGTGCCTGTGCAGAGCAATAACCAAGACATTTCCTTTGATGTCATTGTAGCCCAATGGCAAGGGGAAACTAGAGAGTTGTACAAGTACTTCTCCTGAAAATTAGTTCCACAGGCTGGCAGTCAAGCAGTTAAACCAGGCATGGAAATGGTTTGCAATCTGTTCCACCAGTCTCTTAAACTTCCATTGTCAAAGCAGGACATTTTTTCAGTAAAACAGAAGCCCTGGGAAATCAGTGTAATTAAAGACGACAACAACAACAAAAATTTATTGTTTTTAAATATATCTCTAAGCTACAGGATAAAGGGAAGGAGAAATCTCTTGCAAATTACAATATTTCTCCTTACTGCTCACGCTTATCAGTCTGTATCCAGTCATGAGCTGAAGAAGCTGGGTTTGATCTCCTCTACTTGAGACAGCCTTTGTTGTTTAACAGGAATCCATCCTTGGTGTTTATTCAGCAAAATGTTCCTCACCACTGGGAGCTGCTGGGAAGAGCAGAGAGGGTGCAGCCTTCCTGGGCTGCTGGAGCACAAAACATCATTAAAACAGCTTTAAATGAATGTTTAAAGCCATGACCTTCCTCAAGGACACCTGGCTGCAGGAGGGAGCAGGGATGCTGATTTCCTGGTTTGTTATGTAGGATGCCTCTTAATGGGATTTCATGTCAGATCCAAGAGGCTGGGGGAGGTTTAGTGAGCATAAAAGACTAACCTTCCCTCTGGCTTCCTCCTGAAATCCACTGCCTCTGCTCTAGGTTAGCCTGAGCACCCAGAACAGTCAGGATGATGCTTTTGTGACAGCTAAACCCTGCCTTTGAAAGGGAATTGGCTGTTTCCTAAGCAAGGAAATAACTAGTGAAGATAGAGAAAAGCTCAAGAAAAAAAAATTAAACTTCAGTTTTATTTCAGTCACCTTCCATCATAGGAAAGCTTCTCCTGTGTACACAGCTGAATGTCCTTTTTTGCCATCTTTAATCACCAACCTCAGAAAGAAGGAAAAATTAATAAAAACATTGGACTTGATGATCTTGGAGGTCTTTTCCAACTTCAGTGATTCTATGATTGCTTTCTGTGATTCTATTCTACAAAAAATAAATCTACCAAGATCCACAGGAGGCCTCTCCTCAGGCAGTCTAAGAGCTACAAGCCACTAGAGACAGGGAGGCTGTATGGAAAACCAGCACTTTCTAAGGACTAATTTCTCCTTAAATTTCTGCCCAACCTGCTGCTGCTGGTCAGCCTCAGGAGCAGGATGCTGAATGCCAAGATCCAATAGCGTCACTAATATTTTTTATGTTATTTCCCAACACCAACAGACTGGGTGTAATGTTGATTTTTCTCTATTAGTTCTGCAGAACTGTAGCTGCTTCCAGCAGGATGTTTTTGGGCACTCAGTAATGCCACAACACAGCTTGAATAGAAGATGAGAAATATTTTTATGGTGTCATAACAAGAGATGAGAAATCAGATAGAGATAATGAAATCAAGCAAAACAAATTTAGTGAAGACTTGAAGCCTGCAGTTCCTGATTCCAACAGGAACAGATCATCACTGCTGAATTTGAAAAGCCAAGCTGAAGTAAAGAGCAGACAGGAGATGTGAACAACATCTTAAAAAATCCCACCCATGTCTCTGCAGAGAATCTTAGAATCACAGAATGGTTTGGGTTGGCAGGGACCTTAAAAACCATCTTGTCCCAACACCCTCCCATGGGCAGGGACACCTTCCATTATCCCAGGTTGCTCCAAGCCCCATCCAGCCTGGCCTTGGACACTTCCAGGGATGGGGCAGCCACAGCTTCTCCTCACCACCTTCACAGGGAAGAATTTCTTGTCTCTTCAGACAGAAGGCAGCACATTAATTCTCCTTTTTTCATGGCGTCATGTTGCAAACTGAGTTAACTAAACATCTGCAAGGGAGGAAAATCAAGCAAAATACCCACCCACATATTCCCTCAAAATGCAGCAATCTCTGATTTTCAGAGCCAGCTTTTTTCATTGACTTGTTTTATAGCTGCATTGACATAAGTAATAAGTTTGAAAAATATAGTCCTGGACAGGAAGAAATGACTGGGAGTGGGAAAGCTGGAAATCACTTAAATCCAGTTTGCCACAGAGAACTTTCAGGCATGGAAGAAAACCTAACGAAATATTCATGAGTTGAGAATTTAGTCTTCAATGTTTACATGATATTATAGCAAAGTGCTATTCTGTCTTTTCTGATGGCAAAATAAACTTTCAAGACAGGCACTTTCATGGAATCACAGAATCACAGAATATCCTGAGTTGGAAGGGACCCACAAGAACCATCAAAATCCAACTCCTGTCTCCTTGTCAAGGAAACTGAAGGGACAATAGCCACCACCCCCCACCAATCTCTTAATAAAGACATGTTTTGGTTATGTTTGTACAGCCCTGCTCCCATGGAATTCAAAGGTTCATGAGTTGTGATATTGTCCTGCAACCCCCCAGCCTGTCTCATCCTACCCAATTTAAACATGGTTGTGGAGTAGCACTGAGTAGATCCTTATGGATAATCCACCCCTCCCAGGTGCTCCTTTGGATATTGGCTCCAGTTCCACCAACAGCTCTGGATCTGTTCCCTGCAGTCCCAGAGCAGGAAGGCAGTGAGACACTGGAGCAGAGAAGTTCTGGATGCTCCATCCCTGCCGATGCACCTCCACCTTGGAGGTGTTCAAGTCCAGGTTGGATGGGTCCCTGAGCAATCTGATCAAGTTGGTGACATCCCTGCCTATAGAGGAAGGTTGAAATAAGATGATTTTCCAGGTCCCTTCCAATCCAAAACATTCTATTATTCTGTGATTCTGTGATTCTAGATTCTGTCATATATACCATATATACACCATAAGATATACATAACACACTAAATTATTTATAATATTGCTTTATATAATATGCTATTAATGTCTCTCTGTGTGCATATGTAGATATATGTATCATGTATAGCACATCAATAAATAAAACTCCAACAAAATAGGGAATTCCCTGGGAGAGTAAACCAATATTTTCTCATCATAGTGGCTTTTGATCTATCATATTTCATAATCCCTTCTTTTCACCTGTTTTAATATTTCTTTCATGAAGAAATTGAGGAGCACTCCAAGTCTGACAGCTCAGTGGTGCACTAGTTACAGCCCACATATCAGGAGTTTACATATGGTTGCCCTAAGGTTTAATTCTGAAAAAAATTGGGAATTCACAACTATCACTTGCAATTCTCACAGAATTTGTCAACATTCCTGGTTTCTGTCACTGACCTGGGTCTCTGGTTCAGCACAAAGCCAGGAGGAGGCACATTGCCAGCCTGCTTATGTCCAAGGACTTTATTAAAAGGCTCTTGTCATCTCTTTCTAGACCTGTGGTCTAGAAGGACATGAGAAGAGCCTTTTAATAAGGCAGTGCCCAAGGCCAGTCATCCAGCAGGTGCAAATCACCAGCTGGGAATTTGCCCCTGAATGCACAAATTAATATATAATGCCAATATTTAAAAGTATTTTATGGCTGTCTCAACTAATTGCTAAATGAAATTCAAGTGAAAAATTGAAAGCAAAAGGCAACACCACTACAAAGCTCTTTTTTTTTTTTTTTCTCCCTGAGTGGCTATGCAGGTGTTCCACCCTCCTGAGGATGAAAATGTTTGACAGCAAAGGATATTTGTGTTGGCAGGATCACTTGATCCATGTTTCAGGAGCCAAATTGAAAATGTATTTTCACAAGGTGCAACTGTAGATCATTAGAAGGAGCCAACTTTTGCTGTTGCACAAGTACTTCTTACAGAGAACAGATGTGCAAATTAAAATATACCCCAAACTTGACAGAAATATATTTGGGGATGGGAAAAATCAGTAAAGGCAGCAGATTTTTTGCTGCCATCTTTGCTAACAGTACAGGACTGGTTGGGCTTTGCTTTTCCTTCTGCAATGAAAGCTCCAGAATATCTTCACATTCTTTTCAGTAAAGGATAGTCCCACCTTTCAGTGACTGGCCTCATTGCAGAGCATTCACATCACCCAAAATGAACAATCCTCACAGAAAAGAGACATTTGGGGCATCCACGAGTTTCCCCAGGAACCCAACAAAACCAATGCAAATTTCTGTTTGTTGGGAGTAAATCCAACATGTTACAGCCCTGCAAACATCAGCTGGAGCAGGGGATTTGCTTCAGGGGAGTGATGGCATCCAGAGGGACCTAGAGCAGCCTGTCAGAACATCAGCAAGTTCAAAACTGAGGTTACTCCATGCAGAGACAAGCACTTGAAGAGCAGACCAGCCACAGACACCTGGCCAGGTAAAAACTGGTGTTAGAGCTAAAGGAACTAAACCAAGGCTGCCCAAAGTCTGTGACCCATGGCCAGCACTGTCAATCCCATTCCTCTGTCCCACATGACCCATGGCCAGCACCACAGTGACCACAGGCAGCCCACAAGGTGTTCCATCATTTTGATGACATCAGGGTCACACCTGGAAGCAGGCATGGATTTTGTGGCATAAAAGGAACATTCTCATTAAGGGAAATTGGACTCACTCATTTCCTAGCACTGTGTGGAGAGACACCTTATTTCACTTTTCAACCCTACTATCCATGACAGTAATTCTCAAGGTCTCCATTATCCATGTCAGGAACAAATCTCTGAAGAGAAAGATATTAAAAAATGGCAAATAGAGGATTCTTATCATATCAGGAAAATAAAAAAGGAACTCAAGCATTACTAGCTTTGTAGCTTTCAAGCCATTTTTGACATAAGAAAATGAACCTCCTGGAATTACTTCCATTTGGTTTGGAAGATGGAAATTTATTTTTTTATATGAAAAAATATTTCTCAATGTTTTTTCCTGTAAAGAAACTAGCATCCTGTACTTCTTTAACAAGCTGTTCAACATCTCTTTTCCTTACATTAACATTTACTTGATTATATTTCTTAATATATTTATTTACTGACCTATCACAAGCCTAATATAATATTCAGAATCCAATCCATCTTGCCACAACTTTTAAGGTGCTTATCATAAGCTTTTAATACTATCAAGTGTTTTAAAAATGTCTGATCAGGACACAAGTCCCAAATACTCTGATTAAGCATGTACTTTTGAGTTACAGATGACCTTTGTCTGCTTTCAAAAACTAGCTTGTTTTTTCACAAAAAGTACTTCCAGATGCAGCAAAAATCTATTAGATAGATGAGAAAATTGCTTGTTAATTATCATTGTTAGCATTAATGATAGTTAATTAGGTTCTAGAAGAGAAACATTAGTCCATCTGAATCATAACTTCTGAGAGAGAACTGCCTTGATGAAAACTGCTATTTATTTTTAATCCTCTGTGACAGCATTTCACTGTGTCTTAATAAAATTTTTAACTTTGAAATCCAAGTGCCACGAGAGTTTTAAAAGTACTTTTCCAGCTGAGTTATTTCTTCATAGTCATTTGCTTCTCTGGCACCTCCTAAATTTGCCAGTTCTCACAGTGATCCTGTAAATGATGGAGATCCCCAGAAGTGGAGGTGAGCTGATAAATCTGCACTGTGTCACTTTGAGCCTTTCCAACTCATAGTCCTGAGTCAAAAGTCATGGTAAAGTCCTTTCTCAACAAACCAACGAGGCCCAGATTTGAAGGAAATCTGGACATCTGCATTTCACCAAAATAAGCAATGTCATAGTTGCAGGTGTCAAGAAACTGCTGGAGTATAGAGGGAAGTATAACTTTATTTATGTTTCTCTAGGTATTTATAATTAGATATGACTAGAAACTAAATAGTGAACTCCACAGTTTGGTGTCATTGCTGAGTGTGCTGACTGGACACTTTCTCATCCTCCAGGTAATTAATGAAGCTGCTAAACAGGACTGGACCCATGATGATCCACTGAGACATTTTCCCACTGACCACCACCCTCCACATCCACTCAGCCAGTTTCCAATCCACCTCTCTGCCCATGCATCAACACCTTTATTAGGAGGATCTGGTGGGAGACGGTCACTGGCCTTCCTGAAGCCCAGGTAGGCAATGTCCTCTCCTCTCCCCTCCTCTGTTCACTGCTCTCCCCTCACCTCCTCAGGCAGCCACTTCACCACAGAGCTTTATCAAGCACAACTTCTCCCTGGTGAAGCCATGCTCTCCCCCTCACCATTTCTCTCTCCTTAATCTGCCTGAAATGCTTTTCAGGATCAACTTCTCCACCACATTCCCAGGAACTCGGGTGAAGCTGGCCAGCTTGTTGCTCCCTGGGTCCTCCTTTTTCTGCCCATTTTGAAGATAAGCATGATATTTTCTTTCCTGGTCTTTCAGCACAGCTCCCAGTCACCACAATCAATCAAAGATTTCCCCCTTCTTTGTGTCCTTTGGCACAAACTTCTGCAGCTGTTTTCTGCCTCTTTTGGAAGGTCCAGTGGACCAAATCCATAAATTCTCTATCTCATTTAGTTTTTGACTGTTGTTTTTTTCTTTGATGTAGACATGATCATTATTTGGACAACTCTGTGCCTTGCTGTACCTGCTTTACACATATTGTGACCACAGTTTGGCTTAGATAATGTGAACATCAAATAACCTGCACCTTACCAAACACAAACCAGGAATCACCATGAAAAAGGCTAAAGGAGCTCACAGGAGATGGAAACTTTGGCAGAGACGAAGAAGGTTAGGAGGAATCATGATTTTAAGACAAATTTCCACGGTTTCCAACCATGTCTAGCAGCTGTGTTGCTGTTTGCATCGGGGGTCTGGTTTTTTTCTTCTTTTTACAAATATACTTTTAATCGGTATTGTGAAAGTGGTGAAAAGTTTACTAAGTGGTGATTACTCAGAAACTCGTGTGGGTTAGAAAGTTTTCTTTTCTAACACAGAACAAAGGGCTCTGCCAGCAAATTACTTTCCCACAAGAGACAGTGGTTGGCAGGAAAGGGAAAAAAAAAAGCCAAACCATGTCACAAGAAAGGGATTCACAGTGCATAGCCTGGAGCCCTGAGCAGCTATTGTAATTTAATGGGCTAATTAATTTAAACTGTTGTCCTCCCTTTCTGTTTGCAAAAATGTCAAAGTCCAAAGCAGCCTGAAGGAGAATCTGTCCATCATTTTGCAATTCTGCTTTCTGTTCTTTAGCTGAGCAGCACGGGATTTCAAACCTCTGTTCTCTGCCTCACTTTCCTTTCTCCATTGGAACTCCAGTGTGAATGTGCATTCATTTCCATTTTTGGAACCTAATCTCTCTGCCTGGCTTTGATTTATCACCACAGCTGGTCCAATGATAACTGTCCTGTTTCTTTTAAGCATACTTTTATCTCCAGTTGCATTCACTTATGAAAGCAGAGACTTTGGATTTAAAACATGTGTTGGGGATGGATGTATAATGAATATTTATAGATATTTAAAATATTTAGAATGTTCAGAAATACATTGTTTGTTGTTTTTTTCCTCTTCAGCATAATTTTATTTTTATAGTGTTTTCAACACTAAAGCATTTTTGGTTTGGCATTTGTCTAACTCTGTTGTCCTTTTTCCATGGATCTGTTTGACTGGACCTTTAAATAGTTAAAGTCTAAGACTCCTAAACAAAGCAGAAATATTTCTCAGATCACAGGAGCTCCAGGAGGTAATAAGGTCAGGTGGACTTTAAATTTCCTTTTTCCTTTTTAATTATTTATTCTTAAGAAAAATCTCCAGATACTTCCATAAATGGCCATGGAAAATGGCAGTTCTCTAAACTGTGGCAGACTTGCAGTAAATACAGAGTAAGTGCTGAGAAAACTAAGCTCCAGATACATAAATTCAACTACTTTATTAAGAACAAATTGTTATGACTTTAAATAATTTCTTTAGATAGAACTTAAAACTTGAAGGGTTGGATGTTTTGGTGTTTGGTTTTTTATTTTCCTCCCTCATTTGTGGGCAGGATTTTTCTGACTACTACTTAACACTCTGAAAATGAGATAGCCTTGAAAATTAATTAATTTCACATTATCACCAGAGAAAGGACACAGCAGAATTTGATCTGTAGATCTCTGTGTCTCTTTACCAAAGGTGTGTGGACAAGTAGTTGCAAGAGACACCCCACTTTTCAATTGCCAAAATTAATTAAATGAGTCCTGGTGAGAGATCGTACCCAAAATTAGCATTCTCAGGGATTTTAAATATTCTGCTGACTTCTAATGAATAATTTCATTTCTAAATATTATCCTGACTTGATGTTAACTTTTTTTATAAGCCACAATACCACAAATGTAATAAACAGTTATTGCTATCCTGACTACTTTGTGATAAATAGTCCCTGATTCAATATTAGTAAAAGTGCTTTTTAGATTGAAAAATGCAGCACACTCTAACTAAAGTCCAGTGGAATGCATTATGGGTGCAGGATTTCAAGAACAAGGAAAATGTTTATATATTGATATTTATTGACATTAATTTTAACAACTGCATTAGGTGTGTATAGCTCGTATCCTCTACATAATATAGTGTATTTCACATAATATTATTACTTATAAATATCTAATGCAGTTATGGATATAAAAATGGACATGTATGTGTCTCATGCAGGCAGAGATACCTTTCCACCTGCAGCTGGGCTGAAAAGCTGGAGGCACCTCCTCCCTCTGATACATTCTTTGGCTTATAAATTTTTTTCTCTTTTTTCCCAAGCTTCTGCATCATAAATTAAAAATAAAAAGACAAAATCCAAGTGCAACAGAAAGATAATTGTAGTAGGGTGGCACTGGTGGCCCCATGTGATTTTTCCCATTTTGACTTTATTTATCCTCTTCCACCACTTCTTTGGATGTGGAGGTGGTTGTGGAGGAAGAAGGAATAGAATCACAGAATCATAATTGTTAAGGTTGGGAAAAATTCTTTAACATCATCAAGTCCAGCTGTCAACCCAACACCATGCTCACCACTAAACCATCCACGTGGACACATCCACATGTTTTTTGAACATTTCCAGGTATGGCGATTCCACCACATTCTTGGGAAGCCTGTTTCAATGCTTGATCACCCTTCAGTGAAGAATTTTTTCCTAACAGCCAATCTAAATCCCTCTTGGTGCAACTTAGAGTCTTGCCCTTTTGTTCTGTCTCTTGTTACCTGGGAGAGGAGCCTGACCCTAATGGTGAACACTCACCCAATCAGCAGGAGGAATGATGAGGAGGACTCTATGGTATCAGAAGGCTAAGTAATTACTGTATTACACTATATAATTTTATATTACACTATATTACACAACATTTAAACTGAAACTGCACAGGTACTCAACTGAACAAAATCTTGTGACTGCCTCCTGACCAAAGTCTGGACACGCACTTGGCCCTGCTAGGCCAAGGAAACAAAACACCATCACTTGGGGTAAACCATCTCCATATTGCATTCTACTTTGGCACAACACAGGAGCAGCAAATGAGATCAGTTTTGATCATTCTTTTCTCTGCTTCTTTCACTGCTTCTCTCAGGTTCAGAGAATGTGAATCCCACAGACCCCCACCTGGCTGCACCCTCCTGTCACCTGGAGAGAGTGACAAGGTCCCCCTTGAGCCTCCTTTCCTCAAGGCTGAGCCCCCCCCAGCTCCCTCAGCTGCTTCTCATCAGACCTGTGCTCCAGCCCCTTCCCCAGCTCCATTGTCTTTCTCTGAACAAGCTCCAGCCCCTCAAAGTCCTTCTGGTGGTGAGGTGACCACCGGAGCTGCTGTTGAGTGACTGCTGCCACCTCGTCTCTGCCCACAGCTGCTCATCCCTCCAGCTGAAAAAGAGGCACAAAAGAGCCACCAGGCAGAAGCAGTGACATTCCTGCTCTGTGCAGCACAGAGCAGTGAAATGCACAGAGGAGAGGATTTAGCCTGTAAGCTGTTTGTCTCTGTTGTCATTGCCATTAATCAATCCGTGCTTAATGCCATTTCTTTCAATTCACTAACTCTCTGCTGCCAAATCAGTATAATCCTGTTCTCCTCACTGTCTGTGTGTGTCTCCTGACTTCACCTCCTTCCTCCTGTCTCTTCCTCCCCTGCCACCCATCTGTCTCCAAAAAGCCATGGGGGCAATTTAATGGAAAGACAAATATTTTGTATAAGAATATAAAGCATTGGTCTGGATACCAGAGGCTCCTTCATGCATGAAGCATGTGGCAAAATGACTAGGGATAAAAAGAGTAGAATATGTAATGGAAAACACAGTTTGTATTCCCTGGATGGAGCAGGGTCAGCACATCCAACCTCCCACAAACACAATCTAAGGGGGACTCAATAGAAGGTGGAGCAGAGTGGAGACATCACAGCCAGACTCCATTCCCTTGCAGGGGAGGGAGATGATAAACCACACGCAGCAGCTGAAAACCAAGGCATATAAAGGAGGATGTTCTGCTGTTGATTCAGCAACCCACTAATCATGACAAAATCCCTCTGGAATGACACACATCTCCACCCCAAAGTTATCTCAGGTACTACCCTGAGATACCCATCCCCAAGGTGTAGACTGCAGCGAGGTCTCCCCTCAGTCTCCTCCAGGGTGAACGGACCAAGTGTCCTCAGCCGTTTCTCATATTCCTTGTCTCCTCAAAGCCCTTCAGCATCTTCAATACCCTCCTTTGGTTGCTCTCTAATAGCTTTCTATCTTATATTGTGGTACCCAGAACCACACAGAATATTCAAGGTGAGGCCCCCCCAGTGCAGAGCAGAGCAGAACAATGCCCTCCCTTGCCTAGCTGGCGATGTTGTGCCTGATGGCCCCAGGACAGGGTTGGTCCTTCTGGGTGCCAGGACACTGCTGACTCACATTCAATTTGCCATCATCCAGGATTCCTGAAACCCTTTTGTGCAGCACCAGCCCCAGTACAAAAAGAACGACTGACCATGATAAACAGGTCAAGGATGATTTTCTAGAGGAAGGTGTCCCTGCCCATGGAAGTGGGGTGGAAATGGATGATCTTTAAAGTCCCTTCCAACCCAAAACATTATGTGATTCTACGATTCTGTGATTTCATTATATGTGCAGTCCTTGAAATTCTGTTGCTGCTGTTGTAAGGAAGCTATAAAACTGCTCAAACAATGCCCAAAGATGTCCAAAATGTTTCGGAGTGAGCAAGAACTGAAGAAAGTGGATAATTTTTATACAGAACAGTTAAGCATGTGTAATCCTAGGACATATTTATATTTATTTATCTCACACTTTGTTGTTCTTTTTCTCTAAAGATGTCCAGAACATTAAAGTTTTTCTGCTGGATTTCACTTCTGACAATCAATTCAAAAGAAATTTGTAATAATTCCTACCAGCTTATATAATAGTATCTTTGTTTTCAAACCTGATCTGACCAAACCAGTTCCGACCCTTTTCTTTCCCAAGAGATAAAAAATTCCTTCCAAAATTCAACATATCAGAATTAGGTCTACAGAGGATTTTGAGAGATGTAAAATATTTTGAGAAAATCAGTCAGGAATTGTAGATTTTTCTTCTTTCAAGTAAACATGGCTGTTGTTTTAAATTATATAAATACCTTTTTTAAAAAAATGTTCATGGAATTAAATTTCCCTGGTATAACTACAGGAAGTCATGGGGACACAAAACACTAACAATACTGAAGTAATTTTTTAAAAAAAGCACAAAGAAAAACAACTTGTCTGTATATACACATTTACTAGAAAATGTAACACCGATGAGATTCAGGGAATAAACAAATTTCAAATTAGTCAGAGTTCTTCTGTTCACTTACCTTCTAAGGCACAAACAAAAAATGGAAGGATTTAAATTACAATAGAAATCAACTTTAAAAAACACAGAAGTTCATAAAAATTTTAACTTCCTTGAAGGCACAATGTCTTTCTTATATAAAACTATACAACTTATATAAAACTTACATAAAAAGTATACTGTGCAGATAAGAAAATATAGTAACCTCCTAAGCAAAAGATTTATCCTGAAAAAGAGGAAAGCTAGTTTTTAAAAATAACTAATAGCAGTCCCTGAAAGAAAATTCCTTTAGAAGTTTATAATAGGTGAGATGTCAGGTGATTTTCACACAGGTGATGTATTTTGGTCTGAAATTATTGCATCTGCAAAATTTGCAAGAATATAAAGAGAAAAAAGCAACAGAGATTCACATACCTTCCAATTTTCCTATTGGGTATCCTTAACAATAGGAAGTTTTTACAAAATCTGCTTTTATGACATTCATGATGATTGCACTGGGGACACACTGGGTTTTTTTTGTCCCCCTGGTATTAACTCTTCCAAAATCTCACAATTAGGAGATTTTTTTCACACCACATGGTCCTTGATGCCCCCTGCCCACACTGCCCCTGTACAGTTCACTGCTCAGAAGAAGGAAAAGGAGAGAGGTCTTGTCTTCAAAACACTGTCATCCCATCAAGACAGAAATGAGTAGAAAACCCAGCAGGAAGGAGAGCAATGGAAACAATCATTCCCTGGTTTAATTTTGTTTGTTTGTTTTCTTTCCATTTCTCTCCTATGTCTATTGTACAACGGGCTCTTGCTGTATTTTGGATCCCAGTGTCTGATTTCTGACTCCCTGCCATGCAGCAGTCACAGCTTTGCAACACCCAGGGCTGGGCAGGGACTTCTCGCAAGGAGAAGGCAGGACAAGGAGGAATTCCTTTAAACTGCAGAAGGATTTAGATTGGATATTAGGAAGAAATTCTTTGCAAGGGTGGTGAGACACTGGTACAGGCTGTCCAAAGGGGTTGTGGACTCCCCATTCCTGGAAGTGTTCAGGGTCAGGTTGGATGGGGCTTGGAGCAACCTGGGACAGTGGAAAGTGTCCCTGCCCATGGTAGGGGGATGAAACAAGATAATCTTTAAGATCCCTTCCAATCCAAACCATTCTGTGATTCTATAATTCTGTAAATCTGGAGGTTGCTCAGTGGAAAAGAAGAAAATCCCTACAGAACTTGGGTGTACAGAGGAGGGGATTGAGGGCAAACACCTCAACCCCCCAGTGGGGATGTGGTGACACTGATTGGTGCCACGCTTCCTGCACCTGTAAATTGGAAATGGGAACCGGGTGTGAGAAGTTAACAATATCTGTTTAATCAGTCATGTTCATAAATGGTCTGTCAAAGGGTGTTATGTCTAATTAGTGTCTTTGCTTTTCTCCTTCATATATTTTTTTTGCTTTTCCTGTTTGTATGTGTTTACTGAATGTTGACAACATCCAACTCTCCTGATTTTAGGAACACGTCACTTCAAGTCAGCATCTGCTCAGTGTTTCATTTTTAGCTCAAGAACATATTGGCCTTCAGACACAAACAAGTGAAACCCCAACATCTAAATCTATTTCTGGGAAAGTGCTGAGGGATGGAGCTCCAAGAACATCTTTCACAGGGTTTATTAAAAATCAATATGGATATTTTTTTACTCTTTCCCTGAAGTCACACCAAGTTAGAGAGTACTGTTGCTCCAGGCCAGCTGGATATTTGGCATCCCCATCCTGATTAAACTATATCCACTTACACACACACATGTGTTAATATTCCTGATCTTTTTTCAGATTTCTGAAGACTTATTTCTCTAAATGTTGGAAATCATCCCTTGACCAACACCTAAATGAATTACAACCTGGTAATCCGTGTCGAGTTCAGCTGAGCACGCTGTACATCAGCAGGAGAGAGTGAAGCTGCTTCTGATGGTCTCATTAGAGTTCACCATGTCAGCTTTGAAAGGCTCCTCTGCTGACCTGAGAGCTCACACTGCTGGCACATGTGGCTTCTCAAAATAGCCTGAGCCAAAGTTCACATGCAGCTTTTTTAAATAGAGGAAATGAAGACAGAAGAATAAGAGGCATCAGGATAAAGCCAATAAGAATGTTACTGCAATTCTAATTTCTCTTTTTCAGTCACTCTTTAGGATTTTTTTTGCCTGGTATTTTTAGGTTAAGATCAGTGTCTTGACATAACAGGTTAAAAGGGGTTGAAAAGCTCCAGTTCCAACTAAAAAGGTTGTGGTCCAGCATCTTAAGTAATTTAATCAAGACATGTAATGCTGAGTTTAGGAACTTCCACATGTAAAATGAGGAAGAGGCTGCCCAGGAAAGTGGTGAAATCTCCATCCCTGGTTAAAAAAAACATGTGGTTGTTGTGCTTGTGGCCATGGTTTAGTGCTGGGCAGGGCAGTGCTGAGTTAATGGTTGGAATTTATGATCTAAGAGGTCTTCTCAACCAAGAGATGTTCTTTCTGAATGGAAGACAGAGATCATGCAAAATGCATCCATTAGCAGCACATGTCATCCACTGAGAAAGACGGGAAAGAAAATCCCTGCTCAAAATGCACAGCCCAGTAAAATCTGGAGAACAAAGCAGGCTATTTTGCTATGCAGGGCTGACATTAATTAAAGTGTTGACACAGACAAATGGTTTTTTTCTTCCTGGATGTTTATCTTTATGCAGGTAGATAGAAAGATATTATAGTCAGCTCCCTTGGGATGCTGCATGAAAGCAATCAATCCAATTCTTGCACCATTTATCCATGCTTCTCTTTACATCCTAATAAAATAAGTGAAAAAAAAAGATCCTCCTGGCTCTTAATTGTCTTGGGTCACTTCATATATATGTAGATGTGTGTTTTGTTCTTGGGTGAAGTCTGTGAGTGCATGAATCCATCACAGACCTTAAAAATTTCTCACAGCTTTTGCTAACCTCACTGCACTGCTTATTAATTTCAATTAACTTAATCTAAAATGGCAAAATATTTAACAGATATGGGTGGCACATCATTGTTATTAATGTTGTCAGGGCTAATTGGAGTACTGTTGCATTCTAATATTGCCTCGAGTTTGTCAGCTTCTTTCAAATCCAGATAAATAAGTACAAGGATTAGGTAATAAGTAGGCAGTGCAGGTAGTGAAACAGCTTTTCAAACCATGTCTCCAAGCATCTTTTTATCCTACTAACATTAATAATCTAAAAGGAGATCTTTATTTTCCTTTTTCTATTTCTTTCTTCTTCTGTTGTTTTTCAAGTAGGCTTTTTTCCCTTTTAGATTCCTAGAAAATGAGAAGTTGGAGTCACCTTAGAGGCAAATGTTTTAAAGGAATGTGTTGGTTCTTCTATGCTGGTAATTTATAACAGATCCCCTCTCCTACCCTTACCCTCTTCCCAATTGTAAATCATTTGGCACTCTGTAAAAAATGACATTTTTACTTTACTCTTCTGTATGGATAGTCAAAGATCCAATTCAAGACAGCATGAACACAAGTTTATTTCCCTTCCTTTGAGCACAATTCTGTTTAAGACACACTTAACTTCAAGAACATACTTAAGTCTCCCAAAGCACTTTGTTGCATGTGGGACAGAGAAGAAAAACCTTAAAAAACAGACTTAGCATGACAAAGATTTTTGAAAATGTTTATCTGGGCATATATGCACTTCAGCTTCTTTTTCATAAAAGAAGGGTGACAGAGAAGGGCAGAATTTTTCTTGACAGAAATAATGCAGCTGAAGCATTAAATAGCTGGGCTATTTGAAGGCTTTTTTTTTATTTTCAAAAGCCATGGTGTACCGTTGTCAAATGTTTCATTTTCTTTGTTTACTTACTATTATCATGACACTCATTTATTTTGCTTCTTCAAAGTTTTCTCAAAGAACACAAAGGCATGAGGGTTTTTTTAGTACATAGTCCATGTTGGAAAGGGAGGACTGGAGTAAAATTTCTGTCCCTGAGCTGTGACAATCATTCTCATTCCAAACATCAAAGTCTGTCTTTGAATCACCTACGCTGTGGTTCATAATTTTTAAGCAGAATGCATCTTTTACAATTTCAGTAAAGAGAGAGATAATAAAAAGCTAAATCGAGGAATACTAGCTTTTCCAAAAAAGAAATAAAATTGGTTTGAGATGTGGATCTCAGAAAAGACCCCAACTTTTCTGGACTCCAAAAAACCCTCAACCCAAAAGATCTTTTGTTGCAAACCTTTGCAAATTCATTTCCAATCCAGTTATCCACTTTGGTGGGATAAAAATTATACTGAGATCATATTCATTTATTTTTGAACCATAAGAATTTACCCCTTCTCCTTCAATGTGTGTATTTCAGTTGAGGTAGGAAATGGAGAGTACATGGACTGCCAGGCCTTAAAGATTTTATCAGAATTGTTCCCAAGTATATCCTGTCTGCCTCAATGACTGATACTTTACAGTATGTCACAGGAATGGAAAGAATTTATTTTATCTTTTTCTTTCTTTCTTTCTTTCTTTTTCTTTCTTTCTTTCTTTCTTTCTTTCTTTCTTTCTTTCTTTCTTTCTTTCTTTCTTCCTTCCTTCCTTCCTTCCTTCCTTCCTTCCTTCCTTCCTTCCTTCCTTCCTTCCTTCCTTCCTTTCTTTCTTTCTTTCTTTCTTTCTTTCTTTCTTTCTTTCTTTCTTTCTTTCTTTCTTTCTTTCTCTTAAGGAGCCTGAGAAATCCACCAGAATGTCCCTTGTCACGTGGATGCACTCCTTGCATCATTAGTTCCATTTCAGATTTTCAAAGAAATCATCCTGGTTCTGAGGGTAGCAGGAGAAACACATTACCAGGGAATACTTCACAAATATGGAGAGTTTAGTTTCTGTTATTTACATCCATTACACCAATACCTGGGACAGGAAAAAAAATTCCCCAATACCACAGATTAGTCCAAATAGCACTGTCCAAGTGGAAAGTTAATTACTACTTATTTTCATGCTGCTTCTTTCCATTAGCTTGCATCCGGCATTCACTCCCTGATCCCAAATCATGAAAGCCAGGGCCAATGTCCTGCTGTAAATGAGTAGATTTTAAATACATGAAATACCCTCTCAAGGCATCCAAGAAAGGCAGCATCTCTTAATTCCTGCCTTTGTCTGAGTTTTTGATTCAAGAGAAGTTTTTGCCCATTTATGGACAAGATGTCATCGATCTGCTGTTTGGAAAAGTCCTGAGATTTAGAGTATCTGTCTTCTTTTTCCCACTAAGTACCAAATAAATGTTTTTCTAAACACACTGTGATGAAGAAACCTTGAAAGTTTTCCAGGATGTGATTAAAAGTCCTACATAAAGCTGGGGTGTAACAAAGCTGTAAATTCTTGATTGATAAAATTATGGAAGTTTACACTGTGACAGTTCATGTAACAAATTTTTCATTTAGTGCTTTTCATGTAGGAATCACAAACTCTAATCCAGCAGAGCCCACAAAGATGGATTGCTGCCTTGGACAGACGAGGCCACACAATGCAGAAGTTGGGCACAAGTTTGATTTCAGCAACCAAGCCCAAGGACACAGTGATAGGACAAAGGAGAAGGGTTTTAAGCTGAAAGAAGGAAGATTTTCTTTACTGTGAGGATGGTGAGGCCCTGGTACAGGTTGCCCAGAGAAGCTGTGGCTGCACCATCCCCAGGAGCGTCCAAGGCCAGCTTGGAGAGGGCTCTGAACAACCTGGTCTGGTGGAAGGTGTCCCAGCCCATAGCATGGGTTTGGAATGAGATCTTTAAATCCCTTCCAACCCAACTCATTCTATAATTTGGTGACCATCCAAAAGTATCTTATTTGGCACACAAACAGAAATCAGAGATGAATCCATGAATCCATCCACCAATGATGTTGCCACCAGCATCTCTGAAAGCAACCTGCTCTCTTTTTCACCTCAGTACTGTTCTATCTGCACATCTAAATCCTTCTAGGGAACTGTCATTTGCAGGTGGTTACATTTGAACCTGTGTCACTGCCTCAATTTCCACATACCACTAATTTATTTCATTTCTCCTTTGCTTTTGCAAGTGAGTGTGTTATCTTCTTTGACCAGTTCCTCTAACAAAACTCATTTTTCCTTCTTCAGTTCCATGAATTTTGCCCATGGTAGTGGTCCTGAAAGGAAAATACCCGTTACAGACATTGGTTGATCTCAAGATTCATTAAATCCCAGAGGACTTTCACCAAGTACATTTATTCTAAAGGCATCATGGGGAAAAAGAGTCTGAGATAACTGAAATATAAAAGGAATTGATAATCACTTTGTACTTAAGATCATATCCCAGACATTTTGCTTGTGCTTTCAGTGATATTCTAGGAAATTCTCATTCTCCTGCATCTGTTCTAGATCTTTGCAACATACTTGTAAATATTATTTAGGAGATTGACTTTGTTCATTATTTTGGAAATAAATCCTTCTCTTTAACTACCTTCCTTAACTTTATCAATTTAAAAAAACATTCAATATATCCAAAAAGAAACATTTATCCTTCTCTAGCAACCATAAAAATAAAAAATGCTTAATAACTGCAGGCAATTCCTCTTTTTTGTTTATGGTGGAGTTAACACAGACAAAAGTTCCTTCTTAGTTCTGAAATTGCTGAGATTTGTATTTGAACACTAATTTGCCTTAAGGTCCCTTTATATCAGTTATTCTTCAGCAAAATACAATATTCTTCAATATCAGTTGTTCTTCAGCAAAATACACTGAATTATCGGGTTCCCTGGCCATGAGTTTTGGTAGCTGGGGCTAGTGGCAGTTCAGCTTTGCTCGTAGGAGTCATGAGAACTTGAAGCAAACAGACACAACCTGCTCTGGCAATCTAATTTCAGTTCCCATTCCTGTTCTGTGTCATTCTGGCTCATCACAGACACTCTTATTTGCTGCTGACCTCAAAGAAGAGTCAGAAATCTTCCTCCTCCTCAAATAGTTCTTCTTGTGTTTCTTCAATTTTTGCTTGAGTAGTGGTGGTAGCTTGAACACAGCTTTGTGTGATGTCAGAATATTGAGTAACTGTGGCTCTGGAAGGACATTTACCTATTCTGGATGAAATATGCCCCAGAAATGACTCACTACAAACCTAGCTCTACTCTCAGTGACACAGTCAGCTGATGAATTCCAGCCTTTCAAAACCAGGGATGCCCTCATGGGATACCAGCCCAGCTAAAAAGAACAGGTTGTTTCTTTTTTTCTGCTTGGCACATCTCTGCTTCTTTTCAAATGTTCCATCACTCCTAATTCAGGAAAGAGTGGGAAATCAGTGTCAGTTGGGGGAAACAGAAAGCAATGATTGTATGATAGTGAGGGTGCCAGCTTTGCTCTCCTGGGGTGATGCTGCTGTGCAGCATCTTTTGTACAGGATAAGATGGAAGTACATGGGGCATTAATAGATTTGACCATATAAAATGTAATTTTGAAGCTTTGTCTGAGTTCATTAACTTCGGCAGGCTGTCAGGCTGAATAATTCCTTGTCCCAGGCACTCTGCTCCCCTGGGTGAGAGCTGCAATGTTGCAAACCTGGTCCTCCTCAGATGGAGACAGGCAGCCACCAGGATATCCCCCAGCTGTGCTTGTTCTCGCAGCTGCAGCAATTCCTAGAAGAGATCTGTCCTTCAGAACAATGATAGCAGAAGATTGGAGTCACTGGAAACTTGTCCATCATCTCTATTTTATCAAATGGAATGTTTCAGGAAGCATGTTTCTTGTAAAACATTCATGCTCAATAAAGCATCCATGTGTTTCCACCTTCTACAAGCGGGGATGAACATTGTGACAGCAATGCTGAGCATCCAAGGTGAGGACATCCTTATAAATCCACAAAATCCTCTCAAGTATCCATGCTAGGACACTGCCTAAAAGTGATATTTACCACAGCATCTGAATCCATTGCTCCATCTTCATTTGTTTATCTGGTACTTCAGTGGTTCCCTTGGAAAACTGCATATTTAATAACCCCTGCTTGGTTCTACCTATACAGCAGAGAAAAATCCCTCACAGACACCAGCTTCAGCTCATCAGCTCTCACTAAGGAGACATGAGTTTCCCACCCTGGAGATTGTTTCTGCCACAGCTGCTCCATCTGTTCTCATTTCTCACCCTAAAAACAGCTGTGGAGCAACTGCCATGCACAGCATCTCACTGGCACTGCCTTCCAGCAGCTGAAAGGTTTTGGGGACAGAGGCAGGCTCTGCTGGGACCCTTTCTAAACTAAAATCTTTGTAAGGTCAGAGAGCCACTGCCCTGGAGTAAATTCTCTGACAGTGTCTTGATTTATGGAAAAAATATCATCAGATTTTACATTTAGGAGAGAATTAATCTGCTGCCTGGGTTGAGTGATAAAAGGGGATCCAAAGGGGAAGTTGCAATAGGCAATGATGACCATAAACCTTTTATAAAGAATCTATGCCTCCTCTGGGTTATCTTTTGAGATACAGATGCAGAAAAATGTCATTTTGGAGGTGAATACTGCAGCCTGCCATACTGAGGCAAAGTAAGGAGCTCCCATGACTAGAAAGTGCCTTTTCTGCTACAAAACACCAGTGAGATGCTTAATGGCTTCATCTACTCATCCCATTAACCAAACTGTAAAGTTTTTTCACTTGATAGTTGAAGCAAATTGTTTAGGCAAATAAATGCAGCAAGAAACTCCCCTCCTCCTTGAGCTGTACTTGTGTGGATAAATAGTTGCCTCTGTAGTGGAAGAAACTATTTAAAGAATAGAAAAACAGTCATGAGATCACAGAAGAACACAATTGCTGAGGTGATTAAAAAAAAAAACAAACACACAAATCAAAAGCATGGATGCATAACTAGACAGATAAGATTATAAAAGAGTGGAGATAGACAAAAGCAGAGAGCTACAGCCTGAGCACCCTGCACAGGTCATGTTTCTGATTATTAAAGCAAAGCTTTTCTGTAGATTTCCAGTCCCCAACTCCCAGTTTTCTGCTGCTGTTTGCTCACATTTGGAGGGTTTTTTGTGCTGTGTTTGCCACAGAAAGGACTGAACATGACCCCAAGGTTCACACCTTTCTTTAATCCTGTGGATCCCAAGGTTAAAACACCCTCAGAACTCCCTCAAGGTTCATCTCCACTGGCACCATGGAGCTTTACCTTCCAGCCATCACTTCCAGAGCCTCTGTGTCCCTTTTGCACAGGATGACCACAAAACCAGAAGCTGAGCAATCAGACCACAGGGTGCCAAGAGCCCTGGAAACATGAGAGAGAGAGATCTATGTATCAATAAGAAGGCAAATGAGAAGATAAATTTGAGCAGGTAAATAGTGACAGGGATATGGCTCTGCCTAAGTGCACAGATTGAGATGGATTGAATTGTTGATCCTGTTAACTCTTGCCTCCACAGTAATGGATATTCAGGTCTCTGAAAAGGCTCTTTTATTAAATATCATCCAGCCGTATTTTCCTTATCTTTTCCTGTATTTATTTTTCAAAACCAGTGGAGTAATTCATAAATACAGCACAAGTTCTGCCTTCTTTTCCCATCAAGCCTCTGCAGCAATAACCCCAGTGATTAACCAGCTCCACTATTGGCACTATGCTGAATCAAAGTGCTGCCCAAAGTCATAGAACAACCTAAAAACCTCTCATCAGTATTACTTTGATTAGCCTTTAATCAGATGGCCCTTGTGACTGGTCAGAACAGAGCCTCTCCCAATATTATGCAATGTCAGAGACTGGATCTTGGCCTGGTTTCAATTAGAGGAATGACCTAATTGCTTAATGGATTAAAATTCTCCCAAACTCTCAGGGTTTGGATACTGGCATCTGACTTGAAGATTATTTGTGGTTATAACTGGCTCTAGGTGACCTCATGGCTGGGTTTTATTTGCATTCTTCCTCAGAAAAACTCTGAGATGCAGACTTCTGTCAGTCCATCTGATTTCATGTTCAGAAAACAGGAATTCCCATTTTCACAGGATTTTTTTCTTTACTTTTCCTGTTCTAGATGAAAGCTGAAGGCTGAATTCAGTGACCCAGCTTAAGGTCCTTTAAACAACCCCAGAAAATATGCACTCCAAGACCTCTGGTTTCTCTGGTACCCAGGTTTCTCTAGTACTCTGAGACTTATGTCTCCATTGACTGCTTCCCACAAATGCATCTTCAGAGAGGAAGGAAAATAATCAGGAACAGACTGTGATGGACAGGAGGAGAGATGACAGCCCTTCACCCCCATCTCTTCTCCATTCTCCAATGTTTTTTCTTCCCAATCCATCCTGATCCATTCTTCTCTCTGCCCTTGTGCCCTCACAGATAAACAACTCACCCTTAAGGTTTTTTTTCCTCCATTTGTCCCAGTTTGACTGAAGCCACACTCAAATTTGATATTTCTGATACCATCACCTGTATAATCCCAGCCTTCTTTAATATTACTGATATGGATCTCTAAGCACTCTTGGCCTTGTAAGGTCCCAAAGGTCTCTAGAATTCTCCTCCAATTAGTGCTGAAGTTTGGTTGTCCTTTAATTAACTCCACCTGTGAAATCTTGCCATTCATCATGATGCTCCCCATGACTTTTATAAATTTCTCACTCTATTTTGAAATTTCTCATGTCAGGTCCAAATTTTCTAGTCTGTTCAGTTAATGCCAGACTAGAGCTTCGTCATCTGCTTAAATACCTTAATATCTACCATCCTTATGGCTGTAGCCAGCAGGGAAATAAATAAAATATAATTTTAAAAACTAGGAAGGAACAAAGGAAAATGTGGAAATAAAGGAAAATATGAGTAAACCTAGGATAATAGAATTGTATGATGTCCTGCCAAGGTGATAAGATTGGGAAGAACAGGAATTATTTCACACAAGATGAGCTTCTGGGGATGTTTCCTGCTGCACCACACTCTGTGGGATGTAGAATCAGTAGTCCTGGATCAGACAATGATTTTTAGAAGCAGAGATTTTAATGCCAGAAGGAGCACACACTGACAACATAATCTAACCTCACATATCACACCGTGCACAGCTATTTGCCAAGTTTCCCCTGCAGAAAAGCAAGTGGGTGTTTAGCTGCAGCACAGCCTCGTAGGAAAGCTGTACACTTTTTGAAAAGAAATGGAAATTTTATTGCTTTCTGTAGTGGTTTACCACTGGAACAAATCCTCCTCGCTTTATAAAAATAAGTGTATCCCTCTGTTGAACCCATCTGATATGAAAATTGTGGATTTTTCCATGGCTTAAGCATCCCTACTAAGCCTGCTGTTTTCTGCCCAGTACCATCAAGTCAATTCTCACCAGCTTTGCAGTAAGCCAACTGGTATTTACAGGTATTAACTGCCATTCACTTGGAGAGAAACACCTTGTGGACTCCTCCATGCACTTTCTCCATGATTTCACATCATTTATGAGTGCCTGGAACCCAGAAATGTGACATCCCAGCATCTGTGGTTTCATAGAACACAGGTAAAGTCCCCTGTCTACCTCAGCTAAGCAAACTTTTTCAAGAAAGCCATGGGTGATGTTATCTTTTGACCACCATCTGATTGGGAACACATTTTGCTCCAGATTTTTATTTATAGCAGCTGATTTTTTTTTTTTTTGGTAGGGTTTTTTTCAGTGTTTTGTTGTTTTTGTTACTTGATTTGAGTTATTTTTAGAAACACCATATCCATAATTGTGGTTATTATTAATAATTATTGTGCTATCCACATTATTACATAAATTGGAATGCACATGACATATTTTAATATATAATATTAATTACATTATTAATATTATATATTAATTGTATATAATGGGCATTTATATATTTCCTCTGGCATAGAGTTAATTTTGTTCCTAGTGATTGGAACAGTGCAGTGGTTTGGATTTAGGAGGAGAATAATGTTCAAGACAAGCTGCTGGTTGTTGCTGAGCAGTGTTTACAGTAAGTCAATGACTTCTCACACTGCTCTGGAGAGGAAGGCAGGGGGTGCACGAGAAACTGGGAGGGAACAGAGTTGGTTCATGTGACCACAGCTGAGCCAAGGGATATTCCAGACCATGTGATGTCATGTTAATCAATAAAACTGGCAGGACTTAGGTGGCAGACACTGCTCAGGGACTGGCTGGGCATCAGTCAGCAGGTGATGAGCAATTGCATTATGCATCACTTATATATTTTTTTCATCATTATTATAATTTCCCCTTCCTTCCCTGTCCTATTAAACTGAACCAACATGTTTAATCCTTTTTTTTCCCATTTCTCTCCCTGTTCCCTCTAGGGGAGGGTGAGTGAACAGCTCTGTGGAGTTTAGCTGTATTCCAGGTTAAACCATAGCAAACTGCTTCAATCTCTCCTGGGAAACTGACCCCTGTCCATCCAGCAAGGGTTGTGTTTGTGCTGACAACATGTAGGATTCAGTATTTGGAGGTCTTAAATCACTTTTATATGAACTCTACCTACCAATGGATCCAGACTACACAAGTGTCTTATCCTGATTTTTACTTTCTTCTTAGAAGTCTTTTTTTAAAACCACTCACAGCAATAGGTTTATAAAGTCCTGTGGAAGTCTACAGCCTTGCTGACACCAGCACTAAAATAATCTATACAAAGACAGTAAATAAATCCAAACATTGGATTAGATGTTCAGCTGTAAAACCATGCTGTGTGCTCTTCTTGGTTTTAACCTTGAATGGTCCATAAATCTCTCTTGAGACATGGCTTTCCTTTCATTTTAAGATGGCAAACCATTGCATGTCCTGGGAATGCACATCCCTTTTCATTTGGCAATAAAAATCCTGTCCTTGACTAATGGTACCCATGTTAAGAGATCCCATATTCTGTGAGTAAACAATCTGATATTTTTCACCCCATCAATCCATACATCATGTCCAAACTATTATGAGGAGCAAGGTTATAGTCTACTAGCAGCACAAAATTAGGATGGCATTGGGTCAACAGCATTAGAAACCCAGTGGTAGCTGTAGGTCCAGCTCCTGTTTTCTCAGTCAGGAGACAAACTGGAAATCCACTACCCAAAGAAGAAGGTGTGACTTACACACTCCTATTTATTCACCAAGTAATCTGTATGCCCTTATCGTATCAGAATTAACAATACTCTTACTTCATCTCTAAAAAAAATAAATTTCTTCTGCTTTATTTCTCAAAATCAGAAAGTTAAACCAACAAGTTCATCTCTCACCCTTGCCCATGGCAGGAGCATTGGGATAAGATGATTTTAAGCTCCCCTCCAACCTCAAACCATTCTCTGATTCTCTGTTTCTAGGAATGCATTTGTCACTGTCATATTTCCTGAAAAATCCCTTTGCCAGGATTTCTCTCCTGGAAAGCTGAGAAGCCTCAGAGAAAAAGGAAAACAATAATTATCTGATTTGCTTCTCCTGTGGTTTGCTGCTTTGGAATGTGATTGGAGATTGTTTATCCAACATGTGAATTGTTTTTACTTAATGACCAATCCCGGTCCAGCTGTGTCAGGACTCTGGAAGGAGTCATGAGTTTTCATTATTACCCTTTAGCCTTCTGTCTGTATCCTTTCTCAATTCTTTAGTACAATTTAGTTTAGTATTCTTTAATATAATATAGATCATAGAGTAATAAATTAGCCATCTAAGAGCATGGAGTCAGATTCATCATTCCTGCCACGGGAGACCCCAGAAAATACCACATGCATTTATATCTCACATTTGTCTGCACAGGCAAAGAGTCAGAGTGTTTGGAACACCTTGGTTTCACACTGATGCACTGGAAAGGCTTCTCCATCTATTTTTTTTAAATATTTCTCTGACTCTCTGTGTGTCTCTTTGATCTGTTTCAAGTGATTACTAGGCGAGGATGGCCAGGAATACGTGCAGAATTAGAAAGAGGAATAGCGGCAGCTCATTAACAGAGGAGTAGCAACTGAGGCTGAACCACTTTATTGCATGCGGCTAGACTCCCAGGTATGGTCAGAGCTTTAGTTTGGGCAGATAAAATCACAGCAGAGTAGGTATTAATCAGAATAATTTTGTGTGAGGCAGAGTAATGAGAAGGATGGGCTCTTCTACTGATAGTATCAAGGGAGCTATGAGCTTTGGCACACACAGAACAGCTAAGGTTGGAAAAGACCTTAAAGACCAGCAAGTTCAATGATTAACCAAATACCATAGTTCCAGGAAGTGTCATGTCTACTCATTTCTTTGAACACTTTCAGGGATGGTGACTCCACCACTTCCTTGGGCAGCCTCTTCCAATGCCTAACCATTCTTTCAGTAAAGAAATTTTTCTTAATATCCAACCTGAACCTCTCCTGGCACAACTTGAGGCCATTTCCTTATGTTTTGCTGCTTGTTACTTGGGAGAAGAGGTTGATCCCCACCCGGCTACAACTCCTGTCAGGGAGTTTAGAGATCATGACCAAGAGCCAGATCTTGTCTGTGTAGACATGAACCAGACCTGGCTTTTAGTCACAGTGGCCATGAGCCTTCCAGCACATACATTGCTTTGCTGAAATGCTGCCACCCACTCACTGGGGTGATAGAATCCTTAAAAACTTATTCTTCTGCAGAACTTTGTTCCAATTACTCATTTTTTGAGGGCTGGTGCCTCACGGCATCCCCAGGCCCACGTGGCAAAGGGGCAGAAGATTTGTGCGGTTACATTTTGAGGAGATGTCAATGTCATATTGTGCAGAGAAAAGGAGAAATGAGATGCAAGTTAGCTCCTCTCACACAAGGGAAAGGCTCCATCTAACTCTCACTGGTTTCTCCAGCTGGATGGTGGCAGCAGAATTTAAGTGGGAAGTTGATGGGAGTCAATCTCTTGTCCCAGGTGACAGTGACAGAACGAGAGGAAAAGGCCTCATGTTGAGCCACAGGAGGTTGAGATTGGATATTAGTAAAAAAAGATTCATGGAAGTTGTTGTCAAGAACTGGGACAAGCTGCCCAAGGAATTGGTGGAGCCACCATCCCTGAAAGTATTAAAAAAAATGTGGCACTTGAGGACATGGATTAGGTCTTTTTCAACTTTAACAATTCTACAAACGTTTTCATGAAGCTTCTGCTCCTGCCACTGCATGTTTGTCTCAGGAGTCAGCAAATCTCAGGACATAAAGCAGCACAATTTGCCCTCACTGCAGTGGGACACTTACTGCACAAGTCTAATTTCACTCTACTGGGGGCTAAATAAAAAAACACAGCTGGAGACAGGCAGGGGTGTAGAAATTGCTGTGCCTCAGAGAGCTACACAAAGACAAATCTGCAGGAAGACAAATCCGAGCAAGACCAGACATTCATAATATTCTCAGAAATAAATTTTGCTCCAACCAAGCCATTTCCTTGTCACTCCTTTCCCTCATCCCAGAGAGAGATTTGTGGTGTGATATGTTGGAATCGATGCCATGTTGTTTTGCATCACTCATTGCCCTGCTCCTGCTCAGAAAAGTGTAATTTCTAGGCTATAAATATTTCTAGTGAAGAGATAATGTTCTGGGTTTCTTCCCTTTTCAGCCACTGAGGTCACTAAGAGCTACCCTATTTATCATCCATATTTCATCTGCCAACCCTTTTGTTTACTGACCTTGAAAGAATTTCACATGGATTCATCAGGAAGGCATGTCCTTTGCTACTTTGGCATTTACTTGCTGTTAATAGGACAAATGTGTGAAAAGTATTTTTGAAGAACCCATCCCCTTTCATGCATTTCTGGATCACAATTTTATTACAGGGCTCCCTCTTTAATCTGTGTTATGTGTTTTCCATGGACAGAGGTTCTTCATCAAACCAGATAATTTTATTTGCTGAGAGATGCTTTTGTGCAAAACCTGATGCCTAATTTATGAGATAAGCTGGACTGACAACAAAATGACCTTCTCCCTCTATCTGGTTATTAAATTGTTTGTGATCTAATAAAATGCTGGTAATACACTCCTTTTCAGCAGAGCTTTAATTTCCTACCTGACATTTAGATTAAAAAGAGTGTGGATCCAGGGAACAAATTTGTCACAGTCTAAAACAGCCTTGACAAAAGCTGAGCTCTGCTACCCACCAAAGAGCTCAGAGGGAAGAGTGGTGTGCAGCCCATGACCCTGAGAAGGTAAAAGACTCAGCAAGGCAGGATTTCCCTCCTCCTCCACACTCATTTAGCTGCTGGATGACTGAGCACAGTAGGGAGGCAGGGGGACACGTCACACAGGGATCTGCCCTGGTCCTGGCTGTCATCTTCACCAGTGCTATTCATGAGGCTGAATAAAAGCAAATCATATTTCTTTCTGTCACCCACACTAAAAACAAGTATTCCTGACTAATTCTGGAGCAGGGCTTTGTTTGGCAGTCAGGGGACAGTGATGCATGAGCTCTCTGACCCTTCTGTCCTTCTTTGGGTATCCTCAGAGATAGCATCATCCCATTATCCAGCTTCTCTGGCTCTGTCAATACAGCCACACTGGGAAGTGCTCCAGCCTGTTCTCCAAGCTAGACTCCACTGCCCCTTCCTCACTCACTGCTTTCCAGACAAACATGGGCTCAGGAATGGAATTAACCTGTTATCTCAGAGAAAGACACATTTTCATGCAGGAGGAAAACAGGAAGTGTCTTCATACCACAATGATTTTCTGTATAGCCCCAAGTCTTGCAATATTTCAGCAAGTGTAAAAGTATCAGTTCACTGCTCTTCCCAATGCACTGAACGAGCATTCTCTCTGAAAAATCCAGATTTTCTTACAGAAGTAAATTTACAGAATGGACAAAACTAGTTTTTGAGGATTGTATTATCATGAAATATCATTTGCTGCAGGCAGAGCTCTCCACCAGGAAACTGTTTGGTAAATCTCTAGCTTAGACTGAATCAAGAGATGTTGACATTCTAACAGTCTTAGCTTCTTAAGGAAGTCTGAAAATACAGCCTTTTAGTAAATGGAGAGGAAAATTGAGTGGGAAAAACTGAGAGGGAATAGCCTCACTAACACAAAAATACCATAATATATCTCAGTAACTGTGAAAACTTGCCTCAATGAAACCTTAAATTTCTCTGATTCCTTCAGTCTTCACTCAGTCACCTATTTTATGTCACTGAATTCATCAGGAAAAAAAAAACAGGAGAAAGTTTAGGAGCATGGGGAGCAATGGTTCTCTGTAGGAGAAAAGGAAAATGAAAGGTGAGCTGGGTCTTCAGAAAGTTTATAAAGCCCTAATTACTGTGGGAACTCACTAACTCAGCCAAGATCTCTTTGAGGTTCAGTTCTCATTACAAGATTCTTCTTCTGAGAGATCAGGAAAGAAGGAAAAACCTTTCCAAGGTTTCAGTGCTTGCTTTTATAAAGATTCTCCCTTAAAGTACTCTGGTACCATTTCTCAGGTCTGTTTTGAGTGATTATTGTAACTGTATAGTCTGTTTTTTTTTTTTTATTTCAAACCTGCTTTCAATCTCAATTGCTTCCAGAATATCTCATTTGTTCAATCCTATTTATCTGCCAGGTCCTCTTATAGTATTTTATTTCTCCACCCTGCTTTTTGTATGTGAGTTTAGCTCGTTCAAAATAAAATAAAAAAAAATTTTAAAAGGCCAGTATGTAGCTGTGGTGGTGCATCCCACCCTCCTCAGACCAAAGTGATCTGAAATCCTCATTAGGCTCTGGCACTGACAAACAGCACCTGGGCTGAGCTTCTCTTGAGCTTATCAGAAACACAGACTGCTCCTAGGAACCTGTGCAGTCTAATGAGCTCTGCTTTTTAATGAACAGCCTTGGACACTTATTTTTCTTGCCTGAATAACAACCTGAGTGGAACAACATTTTTCCTATGGAACTTTGAAAAGTTACTGACGTGAATTATGGCCAGGGTGGAAAATTACGGCCAGGATGGAAAATTGCTGTGGCTAAACCCCACTCTCTTGCAACCCTATAAACAGAGATTCAGACCTTTCAAGTTCTTCTGGACCACAGAGGGCTGTGACCAACATCTCCATCTGAGTGGACACCTCTCAAAGCCAGTGAATTCTCAAGTTTGCTGTGCTTAGAGGACCAGTGAACAGTGATGGATCCTGGGCTGATCCCTTTCACTCTCCAAAGCTCAACTCTTCACCTATTGAGAAGATGCAAAAGCATCAAATGTGAGTCCTTCCTTGACTTTGAGAGGTATTATTCACAGGTTTGTATCTTGTATATACTCCTTGAGGTCTGTGTGCCTGCAGTGTGAATATGCTATAGAAAATGTACAGTGAATGCTGCTCTCATAGACTCTTGAGCACATTAGATTTGTGAGTTACTGTTGTGCTTATAGTAAATTCTACAGAATATTGTGCTAAATTGTTTGATTTAAGCTATCAATTAAGTGTTGTTGAGTTCAAGTGCTGTTAAAACCTTTAGAACTAAACCTTTAGTCTAAACCCAAGTCTGGGGCTAAGTCTGGCATGAGGGGCCACTCTGAACCTTGAGACTGAATGAGAAGATTTTCCTTATTCCTTTCCCTCATTCCTTTTTGCTCTTAACCTACCTCAAGTGCCCATATCCCCAAAAAAGTAGAAACACTTGCTTTGTAGAAAAGTCAGATTTCCACTTTTGTTAGGTCCTGGGTCCCTTGCAATTTTCCAGCTCTCTTCACCAGTTCTCCCTCACACTGCTAAGGTGATCAGGGTTACAGTACAGGCATGTTCAGGTAGAAATGTATAGTTTTACAATCTTTGGACTAGCAGAATTCACAATTACAAAGCAACACAGTGCCTGTGGTGATACTTTAGGATTTTACTTCCATATTTGACTAGATTTTAGTGATTTTTGATTACCTATCCAAAAGTATCGCCCCATCTTCAGCACAGATCTATCCTGGGCATCTCTGCCAGGGGAAGGATCCACCCAGAAGCCTCCTGCAACCTTGGGACACCAGTTTGCCCAGCTGGCCCAGCATCCAGCAGCATCTTATCCCCTTTTCAGGCTGATGTGCACCAACAGCTCAGCTCCCTCATCTCTGTAATTCAATAAGGATGCAATTCCCACCTGGTTGTCTTAGGACAAACCACATTCCCCTTCAGAGACTGAAAAGGAAAGGGTGGTATGTGTTTGAGGTCTCCTGTCTTGTTCTTAAAATCAAGTTTTATTCTACCAGTCATGGTATCCACACAGCCATTCCACAGAAATACATCAGTTTGGGATATGGGCATCCTGAATCTCTGGCAGGAGAACAGATGAATAAAGGGCTAATACCTGCAGCTAGAAAAACAAAGAAAAAAAAGGGCTGATTAAAGAAGTGTGCTCAATCTCTGGAAGGCTGTTTTAAGCCTTTAGTTTGGGGTTTTTTGGCAGTGTTCTTAATCTCAGTGAGTCTGGAGGATGAATGGCGCCACAGGAGGAGAGCCCTGGAGCCATGCAGGTGCTGATGTGCTGGTTCTGCATCTTTTATCAGAAGAGGGACTGAGGTGTGCATTTCTGGGGAAGAAAACACACCTCCTGCTTTGTTGCTGCTCCTGTCTGCAGCACTGATACCTCTGCCAGGGAATGTGTGAAGCCAAGATTTTTAACACTCTTACTTCAGGTAAGATTGCTCAGGAAATGTGCTCTTACATAGAAAGGTATCAAAATAATCCCAAATAAGATCTTCCCAGTGACAGAAACATTCAAGGGCTCATGATGATCAAAGAAGCACTGCAAGTATAAACATATATAAACATTTTTACAGCCGGTTTACCTGAGTGTGAATTGACACTGTCTTATGCCTTTTATTCAGGTCCTGTCAGCATTGATCAGCTGACACAAGAATGATGGAAATATGAAGTATATGTGTAGGGCTCATATAATGCCAACACAGTGTCCCACCTGCTTTGACAATGCAATAAAAATGAGAGATCAAGGAAACCTTGATGGTACAGTAGATGTCTGCAGCTTTATTGCCAGGAAAGGTGAGAAGCAATGGGGATGTTTCTCCCCATTTCCATGGTCAATTATTCCATGTAAGAATAATGAGTGTCCTCACTGTTAGGGCATTTACTGTAGGATTCATCTCACCTAAGTTTAGATGCCTGGATTATTAATCTATTGCTGAGCTTGTCACCCTCGACTTCTTCTGTAGCAAATGGACAGAAATAGGGATTTTAAGGGTTCCATTCATCTGTCCTGTGACCTGTGTTAGACCTTAGGAAGACAGGACTCTCATCCTTAGCTCAAGGGATTATATTCATTATCACTCCCCTATCTGTCAGGAGAGCTCAGGTAAATGGGGATGTCAATGTTTAATGATTTGAAGAATATTCTTTTCTAAGCAGAGATGTCCTTTGTTCCTCTGCCCATATTGTTATCACCTCAAGTCCATATCATACACCAAAGAACACTGAATTCTGAGGAACAGATGGAAAGAAGGGGTGACCTTCATCCTTAGGACAAGAGCCCTATCCTGGGACCACCTGGCCATTTTCCACCTTACAAATCTCCAATTATTGAAAATAAAGGTACAAAAGAAACCTGTTCAGTCTCCCTTTCTTGCTTCCTTGGACATTGTGGTTTTATGTTGGGTTTTGCCTTTTAAAATATTTAAATATAAAATTTTTATCTTGTAATGAGCACTGGAAGTTCTACTTCATGTCTTGTGGCATTTGGGGGCTCACACAGTGAATTTTCTAGGACCCAACATCCATGGTAGAATTTCCATTGAGCACAGGAGGTTGAACACAGTAAGCAGCACAGCCCTCTCTGCTATTTTGGTGTGAATAAATTCAAATTTCAGCCTCTGCATTTTCAGATTTTATTGCAGGAACCTGCAAACCAAACTTTTCTACACCAGGTATCCCTATTCTGTGGCTTTTTGAAGTCAATGAGGAAAACAGGACCATTTCCATAGGAGATGTATTTGGATGTCAGAGTGCACCGGGAATTTATTTTTCTATCAGCTTTATTCCTTTTAGCCATTAAAGCCTAAGTGGTTTTCACAGGGTTATGGCATGTTTGGCAGTTTGGTGTACTATAAAATATCATTTATTTACACTCATATTCCTTAAGCAATTCAGAGTTATTTGTGTGTTTGTGTGTTTGTGCATGCATTTTTCCAGTGGTGGCTTCACATTCACAAAACTTCTTCTTTCCTGACTTAATCATCTCATCTCCAAACATTGATTTCCTCCCCATTACCTTTCATGATTTAGTTTCTAGGCTTTTTTTCTTTTTTTCTTTTTTTTTTTTTTTTGTTTGTGGTTTTTTTTTTTTATTTAAATTAATGCAATTCTGCTTAAAAGACTTGGGACTGACAGCCCTGAAGGGAGAATGCTGCTGTTTATCAGCAGCAAAGGTGCACTGCCAGGAGCTGCAGCCCAACCTAATCTGGAAGGAACAACTGCAGAACAGGTGGAGATGCTCAGATTTAAGATCTGTTACCATTCAGCCATTCATCCCACTAACACGTTTGACAAGATGATTCATTACTAAGTCTCTTAAGTACTGATAATTAATGGTAATGATTATGACTTAGCTCCTGGTGACAGAAGTACTCGAGTTTTGCTTTCCTCAGCCTCGTTTCTTTCCCCCTCTTTTACACATCAGAATATTTCTCAAGCATTTTGAGGTCATGGAAATGAAAGTTTGGCCTCCTCACCCCCAGAGAGCAGAACAATTTAATGGCTCAGTGGTTGTGGATGTCCAACACTTCCCATCAGTAGCTCCTGAAGATCCCTGTCTGTATGAGACATTCACATTGGGCAAAATGAATCTCATCAGAAAATACAACTATTTCACAGGCCAATGGTCCAGCTAGGCAGGATACTTTCAACAAGGCAGGAATGGCTGTTTTGATAAAACAGACAGTAAACAGGCAAATAACAGGATAATTCTTACCTTCTGGCAGGTCACTCCTGCATGCACAAGTCATGTGGAGATTTCAGTGTTTATCAACCAGTGAGAGATTTATCTATTATGCATCTGTCCATTCCCCTACAAAATGATTTG
Source organism: Haemorhous mexicanus (assembly GCF_027477595.1). Classification (NCBI taxonomy): domain Eukaryota; kingdom Metazoa; phylum Chordata; class Aves; order Passeriformes; family Fringillidae; genus Haemorhous; species Haemorhous mexicanus. Next base: position 154,767,229 of record NC_082341.1, on the reverse strand, counting down.
AGGTTTTTTTTGTATTTCTCTGTATTTTGGAGAGTAAAGATGCATAAAATCACTGCCTGAGAAATTGCTTGGTCTGACTGCTCCACTGCCCCAGCCCTAAATTAGAATCACTGAACCAGTAAGGTTGGAAAAGACCTTAAAGGTCATCAGGTCCAACCTTTGACCAAAAAATACCATTCTCACTTAACCATACCACAAAGTGCCCCATCTGCTCAGTGTTTTGAACACACCCAGGGATGGTGACTCCACCACTTGCAGTGAGTAAGACAGTAAATAATTATTTCCTGATCATAACTCTTTCCATTATTCATAAGCTCATAAAACTCTGTTATATCATTCATTAATCCTATACTTTCCAGTTGTCTCTTTTAAATAAGAGAAAAACCAATATTCTAAACTCTTCCATAATTTTCCATGTCATCTGAGGACCTCCATTTGGGACAGATTTTCAGGGATAGAACCATTCCCAGACATGCTGAGCAGTTCTGATGCCAGTTGGCTGTGTTCACACTCTGAATAATGCCAGTTGTGATGGTACTACCAGGTGTCCTGAGAAGAAAAGGAATAAAAATTCTGTATACTTGAAGTGTTCCCATTACTGCTGGGATCCACAAAACCCAGTACCACCAAGTTCAGATTTCTGTGTGTTAGGCTACTTCAAACAGTTGTGACTTCTATTTTCTAAATGCAGGAAGACACATTCAAATTGCAATGGGATTTTTTATAGTGAAATATAATTTCCTCTTGGATGTTCAATTGAATCTTGAATTCTACCTCTCTTTTTCAGTTATAAACCCTGCTAACCAGGATCTTAATATTGCCATTTCTAAATTTAAATGCTAAGAGATTTATCAGGATGGATGTATTTAAGAGTGCAAATGACCAGAGTGAGTGGCATATTTATTTCTGGTGATCAGTCTGCTAGAGGACAGCAGCCTGTGAGCCACACAAGCAAAGCAGCACTCTCAATTTTGTGGCAGTGGTGCAGTAAAGGCATCCAGGTTCAAATCCTGATCAAGATGCAAATCTGAGACCAGACATGCCTGAAAGGAATTGTTTCTCCCTGAAAAATGGCACATCAGCTGGGAGGTTTCTTGAAAAGAGTCTCACAAATTTAAAACAGCAAGGAAATTAGTTTTCTCCCTAGTGAAATGAATGACTTCCCATGACTTTTCCCTCCTGGCTGAAATGTCAATCCAAATCTCTGAGATGAGAAAACACATACCCAAGGTCTACAAAGAGGAGGGGGAAATCATATACAAGATATCCCAGTATATTAAAAACCTAGCAGGAAACATTTGCAATATCCTGTAGAGAATATCAGAATATAACATCAGTGTGTGTAACCCAAGCTGCAAAGCCACGTGCAGGGGGCTGGCATAGTGTCTTCTTGCAGAAAATACTCCTTTTTCTCCCAGGGCTAGAACACAAAAACAGGCATGTGGAGATGGAGATGGTGCTTTTGAGTATTTGCTATCTGAACTCTTAATTCCTGTTATTATGACTTCAAAGCCACCTGCCACCCCAAAGAGAACACAGAACAATAGCACACAGAGTTTGCCTATTCCCTTGGTTTTCAACCACGATGGGTTTTGATTCAGGTTTGGAAACAGTTTAAAAGAGTGACCAAATTCTGTCTGCTTTAAGCAATCCCAGAAAGGACCTTGGTTTTCTCTATCCCTGTATCTCTCTGGTCCAGAGACTGACCTGATCTCTCCAATTTTAGCACACTGATGCATATCTTGGTGATTTATTTGCAACCCACAACATGGATTGCATCATGGAAGTGCTTGTGGGCAGATAAGAGAATAAGACTGAAAGGGACCTTCTCAGTGAAGCTCTAATTTGGCCAGTAACCTAAACATATCAGGAGTTGTTTTGTTCCTAAATTGTAAAAGAGGCTGTGATGAATCTGTAATCCCCATGTTGGCCAGGGAAGGATCACAGGCCTGCCAGGGCTGTGCTTTCCTGTGTCCACTGTACCTCCACCAGCACATCTCCTGCCCACAGGGTCCTGTTTCACCCATCATCCAGGCTGTGATCCCTCTGCCTGGCCAGTGTCCCAGTTTCATCCCACACTGCCTCTCCTGAAGTCTCGGATGTGAACAGCTTCAACCCCTTAAAGAGCAGTTTAACAGCAAATTCCCTGAGTCTTCTTGGTTTTGGTTTGTGTTTTTTTGTTAGGGTTTTTTGTTTGTTTGTTTGTTTGCTTGTTTGGTTTTTTTTGCATACTGTGTTCTCCTAAGTCTCCCCTGCAGCTCTGAGAATAAAAATCAAAGGGCTGCAGGGTTCAGCTTCCCAAAATTTCACCTTGAGGCAGCTTTTTGTCACAGAGTAGAGAAATGAGAGGCTATTGTGTGCACAAACCTTGGTGATCAAAACGAAACCTGGAGAGGTTTGTTTTGGATACCACCAGTGCAGATGATGCTGTGAAAATATTTTACAGTGCTGGCTGTTAAAAGATTTTCTGAGCGGGGCTCTCAACCTTAAGAAAGCAACAGCCAAGTGAAATCCTCAGGGCTTTTATTCCAACAGGGAATGGTGCCATGACCTGTTGTGAGAACGGGAAGAAAAAGAGCTCATGGTCATGAAGACACATGATTTTTTTCCCCCAGAATTCACAAAGACTGAACCTGTTATCAATTTCCCATATTTTGTCAGAAAATCTTTCTTCGAGCCCAGCCCAAGCTGTTTTCTGAAATATGATGTTTCCCAACCTCCCAGTGTAGGCTCCATCTCAGGAATCTGAAATTCCTCTTGTTCATTAGTCTGCAAATGGACAAATGGCTCACTTGGTAAAAAACTCCACAGATGTGGGGAAAACTTAGCCAACAGATTTTCACGGTAATGATTTCCCCTCATCACAGAAACAAAGGCACAATTAAGGGACGGGAAACATACAAATTATTTGCTGATGATGAAAAGAAGAAAATTGGATTCATGTTTTCCAACTTTGAATATGGGAAAATGATGTCACCCTCCTTTCCCTGGGCCACAAATCTTGGCTGTTGTCATTAGTCTTTTCATTCCTTCTATTGTTCTCTCAAGAAGCTGCAAATTGTCTATTTTCATCAGTTACTGAAACCACAGCAGAGCTGTTGCACTTAGAATATCAAAGGACTGGAACTATGAAAAGTTCAGCTTTCTCAATTGGCACCGAAGTTTAGGGAAATTTCCTCTGGATTTACCAATGTGGGATACAAGGTAGTGGGGACCTCCTCCAGAAAAGAAAATGGCATAAAAATCAGGAAAACTTTTCTCAGGGACTTCCCCCTTAGAGTGTTCTTCAGATTGTGATTTGAAAAAAGAAAATTTCAAGCTCTAGATTTGTCATTGGATGAAGAAGTGATATGCCTATGCCCAAATTTTGGGTATAATCCATCAGGATCTATCAAAGATGAGAGTGCAAATCCACAAATAGCATTCCAACTCCTTTTCCTGAGGACATAAAGTTCTGCTTCTAGCTTCCCATGAAGAAAGCTAACCCAGAAAAATCCAAGGATGAACTTTACAAGCACCAGCACCAAAATACTGCCACTGTGGAGATTCATTCATCACCCATTTGGGATCAATAAACCAACTAGGACAAGGCCACACCTGCAGAGGTCAGACAGGGACATTTCTCTGAAATGTTTTTCAGCTGCTCAGGATAGAGAAAGGTTCACCTGCCCTTAAATGTCAAGGTCTTGACCAAAGTTTGACATGGCAAATAGCAAGTGCCAAGGTGCTGGTGATTTTTCATTCCCACTATAATAAATCCTTCCCATTGTTTGTGAGATTCATGATATAACCTCATATTTTCTGCATATCAGAGAGTTTCCAGCAAGTGGAAGAGATCTTCATTAGAAGACATGTCCTTAACCTCTGGTTCTGGAGCCAGCTCTCTACATGGATCCTACAAATCCAAGAGGAACCAACTATTTTATCACTGGGGCACCATAAGGCTCTTCTGGAAATCCTCCTGTGTTCCCAGCTGCATTTATTGTCAAAACAGGACCACTGAAATTCAGCATCCAAAAATTAGAGGAAACATTTGCTTTTAATTATGTGAATCAGATATCTCCCTCTCCAGTCAGCATGATCCCAGAAACGGAAACATTTTGAAAACTGGCTCCTAAAAATTTGAATAACCCTCAGAAAACACAATATTCAGCAAAAGAGAAGGGCCCAAGAAGGTATTTTTAGTTTTATCTTTAGAACAGGGTTGAGCAAGATTCAAGGATAAACTGGGGTAAACTTGCTGCAGTCACTGAACAGGAAAACAGAAACAACATATTGCCTGTCTTCTTCCTAAATTATCATTATTTTCTGGGGACAAAATGAAATATGGATCTGAGGGTGAATGGGATCACATAATTAAAGACTACATCAAAATGTGATCCCAGTCATGTATTTTTCTTTGTTTGCTGTATTTGAGATTTTTATTATTTTTTCACACAGTAGTAAATACCTAAAAGCAAAAGTACAAAAATTAAAAGACCTCAAAAGTAGCCTGGGAGACTTTTGTCAGCACTGGAGTGAGAATTTTATGGAAAATGACTGGAGACAAATACAAATAGAAAGTGCAATTATATGGAGGGAAAGCCATCAGGGGACATTGTAGGGGTCCTTCATGGGAAAGCCATCAGGGGACATTGTAGGGGTCCTTCATAACCCCCACTAATGGGGTTAGAAAAACAGAGCAATGAGGTGTTGTAGGGTCTAAGGAAAGCTGAGAGGACAAAGTGCCACATAGTTAGGCCAAAGAGAAGACTGTAATTTCATGTGGTGGTAAAACTGAATCTTCATGTCACGAGGAACTCCAAGACCTTGCCATCTGTCCTGGCTGGAGACCAGAAGGTACAAAGTCCTGACACTATGGACAAAGTTAGGGACGGAGGAGTGTGACCTGGAAATATAAAACCCTATCAGGATTAAAGGCAGATCAATTTTATTTTCACTTGGTCAAGAAAGAAGTGAACCCGTTCTGATAATGCCCTAATGTACATTGGACTCAATACAATATATAAATAGAACATTATAATTATATAAAAAATAATACATCAATCATAAGTAAGTGATGGTAAAATCAGATTAATTCCTTCAATTTAACAAAACTATAGGAAACACTGAAATAATCTACTTGATTATTTTTAGGCTGAAAATTTAATTCCTCACAATATGAAGTTCAGAAAAATATGCATTTTCTAAACAGCAGAATTTTTTTTCCACTGAGATTTGTTTGTAATGGGCAATATGTTGCTAGGTGGGAAAACAAATGAGGATCTATAGACACATAAGAAAGGCTATCCATGAAAGTGCAACAGAGGAAATAGTAATGAGATTTTCATATTTCTTTTCCTAGAAAATCAGAACCCAAATAATTAATTTGTTGTCTTGGATAACTATAATGTCATTTTTTATCAGTAGAAAAAGTGAAAAAAAAAAAACAAGAGCTGAGATTAGTGATTTTAATGTAGTTGCTGGAAATTGAAAGGGAAATGTCAAGGATGGGCTGGGCTAAGGATGTGTCAAGCTGTGTGAAAGCATGGGGATGATCTTTTGAGTCATAAGTTTCAAATAATCAAAAAAAGAGAAGGGATTTTTGTGATTAGGGGTGGGAAGGCCCAAGGAAAGAGGAGCCAGATGAATCCTGTGAACTCATTTGGAGACTTGAGAGAACCCCTGAAGAACAAAGGATGAATCTGTCAAAAAAAAACCCGAAAATTATGAAGAGACTTGTGAGAAGGAATTACAAGACCTGAAGGGTGTCAGGATTTCATGGAGGAGAAGAAGGAAAACAAGCTGAGCAGCAAATTAATCAAAGAGTCTTTGTGCAAAATTTTGTCCTCATTCTTTGTACATTCCTCTTTTTTACTGTTGTTGTTGTAAAGAAAATAATCTTCCAGGAGGTCATTACATCGATTCCCTGTCACATTAACCCATGCTGAAAACTAAGGTTCTGCCAAGGGAGACAATAGAAATGAAAGATTTGATTGTTCTCTCCCTCTCTGTTTTTGATGGAAGCCATTCCAGATCAGGTGTCTTTGCATTATTAATTCTCCCTCATTTATTGGCTTCAGTGTTTTCCACTAAACTTGTTCACATCAAACTTGTTCAGATCACAGGATCCCAGAATCACTGAGGTAGGCTGGAAAAGAACTCTAAGAGCATCAAGACCTCTCATTAACCCAGCACTGCCAGGTCCACTCCTAAACCATGTCCCCAAACACCACATCTACACATTCTTTAAACACTTCCAGGGATGGTGACTCCACCACTGTCCTGGGCAATCTGTTTCAATGCTTTACCACCCTTCCAGTGATGTTTGTTTGTTTGGTTTTTTTTGCATTTTAATATCCAATCCTCATTTCCCCTGGCAATATTTGAGACTCTTTCCTCTTGTCCTTTCACTTGTTACCTGGGACTGACCCTCACCTGGTTACAACTTCCTCTCAGGAAGGTTTAGAGAGTGATAAGGTCCCCCCAAGCCTCCTTTTCTCTGGGCTGAGCCCCTCCAGCTCCCTCAGCCACTCCTCATCAGACCTGTGCTCCAAATGGTGTTGGTATTTCCTGGATTGTGGGCACAAGAACAAACCCTGATGGTGCAAACACAGCTGTGGTGCCTAAGCAGAGTTCTTTGGGGACTCTGGAATGAGGGAGGATGCTCAGACTCCTGGCCTGTGGAGGTGAGGTCATTGCAACAGGATATCCAACATGGGATTTATCCTCAGCTATGGTGGTGCACACCTGCCTCAGGTCTGAAGAGCAAACCCTTCCCACAGAGATACAATCATTGCTAATACAGACACAGAAATGTCTGTTTCTTGGACGAAGATGAAAATATCAGCTGCTGTTTTTATCTTTGGATGCATATCAGTAATGTTCTCCCTGAAAGGGTTTCCTTCATGGATGAATTTGTTGTGCTGAATGTCACTTCTCCAGTAATCCCCATGCACCTGAACCTAAATCCATGTCTTTGAACAGCCTGCCTGTTTCTGTAGCTCTGTCTCTCCCACTTTCTCTCTGGTGGTTGCACATTACCTGAGGCTGTACTAGTTGAACTCTCTAGCAGGAGTTTTCTGTCTGTTCTTTGCTATCAAGGGAACAGGCAATTTAGCAGTACAGCTGTTTGAAAATGCTGTGCTGGGAGATTTTCAGCTTTAACAGCTCATTGCAGAGCTTGTTTGTTTTTGTTTTTTAATTACTTCTCATTTTGAAATGTGTGCTGCTCGTTATAATCTATCACATGTAAGGATATAATTTATCATGTTGGAAAGTTGAAATTGAAAAAAAAAAAGCCATACAGTTTCAAAACTTTCTTTTTCCTTGTGGATTTTTTACTTCTCATTGTAAGCATTCATTCCAGTCTTGAATGATGTTTTTCTTCAAAACAAATTAGCATTTATCATACAAAGGATATTCTGAATTTTTCTCAGCTCTAATAAGTGAATTGAGAAGTTGGTGATGACTCCTTGGTTTAAAGGGAAGTGGGATGTTTTAGTCAAGGGGTGGTATTCCTTTGCCAAACATCACCCTCACCTGTATTTAGGTGCTGCTGTGAAATAAAGAATGCTTTTTAAACTGCATTCACACTCTGTTGCCATTGAATATCCTGCAATGGAGTGGATACCACTGATTTTCTGTATCTAACAGGTGAAAATTGGTGCATTCATTGTGTGTTTCACCTTGGAAAGAGCATAAACCAACGTCAGCCTGCTTGGTTTTCTGCTTGGTTCTCTTGTCCTTCCAGGTCAATGTCTTCTGCCTATCCTATTACACTGTCTACTCTCATTTATTCTTCGTTGCAGAGCTGCTGAAGGATTTGGAGAGTAACTTCTGTGAGGAGCAGCTGAGGGAGCTGGGTTTGTTTAGCCTAAAAAGAAGACTCAGAGAGTCTTACCCCTCTCTAAAACTCCCTGACAGGAGGTTGCAGCCAGGTGAGGCTTGGCCCCTTCTCCCAGGCAGCAAGCAAGAGGATGAGAGGCCTCAGGCTTCTCCAGAGGAGGTTCATGTTGGGCATCAGGAAGCATTTCTTCACAGAAGGGGTGTTTAAGCATTGGAAGGAGCTGCCCAGGGAGGTGGTGGAGTCCCCATCCCTGGAGATGTTGAAGAAACAACTAGACTTGGCACTCAGTGTTCTGGTCTGGTTGAGAATTTGGGGATCAGACAAAGGTTGGACTCAATGACCCTGGAGGTCTTCTCCAGCTTTAATTATTCTGTGACTGCCACCCACTCCTCCCTTGGCTTGTCAGTGGTTTTCTTTGGATGTAAGCGCAGCAAATGAACAGAGTCCTTTCCCTGGGAAGGCCACAGACACTGACAAATAAGTCCTGGCAGCTGTTCCTGCAGCAGATTGGCACTCCTTTGCTCTGCCAGTCTGCACCCAGAGCAGGGCTGACAAGGAGGAGCACAGGTTTGGAGTACAACCCTCTGTCAGAGCCCATCCTGCAGCCCTTCAGAGAAAGGAAAGCAAAATCTGGATTTCACACTGACACAGGCATCCATCCCCCAGGCTGCCAGCCAGGGGATAGATCTGATCACAGGCTGGTGACTGACAGAGGTGACTTCTTAAACCACTGAGGCAAGATTATCCAGGGCTCCTTTGTCAGTTCCCTGCAGCTGCAAGCAGGAACATTTTGGCAGGCGGCTGCCCTGACTGCTCACGCTGTCTCTCACACACAAACACACATTTGTGCACAAGTGAAGGAATCACTTAGCAGATGTACTCAAAACTGCTCCTAAACTGTGTTTTTATTTTGCAGTCACAACAGCCAGCACCATGGAAATCAGGCATTGATCAAAATTATTGAACAATTAAGGCATGATAATGAGCATCTAATATGGCTGCTAATGTGATTACAGTGTCATATCACTTAAAGCTGTGCTGCTGGGTGGTGAGGCAGTAGCTGGAATATTAAGGGCATCTCTATCTCCTGTGCTCATTCAACATATTCCAAAAATGCGGTTAAGAGAACCTGGGGAGGAGCAAAAGCAAAAATTGGAGATAAAAATGTCACTAGCAGTGCCACCAATTGTCCACAAAAGTGGCTTTCCAATGGATAGGTACCAAGTTTTTGTTTTGCTGCATTTTATCTGAAGAAGGGATAGAAAAAGTGGTAGAATTTTGCTTCCAGACAAAGAAGTTCAAGGGTGTGGGAACAAAAAGAGGAGGAAACTGAAAATGCAACTCACAATTTATCATGCAAGTGGAGCACAGGAAGCAATTTTATTCTTTCCATTGGCCATGATCCCTTGACTGTGGATAAGGCTTGTAGGAGAGTGACAATTTCCTCGTCTTACAAGTGTAAATACTGCTTCAGGGAATATTTGCAGTTCAAGAGGGAGCCTCAGGTTTGTGTGCAAAGCATAAGGAACGTGGAATGGTTCTGCTAATCATGCTCGTGCAAAACCAGGCACATATGTAGGAGAACGTGCACGTTCAAAGGTGCCTGTGCTTCCTTTGCAAATGAAAAGTGTATCTTCTTTCCATATGTAACATGCCAAATTGAGAGGATCCAAAAAAATCCCCAAAACTCTGCCTGTCTTCCACTTCCAGTGCTGCCAGACCTAAAAAAGTGTTGAACTTTCTATTCAAATGTGGCTCTAAGTACCTTCAGCATCATCATCATTTCATGGAGCAGTAATGATAAAATGGAGGGTGACTCAACATTCAAGCACCATTTAAGATCATGACTTATTTCTTTAAAATTGTATTTCCATCTTCTCAAGGGAGAATCCCAGAGTTAAGACATGTAAATGACCAGATTTATCAAGAGACTGTTTCACTAACTTGACTGTGTCTGAAATTCAGTCCTGAAATTTTAAAGGGTTTCACCATTCTTTAGTCATGTAAAGTGTAGGTGACTGTTGGTCCAGTCATGTATGTTGTCAGTGATAGCAACTAATTTTCAATGTTTAAATTCACCTTAAGTGAAATCCACTTAGCTGAAACTGAAGTGTTGACCTGTAGATACACATCAGTGCTTAAATGTTTTTTGTGGCCAGCGGAGAACTAATCAGTCAGAGCAGCTCACTGCATCCAGTAATCTGGAAAATCCCTAGGGACATGATGAATGTGTCTAAAAATATGCTTTGGAGGTGATTCCTCTCCTCTGCTCTGCTCTGGTGAGACCCCACCTGCAGTGCTGCGCCTGAAATGCACCTCTGCATCAGCTGAGGGAGATTCAGTTGTCTCAGCAAAGGTGACCTGGTGACCTGTGAGATGCCCTGAGATTCCTCTTGTGGATGTCTGGGGTATAAAAAACATCCACAGGAAATATCCCAGGTCCTGAAGCTTCTGTCCTTGTGGTCCCAGGCTGGATAGATAAAGAAATATATGTATTCAAGGCAGTATCAGGTTTCTTTAGAACCTGTGAACTTGTGCACGTTTCAGATGCATAAACACAAGTTTTAGTTCCATTTTTGGTGTGTTAGCTTATCCCTCCTGGATTTAGTTAGTAGTGCAGAGATCCTATGACAGATCTGCCAGTTTCCCAATGGAAGATCTTAGTTGGCACCAGATATCTGTGGTGATTAATAAAGTCAAATTAGAGGGAAATTTAGAGGGAAATTCACCTGGCCAAATACAGGAATTTGTTTTAGGATGACATGAATTAGCCTTAAAATCCAATAACACTTGTAACTCTTTCTCCTTTAACCATAAAAGCAACCCATGGTGATCTCATCACCTATAATCATCTATCCCAAGTGCTCTTAATACCCACATTTAATTAAATTAATCATAACAAACTAATAGGCCTCTTTTTCTTTTTCTTTTTTTTAGACAACTTATCATTTTTTCTGATTTATTTTGGTAATTGCCTTGGTTTAGGGAAATACAGATTTTTTTTCCCCTGTAACTGGAGTCTTTAAATCTTCTTGTCTCTTGGAACCACAGAACACACAAAAAGTAAATTACTTCCTTGGAAGAAGAGATCCGATGTTTTTTTTGACAGCTCTTTTCTCACCTCATTATTTCTCCATCACAATAACTAAAGCTGTCAGGTTCCTGATGGAAAGCTGCAAGGGAAGCATGTTGCAAGCAGCTGGTCTTCACAGAGGTGTTGATTCCCTGCTCTCCCCACCCTGTTCCCAAATGTAGAGTGCACAAACAAAGCAAAACAAAGCAGAAAATACATTTTTTTCCACCGGTGCAGGTTTGCCAAAGGAATGGGGAATTTCACTGACATATTCACAAATGTGAGACTAGAAATAAAATAAAAAAATGGATAACTGGATGATGAAAAGTGTGAGTGCCTTTGTTGAGCTGGGTCCTAAGGATTCATGTCATGGATGAGTTACCTTCCTTCCCTCCCTTGGTTTCCGGATGTTGGGGTTTGCTGGATGGGCTTTGAGATCCACAAGTGAAAAGCAATGTCTGGGACCTAGGAATTATGGGAAAATTCCCTAGGAATTATGGCTGATGCTGGATCTAGATAAAGAAGTTATCATAGAATCCCAGAGTCACAAAATCATAGAATGGCCTGGGTTGGAAGGGACCTTAAAGATCCCCTCATTCCAGCCTTCCTGCCCTGGGCAGGACAACTTCCACTGCTGCATCACAGTGTGTTAGAGGTGAGGAACACCCTAAGGCACAGAAAGGTGGTTTGGGAAGAATAAATGTGGGGAAATAGAGCTGTAAGGGGTCAGAAAAGGCAGGTCAATTGCAAGGACGGCTTTCACCTGTTTTCTGCAAAAGCTCTTTTTGTCTCCTTCCCTGTGGATCTGGTCACTTTCCTCTAAAAGGCTTTGAAGGTTGGATTCATCTTATTAACTGTTTGGTGTTTATATCAAGAAGCAGTAAATCAAAAGCCTTTAGATCAAATTTTCTCCTTTGAAGAGGAAAAAAATCAGGATTTGGTATTGACATGGGAAAACCATGTAGCCATACAGCTGCTCCTGCCATGTATATTGGGTCGCTTTTCACACCACTCACTCTTAAAATAAACAATGATTACTCGTTGAGCCTTTTAGCCCCTCCCCTTTCTCCACAAAGATATAATTTTTAATGTCATTCCTGAAATGTCTCCATAGGAACTGCAACTTTTACAAAAAAAAATCACTGAGGTTGTTGACAGTAATTTATATATGTTTAGGCTACCAATAAATCTTGGAGTTAAAGGAAGCCTACAGCAAGGACAACCCCCAGGCCCTGGCAAGCAAATAATTTAGGAAAACCATTTGCATAATCAATATATTATAAGGCATCAGGACATCTCTCCTTGTTGGTCTTGGTATTCCTCTGATGTCATTATCAAGGTAGACATGGCAAATAATATTTTATGTCTATGAATGATAATCAGCACACTGCAGAGTGTGTATCTTTATTGATTTGATTAAAGGCTTTGATCTGAGAAATTACCAATTAATGCTATCTAAATTAGTCTCTGTGGGTTTGGACAGAGCAGCAGGAAAATAATTCTCTCATAAAGCTAGTGATTGGACACAAAAGCAATTTGTTTAATCATGCTAGATCTGAAAAGAAAATATTCAATTTGGAGGTTTCCTGCAGGTCAGTCCTCAGTTCCTCATTAGTCATTAATGGCTGCACTTCAGCCCCTCTGTCTGAAATTGCATGGGCACTTTAGAGAGTCTTAATTATAAAAAGACAGGGAAAAAAAGTCTTCCTTGAACAGCTGAGAGTCTGTTTAAGATAACTGGATCTACTTCAAAAAGTGAAGACAGAAAAGAGCAATTTTGGAAAGGAACTTGCTAACCTGGCAAGGAAGAGTTTGACCTCAGCTTGCTGGGCTAGGGACAGCAACACCCTTGGGTAATCAGAAACTATGGATGAGAAGAAGAAAGGAAAGCACAGAGCAGAGGAGGATGAGACTCTCCTTTGAGTGCCTCAACACACCCAGCATGACAAACACACGGGAAGAATGAGAAAGCCATGTGCAGGTGCAGAGCTGTGGAGCTGGAATTACAGGGATTTGCAGGAAACTTGCAGTGCTGGAGCACTGTGATGAAAGAGCATTTTGTAGGGAGAGGCAGGGAGGATGGCAGCAGCGCTGTTTTCTCTCACCTGGTTCTGCTGGGGAACCAGCTGCAGATGGGCCAGCAGAGCACCCTTATGAGGAGAAGCTAAAAGACACTTGGAAAATCACAGAATAGGTGAGTGGGAAGTGATCCCCATGGGGATCATTGAGTCCAACTCCTGGCCCTGCACAGGACAACTCCAAGAGTCACACTGTCACCATCCTATTTTCTGAAAACTCCTCTTTGCCCAGGATTTCTCTCCTGGGAAGCTGAGAAGCCTCAAAGAAAAAGGAAACAGTATTATCTCATTTGCTTCTCCTGTGTTTTGCTGCTTTGGAATGTGGTTGGAGATTGTTTCTCCCATATGTGAATTGTTTTTACTTATTGGCCAATTACAGCCAAGCTGTGTCAGACTCTGAAGAGAGAGTCACGAGTTTTTCGGTATTATCTTTTAGCCTTCTGTCTGCATCCTTTCTCTAATCTTTAGTATAGTTTAGTTTAGTATTCTTTAATATAATATAATATCATAAAATAATAAATTAGCCTTCTAACAACATGGGGTCAGATTCATCTTTCCTCCCCACTATGGGGGACCCCTAAAATACCACATCCCACCATGTACCTGAGAGCATTTTCCAAACTCTTCTTGGACTCTGTCAGGCCTGGGGCTGTGATCACTTCCCTAGGGGCCCATTCCACTGCTCAACCACCTTCTGGGTGAAGAACCTTTTTGTCATATCCAACCTAAACCTCCCCAACAGAACTTCAGGCCATTCTCTCAGGTCCTGTCACTGTCACCACCAAGCAGAGATCAGTGCCTGCCCCTCCTCTTCCCCTCACAAGGAAGCTGTTACTGCAGTGAGGTCTCCCCTCACTCTTCTTTTCCAGACTGAACAGACCAGGTGACCTCAGCTGCTCCTTGTGTGGTTTCACCTCCAAACCCTTCACCATCTTCTTGACCCTCCTTCACACTCTAATAGTTTAATATTCTTCATATATAGTGATGCCTTTATTATATTTTGACCTGTTTAGCCAGAAGAGAAGGCTAAGGGGTAACTAATTCCAATGTCGCCAAAATTTAATGGTATTAGAGCAAAGGCAGATAAAGGCTTTTTTCAGAGATGCCCTACTAAATGTAGTAGTCACAAATTTCAGCTGTTTTGAAGTATGCTTAAAAATTCTTCATCAGCAGAATGTTTAAGTACACATTTAGGGGTTGGAGAGCCGGTGCCATCTCAAATACTTTCAGATTTTGCTGCACAGCCAAGGGGAAGGTTTACCTTGGAAATCAGCCCTGTCTTCAGCAGAAGTTTCAGTTAGGGAACTCCAGATACCCCTTCCAACCAAAGTGATTCTTTGATTCCTCACTGGCCTGCAGAATAACTCAGCAAATAAACATTACTTAGAATTTGAGAATTTGGCTCTTCATTCATAGCAGTGGGACCACTTGCCTGAAAACTCCCTCAACATATTTTGCTGCTCAGAATCCTGATACTTGTAGCAGTGAATAAAACACAGGCAACCCAGGAAGTGGAGAAAAATATGTGTAAATAGAAAGTTTTGCTACAGATCCCCATTTTACCCCTAAAATCCTCCTGAAGTTATCCTCAGAGCAGGCATTAATTTATATCACAGAGTCACAGAATTAACCAGGTTAGAAAAGACCTTTGAGATCATCAAGTCCAACCTATGACTCATTGGAGTCTCCTCATTTTCCATGGTTGCACTGCAGCTTTTGAATGACCAAAACAAGACTGTGGAAGTTTTCATTGAAAGAGAGCAAAATATTCCCTGCACCTGTTGTGTGGGAATGGAACTAGATGATCTTCAAGGTCCTTTCCAACCCAAACTATTCTATGATTCTATTAAAAAACACATAATTTTCAGTGTGGCTTGTTCTAAATGCAATTCTGTGCCTTCTAGAGTTTATAACCTAATAGTAGCACAGAACTATTTCACATGATAAGTTGAATCATTACCCAGATGTTCCTCCTAAGAATAAAACGTTTGATGCTTTTCTTTTTTCAGCTGCATCCTGGAAGTCACACTGAAAAATGTATTTCTCTCCAAAACTTCTGCCAAGGAGGACTCCACATGAACCCAGTATCACCAAGGATTTTCTCCGTTGCATCACTGAACCATTAGACTCAGATCATTGGCATGGCTCAGTGTCCTGCACGACCTCTTTCCTTAATTTCAGGGAAAGACCAGTAAGGATTTAAGGGTTTGGTCTGTTGATTCTCATGTTTATTTCTCCCATTGCCAGCTTGGAACATGGAAAACCAAATCCAAGCCTTTTACTGCCTGGCTTTAGTTTCTACAAAATTCTGTGCATCCCCTTGATTGCGAATTTGCTGGATTTATTGTGGGGGTGTTTTCTGGAGGAACTTTAAAGTGAGCGCTGTATGAGCACATTCTTGGGACACAGCTGTTTGTTAGCACAAATTACCTCTTGTTCTGACCACCTCCCCCTCCAAAGCACCTACTGAGAGAGGCAAGGAAGATATGAGCTTTGCCATGGCAACCCAACACCTTCTAATGAAATTAAAACCCAAATGGAAAAGGATGGAAGGCTCGGTTGCAAACAAAAACCTCACTTTTCCTCTCAAAGGGAGCTGATGCAAGTTTTAGATGTGTCCTGAGATATTAATAACTAGTCAGAATTTTTCTAGAGACGGTGAGATGAACAAAATAATTACAACAGTGGCAGTAAGACTGGTAATAAAATGAGCAACTCTCTTTGAACTTGAAGCTATCATTAGATTGACTGAGGAGATCAGTATTTGGGCTTAAGTCCCTAAAGCAGAGTCTCTGGCTCATACAAAGGTATGAGAAAAATACTGTTCCAGTATTTCAATCTTTTTAAATAGCAGAAGAGTTTCCCACTGGGGCACAGTTTGTAGAGGAAGGAAGTGTCTCGTTATTTTGTTTTACAGGGTGTCATTCCAGACCCAGAGCCTGCCAGGATTATATTTTTACAGAGCAAAAGGATAAAAATAGTCCTTGATACATCAAAGAAGACAAAAAATTTGAATGGAAAACAAGGTGAGCTTGGGTGTGGCTCACTGACTTTATATCTGTCAATCTGCTGTTTAGAATAGGAGATATGAGAAAATGCCACTGTCCTTCTTAAGAGAATTTTTTGTTAAATGACTTGGATTGTGAGGGGTTTGATCTCAAATCCTCCAAATTTAGACACCCTCTGACCTGGTTTTGAGAGGAAAGGCAACCCAACTGCCATCCCCTGGAATTTTTTCCTGATTGTTTTGTCTCACACACTCTGTTTTATACAAATACAGGGAATGTGCTTAGGACCCAGAGATAAATATACCTTCATTTTTTCCTTCAATGGTTTTCTCTCTCTCTCTTAATGGAATTTCATTGTATCCCAGACTAAATATTTATTCTCTGAGAATTTTCCTTTGTCTCCATTCTGATAATTTGCTACTTTCAAAAAATTTTGCATATGATTAAAAAAACTCCTAAGTAGTTGTGCCAGTAGCTCCTGTTCTGATGACTGTATGACCTACACCACTTTCATCAATGGAAGCAACAGCAATTTAAAAAAAAAAAAGTTTATGTTTGGGGTTTCTCTTCACTGACCATCCTGGCATGGAATTTCCATGTCATGCTTCTTCTCTTTAATGGAAGGTCAACAAATCCAAGATATTACAGCCAGGTCTCACTGTAGGTCAGCATCTTGAAATAAATGTGGAGCTCAGATTTTGCTTATTGTGATTTTCTCTAGTGCATGATGGCAACTTTAAATCAAATCACTCCTCATTACACTTCCCATCTTATGAAAATGATGCTTGAGCATCTCAATCCTCACAGGATTCCAGACATTCAAGAATCCATAAACTTCATTCCACCCTTACCAGCAAGATGGAGCCAACTGCAGAAGAGACAATGTGGGATGAACTTACTGTTACCCCCCCTTCCCTGTCCCCTTGAGCCACTGAGGAGGAGGAGATAGGGAAAATCCGGAGTGAAGCTGAGCCCAGGAAGAAGGAAAAGGAAGAGGAAAAGAGTTTTTAAGATATTGGGTTTTTTCTCATTTTCCCAGTCTGATCTGAATGAAAATAATTTAAATAAATTTCCCCAAGTCTAGCCTAAGAGAGCAATCAGTGAGTGATCTCTCCCTGTCCTCATCTCACCCCACAAGCCTTTCATTATTCTTCCTCTCCCCTGTCCAGCTGAGGAGGGAGGCGATGGAGCAGCTTTGGTGGGCACCGTGTGTCCAGCCGGGCTCTGTGGCATTGTGTTTTTAAAGATTTGTTAATATTGGTTCTGTTAGTTGTTTTGTGTTAAGAAAAATGGTTTGGTCCCTGGTTCCCCCCATGTTCTCCCCTCACGATGGTTTGTCCCAAGTTGTTTACCACTTTCCTTTCCCGCCACTTGCCTGCCAATCACACCCAGTGATCCTTCCCTCCTCCCTCCCTGCCCTTATTAGTCCTCCCCGCTCCCAGTGGTGCCACCTACTCCTCTTGTCATTTACGGTAACAATCCCTCTTTTGTTCGAGATTTTTCGATGTCAGTCAACCTTACTGTGCTGTATGATTTGCCTCTGGGGCTTTTCCCCTCCTATGTATAATTCCCATTGGTTCAAATGTGTTGTTCACGCCTCCCCTGCCCTTTCCTTATTGACTACCCTGAGTCTCCTCCTTCCACCCCCTCTCCCTTTATCAATTCCTCCCCGAGCCTTTCTCCCTTGGCACTTGCCACTGGACCCATTGAGGAATAAAGCCTCCTTGACAACCATGCAAGTGTCTTCTCTTTACTTCCTTTGCCTCGGACTCCTCGTGGTCTCATCCTCGCCTGTGCCACCCACACCACAGATGGCACCACCACCTGGGATCTTCTGAGGAAACCTGGGGGTGGCAAATCTTGTGGCTACCTCCGGCCAAGCTTGGGGAGCAGCTAGCGGGACTGACTTGCTCCCGTGGCCGCAGGGAAAGGCCGCAGGGCTCAACCCATCACAATGTCTAATAAAAAGTAACACTTTCCCAAAAAAGACACACTGAGCTTGCTTGGATGACTACACCTCTGTTCTTATCATGGTTTGTAAACTAAAAGAGGAGAGATTTAAATTAGGTATTAGGAAGAATTTTGTTGGGGTGGTGAGGCCCTGGCACAGGTTGCCCAGAGAAGCTGTGGCTGCTCCATCCTTGGAAGTGTCCAAGGCCATGTTGGATGGGGCTTGGAAGTGGAAGGTGACCTTGCCCATGGCAAGGAGTAGGATTGAGATGATCTTTAAAGTCTTTTCCAACCCAAACCATTCTGTGGTTCTATGATGTGTCTCAAACACATGGAAGTTACTCATGCCTACAACCCCATGATGAGGTAAGGCTGTGGCTCAGACAGGGACAAGGAATCTCCAACTGCAGAAAAGACTTTTGCACTCACAGTCCTCCAGTTATCCTGATCTGGCCTTGCATTTCAACCACCAGTTTTATGTTTCCTTCAAAAGAGATTCACTTTCTGGCTAATTTGAAGGTGAAGCTCTCTAGACAACATTTTGGAACAACAGAGATTTGACTGAAAGGACCAGGTTCTGAAAGAAATAGCTTCAACCTACTGAGAAAGACGCAAACATGTGGGTTTAGAAATCTCATTTATTGTTATTCACCCAAGCTCTTCATTTTTCCTCTAAAGGGAACTCACACAAAGCTCCTCAAGTGTGTGGGCTGGAACAAAACCTTCAAAAGCCTTAACGAGGTTCTCAGAAATAGTTGGTTAGCCTGTAGTCATAAGATGTTTTCATCATACACTTTCATTTTCATTTAAATGAAAACATTTTGAAATAAGAAAAGGAAGTTAAAATTCTGTTTGGAAAGGGAAAATGAAACAGTTGGAAATGCACTTTTGGTGCAGAAGAAATGAATTTTTTAAAAAGCAATTCTAAAAGTTAGCATGTATCGAACCAAAGTTTTTTTTCTTTTAAAATTTTATATCCATGGAAGTTTTATTGAAATTGAATATATTTGCTCCATTTCCAAATAGTAAAATGGTTGGAAATTATGGAATTCCTCTAAGTGGAATTTCTTTCCCTGCCTAGCTCTGCTTTGAGGGAGGAGGAGAAATGCAATTTTCTTTGAAATATGACTCAAATGTCTTTTAGGTAGGAGCCATTCTTGTAGGTGCTGCAATCATTATATTGGTGTCTAAACTAAACATTTTTCCTTTTGCTTGAATCCTTCTTTTATGTCTTCCTCCTATTATAATCTTAGACACTGTTTTTTCCTGTGGCTGTGTACTGCCTTTCCATGGGCTGAATGTGAAGCCATTAAACTCCTCTGTATTACACAGCAGAGTTTTTCAAACTTGAAAAAGTATTTACTCAAAGATTACAACAATCCCCTAGATTGCCTACAGGAACTACAGTACAGTAAAATAATTCACTGAGCTGGGACCTTACTTTAAGCGTCTTGATAAAAACGCTTCCTCTAAGAACATTAAACAAAAAAAATATAAATAAATGGTGTTAATATGTGTTATAAAATGTGGCACGTGATTACAAAGTACAAACCTTGATGGTATTTATTGGGTATTTACTAGTCATGGCACCTGTAGTCACTGCTCGTCTGGCTGTAGATTCTTCTGTCCTCTAAGATCATAAAAGCTTCATAGTAGTCCTATTTTTCGACAGATTCAGGTGTGCCTGGAGCAAAACTCTACAGTACTAAGTGCCTTTTGGTAATACATTTCATACTAAATCTTAAAAGCCTCTGCTTCATCCTTGCCAGAAAGTATTTTGGGAAAGGTTGCCAAATTGCTGCAATTTGAAGAACATGGCTTCCATTTAATGAAATCTGTGGTTATATTGAAGCACATAATCATGTGGAAAATGCACAAGAATTACATTTCTGCCTTGGAACTGCAGCCTTAAAACGCAGATCAAAAATTGGAGAAAAGGGAAAAACCAAGAGAAAAGCACTTTTCTTCCCTCCAATCTCCACTTCCATCAGACAAGCAGAGTCACCTTGTATTCTGCTGGAGATCAACACCCCTGCCCTCAGCTGAAGTGCCCATGTATTTAGACTTTCACTTTTCCTGTTAAAGAGCTCCCATGAGACACTATCTGCACAAGAATTGTCTGGCATTTATTATTGTGACACAAGCCACGGTCTGCAGTCTGTCTGGCAAAACACCACAGAGAAAATTATTCAAGAGATTAGGACCAGCCTTAAAGTCCTTTTACAGCCCCCAAAGCAGGGATTACACCCACAGAAACCAAAAATATTTTTGGCTTGAATTATGTAGTTGACTGTCATGCTGACTTATTTGGAGGAATTAAAAAACCACAATGTTTATTTCAGGAAAGAAATAAAAGGGCCAACGTGTAAAATAGTCAGACCTGAGCTGCTCATGGTTTCATCATGAGTTAATTACCCATAAAGGCATCTCATCTTTGTCCCTGCCTGCTCTTCAGGTAAGTTCTAGGTGTTTACTCTTCCTTATAAGTCGATGCTAATGGAAAATCTGCAGCCTATCACTAGAATAAATACAACACTTTGGAGAGTCTTGTAGCCTAAGCAGTGCTAATATCAGTCATGAAATATGCCCAGAGTAAAACCACTGGATATCTTGGGCTGAAAAAGAGAAGTCCTACAAAAATTCCAATCTAGACTGTAATAGCATCCCATGTTTAAATATTTGGGTTCTTAAATATCACTAAGAAATTAAGGTCCTGAAAAAAATCACCTGTTATAACACCTTCCTGCTCCTGCTGTAGTGGTTAGCACAGTCCCATGCAAAATTTATTTTGTCTGAAATATCATGGAAATTGAAAATCTCAGCACAGATGTGCACCAGATTCAGCTGTCAGCTTTCAGGGAACAGTTCCCATTATTATCTATAAATATAAAACTGGAAAAAACAGGGATTGTGTTTTACTTCCTTAGTTCTCCATTTGTCTTGCTCAATAAAGAAGTTATAATTTCTAAACCAAGACCTGTATGAAAGCTATGGGTATCACTGAATGTAAGTTTTGTAAATTGCTAACGTTAGACCAAGGGTTGAATCCAAGCCAATATGATCACACAAGTTTTCTAAACTCACAATTTCACCACAGGTGGTGGAGATAGTTGGGATCCTAGGACATCTGCAGGATACCCCTCATCCCTGTCCTCAGAACACGCAGTGAGCCATCACTTTCCTTCACTGCTCTCCTCCAAAGAGCAGTTGCAGTGAAACTTGAGAGGGAAATACCCAATTTTCAAAGTTTCCTACATTTTATCTCATCTCCTGAGGTTAATTGATGGCAGTGGTGGAAGCTTAAGGGTTTAGGTCTCTCCCACTCCACTGCAGCACCATCTTCTTCAATGGCACTGCTGAAATACCAAGTTCAGACTTCATCAGTCTCAGTGCCTGAATTTTAGTCAAATTTAATGCTTAAATGATACTAGAAAGATGCAAAGGAAGACCAGCATAATCTTTGCTGTTAGCATATCCTAAAATATTTTCCTTTATCTCCAGGACTAAATGATCTTCTCTTTCCTGCTCCATATTTTTTAAGTTAATGACTCAAAAATATACATCGGACATGAGCAATTTAACTCTAACTGTGATGAGAACCTTTAATTGACTTGAGTGCTCTTTATGAGGGGGATGTATTTGTTTTGTGCAGATTCCCTGCCTTCAGTCAATGTCTCCTTCCAGCCCTCAGTATTTAGAGTTGAATCCCTTGAGTTTTGGTACAATTAGAGTCACCACAGGGAAGTGATGCTGTGAGACACACATTTTCCCTGCCTCTCTTAGGATTAGGCAGGCAGCTGACACCAAACAGACAAAATTTACACTGCATCAAGCTGCCTTTGAGGAGGTCTGGAGACTAATTTTCTGTTGTCAAACTTCTGTGGCAGAAAACCTCTGCACAGACAAAAGCTGAGGAGAGGATTTACTTAGCAGTGGTTGAACTGAGCTGGAACATGTCGGCCAGAGAAGTTGTGGGTTCCCAATGCTTGGAAGTGATCAAGGTCGTGTTGTGTGGGGCACATGGCAGAGGAGTTGGAATTAAATGACATTTAGGGTCCCTTCCAACCCAAATCATTCTATGATTCTACAATCTCACATTTTCTTTCAGGTACCTGAACACAAAACAAAGATTTTGGCCGGAATTGTGACGCACAAATTCACATGTAGGGGTGCAATGCAGTGTGGAGGGGGACAAAACTGCAGGAGAGGATGAGAATGGACAGCATGAAGACACCCTTGTCCTCCTGCTGCTGAGCCACCTGTCCATATCTAACCTAAAAAGGTGTATCCAGGGGTGAAAGCAGATTCCAGCTCCAAGCACAGCCTGGAGCACCCAATGTCACCAATGTTTTCCGAGAGCACCATCTTGGGAAAAGCCTCCCATTAGTTCACTGGCTCATCACGCAATTGTGATCCTTACAGAGTTTTTGGAATTCATAATATTCATAAATTTAGAAACCTGTCACTTATCAACACTTTTCCAAGATTTTTCTGCATTTTAGATGAGATTTTCATCAAAGGGGACTTGCTGCATCTCTGTTTCATCTGGAACTTTCCCCTTCTGGGTAATAAGATCCTGGGGAATGGCACTGAGACATCAGCCAGGGCTGGCTGAGATATCCCTAACAGGCAGTGTAAAGGCTGCTGCTGCTCATAAATTGTTTTCTCAAAAGAGAAAGTCAGAGTCTGGTTTTGCATAGTTTAAATAATATTAGACATAACTAAGGGTGAGGGAATGTCCATGAATGTGACTTCTGTCAAGGTCTCTATAATTTTTATAACATATATGATTTTATTTCTACATCACACGCTTTGATGGCAGGGGGATTATTTTTTATAAACTTATCTGATGCTTTTCTAGAAAGTTATTTTTAATTTAAAAAATATAATATTTCCCTAGTAAATTTCACTAAAGCTTTGACTGACAGTGAGAACATTTTCCAGCATCAAAAACACTTAGCTCTATTAACAGGGAAAAAAAATAGCTCTCCATTTAATATTAACACCCCAAACTCCTCTTTTTGCAAAACTGAAATAAATGAAAAAAAGGACAAAAAATGGCAGCCGTTTGCAAAAATTTAAGCTCAGAACCAATTGTGCTGAGATTGAAGAGTATTACAGAACACTCAAGCTGTATGAAGATGAATTTTATCATGCAGGAGTTCAATCTATCTTCAAATTTACAGTATTCATGGAAAAAGAACTAAGATATTTTTTTCTGTGTGTGGTGAAAAAGGCAAATGAGAGCCCATCTCTGCTTCTGGCATTAGACATCACCACACATGTGATGATAAATAATGAACTAGACAAGTATCCAAGGTGACTGACTGTGAATGTCAGTAAATGAAGGCAGAATAAAACTGAGAGTTTAATCATTTCCCTAAAGAGCAACCCAAAAAAAGAGAAAAAATAAAATAATGCAGCAAAATTCTCTGGCTGTCAAACCCTGTGAAGTCTATTGTAGTATCATGAGAGTATTAAGCATATAGGAAGCATAAAAGTCAATGAGAGAGAGAGAGCAGGTATGCAAGCATAAAAGTGACAGGTGACAAAATTTATTGTGCTTGGTAAATCACTTTTATAATTTATATAGCTTTTTTATTAATTTTTAAAGCTGTGTACTTATGCCAAAATGAAATGTCTAGGTGTTAAAATTTGTGTTTCATCCCTCATTGTTATGAAATGGGAGTGGGAAGAGCCAATTCAATAAAGTGATGTTTCTACTGCTATCCCTCCCAGGCTTCATTTCCCCAGGATGGCAGGGAATGGGACACCTTGCAATAAAAACAAATGTTCTCAAGGTGCTTTTTATCTTCCTTGTTTTACTCCTAATGTCGCTTGATTGCTGCAGAAAAGACACATTTAGTCAAAGGTCACTGAGAAAGCACAAAAGAATAAAACCTCCACATTTGTGAAAATCCCCACTGTGTAAAAGCCTGCTCTGAGACTTACCCATCAGTGAAATTTCATTTTCTGGAGGGATTTGAAGTGATGCTAAGCCTTCAGCTGGCTTTTGGCCTTGTGGTGAGCCTTACCCTCTTGGGAAAATGGCTCTGACGTCAATTGAATCAGATGACAGGGTTTAGTCAATTTTTTTTCCTTATAACTATTACTTTTTGGACATTGTATTGAAAAGTAGAAATCTTCAGAAATGCAAAGTCTGATGTACCTGTAGTATTCACATCAATTTACTTTATCACAGTAGAACTTTGATGTATATATATAAAAATGAAAAATAGTAATAGTCTTTTCTTGCATCATAGAAACATGGAAACTTATCAGAGAATCATGGAATAAATGGGGCTGGAATGGACCTTAAAATGTCTCATTCCAATGCCCTGCAAGCCAGGACACCTTCCACTATCCCAGGTTGCTCCAAGCTCTGTCCAACATGGCTTTGAACACTTCCAGGGATGGGGCTGCCACAGCTTCTCTGGGCAGCCTGTTCCAGGACCTCAGCGCCCTCATATCTTGTGAAACTCAGAGTTTTCTTGACCCCACTTTTTAATTCTCCTTCCATCCCACTGACAAAAACCCCCTTTTACCTTTGCCAAACCAACAGTTTTTGGGTCTTAACAGTGAACTGGATCAAAAGATAATACATGGCAGCCTCAATGGAAAAATGAATCCTCAAAAATCTATCTTGCTCCAATAATGCTCCTCTACACTACTGAGTGCAGTATCTCCAATAACAAAATGAACTTCCTAAGTCAGTGTGGCTTTTTTTATCCAAAAACATGCCCCCTTCTTTTTCAGAAGATAAAGAGAATCCTTCCAACATGAAATTTTAATGAACATCAATAGAATTTTCATCACTCCCCTGCCAGTCACTGGCGTTGTTTCTAGCAGGCAAAATAGTTCAATGGAGACTCGAAGGTTTATTTTTCTCTTTAAATTTGAGGGTGTTGTCATTCACTTTACAGTGGAGCATAAGAATGTCATGGCAAATGGAATATTGTGACCTTTGGGGGGACTTACACAATCTGATTAGAGTTTCCATATGGAATAACATATCATAAAACACTGTTGATCCTTTAAAATATATCCTGAATTTATCCTGTCTATGAGAGGCAGGGTCAGCTCCTGGTCTGTGATTAGGGCAGTAGACAGATACTGCCCTATTATAATCACAGGAAATGTTTGCTTTCACTGACTCCTCAGGATCCTTGGATGCCCATGTTCCTTAGAGAGGTACCCAGGTTAGACTGGAGTAAAAAAGGAAATCAGTGTAATCTCATCCTCAATTTTTTTTTTTTTTTTTTTTTGTGTGTGTATAAATCTAATTGCAGTAGAGTTTAGTGCAATATCAGAGAGAGATCCAAAGCAGACACAAGTCTACTGAAACTATGAAATGTCTATAAGTTGATGAGGAAAAATAAATATATATATATAATATATTTAGATTAAAATTCTATAATCTAATAGATTTTAAAGCACATTAATAACTGATGAGTAAAATGTGATATTGGCTCTTTATCTTCACAGTGAAGATGAGGAAAAATTAAGCACAAATATTTGGGGCAATTTTCATTTACTTGCACTTTCTCAGATCAGACACTTTAATCTAAATATTGTCTTTGATACAAACATTTGACATTGTTTTTTCAGAAGTGTTCTGTCCCTGCAGATTTTGGTTTTTTGCTCTTTTTTATTGGAGTCTTCAAAGTTTTTCATCAAATGAAAGACTTTATAGGAAGAATTCTCCTGAGGAAATTGAAATACATTTCTACCATGGAATTTTTGTTTTTGCTTTGTATAGACTCCAGGACTGTGATTGTGTATTGTAATAATTTTCTTTACAGGTTATCCTTTCAGCCAAAATTCCCAGGAAAAAAAAAAAGCCTCTCACTGGATTTAGTCTCTTCTGCTTTCCAGTTCATTTCACACACATATGCAGTGTCCCTATCAGATTATTATGGAGCATCCCTAAAGTCTGGTGGTGTGACATCAACGACTTTGTCATTTGTATGTGACAACTACATCAGAAAATGCTCTGCAAACACTCGCTGCTCCTATCACAAAACCATTTCCCTTTTGATTTGCTCATTTCCTTTAACCCTCTCTTCATCCCATGGGGTGATCACTCAGGTAGAAGAAAGAGTCCTCAGAATCCTTTTTTTCCCTGCATTTCAGCCATAAAGCAATGATTTTACTCCGTGAAATGTCAGCCAGTAGTAATCTCCCTAACATAGTACAATCCAACTAAAAACTGAGAAGTTGACTATCAAGGAGTAAAACAATTATAACCTTATAAAAATGTGATTTTTTGTTTTTAAAACATACATAGAATAAGTACACGTTTGCCAGTGTAGTTGACCTATAATCACTCTTTATATTTTTTTTTAATCATTATTTCCAGACTCTGTGCTTTCATTTCAAAAGCTCAATACTGAGAAAAATCACCAGGACAAACACTGCTTAGGAAGATCAACCTTGTGGAAATTTGGATGAGAGCTGGACTTCACTGTGTGTACTGAATGACCTAAGTGAAATTTTAGATGTCTCAGTAAAGTTTATGGATTCAAAGGTGATCTGGGACTGTAATTTTTCGCTATATTTCCAGTCCACAAGTGTTACCTGACTCCCATACCTATACTTATACTCAGCAAAAATACCTTCCCAACACTTTGCAACAGCTCAATGCCCCAGAAAAAGTTGGTTTCTCCATCCCAAGACCCTCCATGAGGGATGGCATCTCCCTAAGCTTCAGATCCTGAAGGAAAAGACTTTTTGATAAGGAGACTTTTTAACAAGGCCTGTAAAGACAAGAATTAGGGTCAAAAATTTTTAAGCTGACTGAGGCTAGGTTTAGATGAGATATTGGGAAGAAATTCTCCCCTGTGAGAATGATGAGGCACTGGAAGAGGTTTCCCAGAGACTTTTTGGATGCCTCACCCTGGAAGAGTTCAAGGCCAGGTTGGATGGTGCTTGGATCAACCTGTTAGAGTGGAAGTTGGCCCTGCCCACGACAGGGGGGTCAAAGACAATTTTTAAAGATGCTTTCCAATCCAAACCATTCCATGATTCTGGGAAAGAGCCCTTGGTTAAACCACAGGGCTGATTTCCCTCAGAGTTATGTTCCTCAGCAGCACAGATGAAAAATAAAACTGAGAGGTTTCCATGGAAACCCTGTCGTGAATTCAGCTAAGTTCATCAAGCCTAACAAGATTTAGAAGAAACACTTCAGGGCTGATGAATTTGTATTTTCCCTGAAACATCTTAGTAGAAGCTCTAGAAATGTGCATAGAGGCCTTTATGGTATATGTAGGCCTCCTTTAAGAGTTCAGCCATGGCTTTAGCAAGCCAGAGAGATCCAGTGAATCACTCACATAAATATTCAGCTTTAGCTCCAGTTGCACCTGTCAAAGCTTCTGCTGCCTTTGCAGCTGAGTGAAGATCTGGCCTGTTATTTGGCCTCGCTGGTAATGCCAAGTCTTTCTTTTTATTTAGCTTTCCCAGCAACCCTGTTACACTGAAATCTGCTTGTCTATTCTTAGATATCACCACCACCACCACCTTGCTGTGATCGCTGGAGATGAAAGTTTATCCTGCAGGTTTATTATGCTTTGAGAAAACAAATTACTTCCTGACACTCACACGTCTCTCGTTTTCAAGACCCTTAAATGATTCCCTCATTGACTTCCCAATGTTCATTTTCTCAGCATCTACACAAAGCTGACAGCCATCAGAAATTCAAAGAAATTATACTTCTTCTGAAGACTTAGAGCTGGAAAGTGATATTGGATCTAACTCTGAGAGAGAATGAATGAGGGGAAATAGTTTTCCTGAAAAATCTTCATCATCCACAAACACACACTCTTGGAAAGGTCCATCAAATGCAGCTTTTTCACTTCCCAGCTCAGTGCAAAGCATGACATCCAGAAAATTAACAGAGAGAGAAGATGAAAGCAAAAAAAAAAAAATAAAATAACCAGAAATACTGAGATAGAAATTCAGATTAAAAATAAACTGTTAACTAACTGAATAATTTCAAGATTTTTTTTCCAATGAGATGATTCCTTGAAATGCTGCATCTATTCCAGCATCTTTAGATGATTTTTAGGGTCCCTTCCAACCCAAACTATTCCATGATTCTATGATCTCTATGCTTATTTTTAATTCCTCCTGTTTGCAGCACTCCAAGTGTATACAGGTTATTTGCAGGTTCTCAAACTGGAAGGAAGAGAATTCCTGTTTTGCTCAGGAGTAGTCAGACCAAGGGGACACCTCATCTTGGGAGACTTTTATGTATTAAGCTGGCTGCAGCATTCAAAATAGTCTTCCTGTGCTCACTCATCCTGCAGCCCACTTGAATGCATAACAACAGACATGGGAATATTATTTATTGGTAACTAGGATTTCCCGTGTGTTATCCTTTTAGAAATACCAGCTTTAAAAATCCACTCCTATCTGCTTTGCTACTGAATTCTTCTCAATACTAATACAGTGCATAAACAGCTCTGTTTTGTAGCACACCTGCTTGACTTTCTGAGGGCAATGTACCCACTTTTCAGGTATTTCTGAGCAGTGGCTCTTTATTTGCAAACAGGTGTACCAACAGGGTAGAGCTTCTTTCTGTCCTTTGTTTGTGTCCTTTCTGTTGGAAATGAATGAATTTAAAGTGGTCTCTCTCTTGCTTTTCCTTTGCAATGGAGGACAGCTGCCTCTTGGTAAACAAGCACTCAGATGTCTTGGAGAACAACTCCAGGAAATGCTGCGCAGTAATGAAAAATATAAACCAACATGCAAGGCACCCTTTCAGCCTCCCTCTCTCCCTGCTAACCAATCCAGAACATACTAAACCATTAAAGAAGAACATTAAGCTTTGGAGTAGATGGGAAGTTTTATGCCTTGTCATTATCTTCAGCTTCCAAAGCCGGCAAGCAAGTATGGAACAATTAAAAACAACCAACCAAAAGAAACCCTAAAAGCCAAAAACAAAAATGAAACCCCCCCCACACACCACCACCACTACCAAAACACCATGAAAACTGAATGGAAAAAAAAAAATAAAAGCAAATTAAAAAGCCAGTGGCATTTTAATTAGCCAAACCCAGTGGTCTGGTCAGGATTCATCACAGGCAATGCACAGGGATATAGGCAAATAAATGTTTTGTGTTTTTCAGGTAGCTTGCAGCTGAGATTGGGGGATGAGAAGGGCATTATACTTTACCTGTCAAGCCAGTATCTATGCTAAATATAGAGGAAAATAACAAAAAATAATCATAATTGTTCTCTACCTGGCAATGCAGTATGTGTGTTAAATATAGAAGAAAACACACAACAAATAAATAACATGATAACTAACAAATAACATGATATATGTTTATGTATATATGTTTGTACTTCAAACCCCACAGCTTGAGTTCCACTGGCCTTGAATGGCTGGAAATTTTTAATGGGGTTTTGACAGAAATTCTTGTATTTCCACTGTCAAGGGATGTAGCAGGTCAAATCCCAAGCAAGCATGAATGATAAACTTCACTTGAGAAAGCAAGGGCGCAAGAAAAAGAACAAGGGAAAAGTTCTTGGGTCTTTGGTTAACCAACCTAGGAAGCATACAGTCTCTCTTATTGTTGTTCTTGGAAGAAAAGCAGGTGTAACTTTTGGTTTTGAGTTTCACTCACTTCTACATCCCTCAAAAATAATTTTTTTGGGGACTATTCATGCAGAGATTTTAAATGGGTTAATTGTTATATCAAAGCAACCATGGGAAAGCATATGACAAGCATATTAGCACAAGGGACGTTACAGAAAATATCTCATTATTTTTTACAGTTCCCTAGCAAAACAAGGAAGAATTACCACTGATTTACAGCCAGGGTACTGGGAGGTACATCTGTTCAGCACAGTACAAACCCCGAGCTGGGCTAAACATGGACACCCGGTCAGTAAATGCCTTTGCCATGGCAAACTCAGGGATGGAGGTGCTGCTGTCAGGTGCAGATTTGCTGCAATCCAGCCATGACAAAGTGCAGGTCTGTGATGTCCCAGCTTTGCAAGAGACCCAGCATGGCTGAGTCCCTCTGTAGCAGGGAAGGTAAGAGTGCAGGAGAGAAGCCCACAGCTCACCTCTGATTCTCAGGGGTACAAAATGAAGGCATTTCCCTCTGGATAACCCACTGGACTACCTCCACTATAAGCACACAGAGAGTAAATGTCACTTTGCTTTAAGGGAGAGAGGTGAGATCCTCTTTCTCTGGTACCAGAAAGGAACATCAGAACCCATGGGGCAAGCCTCCTGCTTGGCAGCTCCATGTGCCATATCCTAATAGGATACAAAACACCTGCCTGGCAAGATCAGGATTATTGGAGCTGAGCTCATGCATTGCACGGCTTTTTCTAATGAATCCCTCTTTAGCATACATTTATGCCAGTTGACAAAGTGAAAGAAGCAATTCCTTTAAATATTGAGCATTCATACGTAAATTGCAGCCTAGTGGAATCTTCTCCTATCCAAACGGAATCCTTTATCTATTTCTGTTATATAAGAAAAGCAAATAATTTCTTATCGGTTGACTTTGAAATACAGGCAAGTGTTCAGTAGGAGTATTATGAAGTGTCAGCTTTTCTACAGCATTTACTTTTCATGCTCTTAATTTCTCATTTCATTATCTTGTCTTATTCTCTTGCCATGTCAGTGTTTTGATTCGATGGCTTCCATGTGACAAGAGCTCTTGCTGTGTGAGCGATACAAATGCAGCTTTAAAAGTGGTACAACTTCCTATTAAGGCAGAGGCTCTTCCTCAGGAATTTCTTAAAGCTGCAACTGAGACAAGGCATAAACAAGGGAAACTTTGATATGCACAGCAAGCTAAGCCCTCCTGCAGTCCCTGCCATGGATTGCTCTACAAAACCTTTCTTTGTGTTCCTGATTTGCAGAGGTTTGATCTGTTATTGCCCTGGCAAGGCAGAAACAGCACATCACACTTTTATCTCTAAATGCTCTCACTTCAATCAGCAATGCTCAACAGCTTCTTACAGAAAAAAAAAAAAAATATCATTATTACTTTAATGCTTGAAGAAAGGGCAATAATTTTTCCTTGGCCTTGGTCTTTGCCCCAAGCAGAAAATGAAAAGTACAACCTGGACAGAGTCTTTTTTCTGCCAATAATGGCCAAGTTGACATCCTTGTCCTCAGAAATAATCCAAGGTAGGCATTGAAGAAGTGGCCCTTGGGAATCTTGAGGCCACAGGCCATGTCTGCTGCTCTCAGGGGCAGTGTGGAAAAAGTAAGGCCTCAATGGGTCTTGAAAAGGCAGGGCAGAGCACAGAACCTTCAAAGAACGAGGATGAGTGTGGGAGGCCATGAAGATGCTCTGAGCCAGGCTGGGGGAGTTGGGGCTGTTCACCCTGAAGAAGAGAAGGCTCCAGGGGGACCTCAGAGACTAATCCAGTGTCTAAGAGAGCTCCAAGAGAGCTGCTGAGGGACTTTGCACAAGGAGCTCAAGTGGCAGGACCCATGGGGATGTTTTTAAACTGATAGAGGGCAAGGTTAGATTGGGTATTAGAAAGGAATTCTGCTCTGTGAGGGTGGTGAGGCCCTGGCACAGGTTTCCCAGAGAAGCTGTGGCTGCCCCATCCCTGGAGGTGTTCAAGGTTGTGTGGACAGGGCTTGGTATAGTGGAAGGTGTCCCTGCCCATGGCAGGGGTTGGAGCTGGATGATCTTTAAGGTCCTTTCCAGCCCAAATCATTCTGTGGTTCTGAGTCTGGTATTTCTGTGTTAGAAGGGAGAGAGGAATGAGTAAAAACAGTTGAACTGATCCCAAGTGTGTCATGAGAAACAGACCTGGAAGAAGAAGTCAGCTCCTCTGAGGAACTCCACTTCATGCAACACCAAGAATCAAGGAATATCTTGCTAGAGAAATATTTGGGGTTTCTTCTTTAGCAAAAGACACATAGAAGACTCAGTCATAACCCCACTCACTCTTCTGGCTTTATCCCCTCACCACATCACATTTTGGGAAGGAAATGCTGAAAACCTTACACACAAAGACTCACTTTAGGAATTCCACTGCACACAAGTGATCTGAGAAAGAACTGCTCACGTGGAACAAGCAAGACCCTGGAAAGGGAACAGTGCAGTGCAAGGGAAGTGCCTGACCAAATGTATTTAGTGGGATCAGGACAGCCCCCATCTGTACAAAATCCCTTTGTAGGAATGAGGAACACAAGCTTTCATCTCTTCAGAGGAAACTTTAATTAGCATAATGGGAAATTGCACCACTGGAATGAGCAGAATCATTTGTGTACATTCCAGCTGTATTTATGCTGTGAGCTGACTCACAACGCAAAACAATTCGACTCCAGGATCTCCTCATTTGCCAATCTAGAGGAGGAACAGGCCAGATTCCCTAAGCAGATGAAAAGGCTGGAAGTTTTCCTCTTGTTCTGCAGAGCTGTTGAGGTTTGGGACAATAACAGGCACAAGGCAATATGAAGGCTCAGGGAATGGCTTGAAGAAGGCTGTATCCACCTCTGGTGCTCTCAGCACAAGGAAGGAGATGGACCTGTGTGAATGAGTCCAGAGGAGGCCACCAAGATGATCAGAGGGCTGGAGCACCTCTCCTGTGTGGTGAGAGTTAGACAAAGGGAGAGAAGAGAAGAGAGAAGAGGAGAGAGGAGAGAGGAGAAAGGAGAGTGAAGAGGGGAGAGGGGAGAGGGGAAGGAGGAGAGAGGAGAGGGAGAGGGAGAGGGAGAGGGAGAGGGAGAGGGGGAGGGGGAGGGGGAGGGGGAGGGGGAGGGGGAGGGGGAGGGGGAGGGGGAGGGGGAGGGGGAGGGGGAGGGAGAGGGAGAGGAGAGGAGAGGAGAGGAGAGGAGAGGAGAGGAGAGGAGAGGAGAGGAGAGGAGAGGAGAGGAGAGGAGAGGAGAGGAGAGGAGAGGAGAGGAGAGGAGAGGAGAGGAGAGGAGAGGAGAGGAGAGGAGAGGAGAGGAGAGGAGAGGAGAGGAGAGGAGAGGAGAGGAGAGGAGAGGAGAGGAGAGGAGAGGAGAGGAGAGGAGAGGAGAGGAGAGGGAGAGGAGAGGGAGAGGAGAGGGAGAGGGAGAGGAGAGGAAGAGAAGAGGAGAGAAAGAGATCTGGGGAGACCTGATAGCAAGCTGATAGGCTACCTAGAAGAGCTGGGGGTTCCCCATCCCTTGAAATGCTCAAAGCCAGGTTGAATTGGAGGAACCTGGTCTAGTGACAGTTGTACCTGCCCATGGCAGGAGGCTGGAACTAAATGATCTTTAAGGTTGCTTCCAACCCAAGCTATTCTCATATTCTATGATCTTTTAATCACCTCAGAACTCCTCTCAAAAATCACTGCAGTGTTTGATTGTGCCCTGTGGTGTGAGTCAAAGGAGGAGGTGGTCAGAGAAGGTGCTGAGGAGTCCCCAGGCTGTGATTCACCTCTTGTAAGAGCATGTGGCATGTGAGAACAAGGAACAGCTGAGATGGAGCTTGTCCATCTGGACACCTCATGCTCCTGTGCACACACCATGTCCTCGACATATTCCCGAAATCTCTGTTGACTTATTCCTGAAAAATCATTCTGATGAAGACTGCACATCTTGGTACTACCAACTGAAATTGATACACAGATACATTGTTGAAAAATTATACTTATATATTTCAAAGTCAAATTATTTCTTTGTTCACAAACTTGTTCTTCTTCTTTGACATGGTGAAATGGAGATGTTGTGTCATATCCACCTTGAAAGGAAATTGTCATCTTTAAACCTGGAAAGAAAGAGATGGAAAAAGAGTGAATTTAAGCCATATCTTCAGATTAGCTTATGCACATTAAGCACATGGCTTGAAAACTGAAGTGTCTTTTGCTTCTACCTTATTTAAATCACTTTGTTTTCATTTTTCCAAACTTGAGACTTATTTTAATTAAAAAAGACATACTTACTAATTAGGAAAATGATTAGGTTAATCAACAGCTGTTCAA
Organism: Haemorhous mexicanus; assembly: GCF_027477595.1. NCBI lineage: Eukaryota > Metazoa > Chordata > Aves > Passeriformes > Fringillidae > Haemorhous > Haemorhous mexicanus. Next base: position 154,733,359 of record NC_082341.1, on the reverse strand, counting down.
TTCAAGTGGCATTCTGGAAATTAAATTTGTAACTCTTCTGACAGAGCTCAAATACCAGCTCAGTATCTTTATTTTTCTAAATCAATATATTTGGGAATGGATAAGTTAGACTACTTATGATTCTAGGTTAAATTCTTCAGGAATATTGGCTGGAGAAATTATGTGCATGGCTGAGTTCATGTATGCAGATGGAAAATTATATCCTTCAAAACAAAAGGAGGTGAAGCTTGTTGATGTGAAACAGGGATTAAAATCCTTTGTCTGATCTAGGGAATTTATCCTGTGTGTTGATCCTATCTTAACTTTGTCCCGATTATAAGGATACACAGCCATTTCCACAGGGATGAAAAATTGTTCATTTCTGGTCAATTTGAAATGAAATTGTTTATTTGTTTGTAGGTCAGTCAGTGAACTGAAATACCCCTTTTTGTGTGCAGTTCTTGTTCTGTGTAAAACAAAACCAGGGCAGAGATGCTTTGATTTCACAGAAAAAGCCACGCTGTAGCAAAGCATGGACAAGAACCTGAAGTAAGAAGGTAAGAAGTGGATCAGGATGTGGCAGAAAAAGATGTCCAGGTGAAAAATCAAGGAACAATACATAACATACAACCTCTGACACTCAGCATAGACAGTTAGTGGATAGAAGAACAACAGTAAAAAAAAAAAGGTTTGAAAAACACTTCCTCATTTTTGTAGATTTTTGGTCCTAATGGAAAATAGCTGAAAAATGGGAAAAGAACAACAGGAAGGTTAAAAAAAAAACCTGCTGGGGGGATGGGGGGTGGACGGGTGGATGGGACAGAGGAGAGCTCTGAAATACTCTTTCCCTAAATATAATGCTGAGCTGGAATATCTGTTGCCCCATTAGCACCGGGAAACTAATTTCTGAATAACCCCTACTTATTTGTCTCACTTATATCATTCCAGCACTTGGTTTTTCATATATAGTCTGACTGCTGGGAATTGATGTTTTCCTGAAGTCTTGCTGGTCATTGCAAATCTCCAGTAATACAGGGTGTTTAATCAGGGATCCTTATTCCCTAGAGAAATTCTTCTGGTCCACACATTTTGAAGGAGCTCAAGGCTCTGTGAGTTATTTTCAGGTGCAGACACATAGGCAGGGCTTCCTTAGTCCACACCAAGAGCTTACTTCTTTTTTGCTATTAAACCTGAACAAAAAATATTTTACGAAGTGGAGAATGAAAAGCAAATCTATGGAAGTGGTTATGTTGCCGTGCTTCCATGAATCAATAGTTTTGTGGGTTTCCTGATTTTGACTAAGCTGGAATTTTTTCCTGACTCTAATGCTTCAGACCCTGGAAATTCTTCTTAGGTTAGAGATGTGCAGCAAATGAGAGCAGCATTGACTATAAAACCATTGGTTTATGCCCAGCAGTGAACATCTCTCCCCCAGATTTTTCAGTCTCAAACATATCCTACCAGAAAGGTTTGGAGAAGGCCTCCTTTGAGGGTTTGTTCAGTCAGTTCTTGGGGTTTTTTCCTAGTTCCTGAAGGGCCTTGAGCTTTTCAGATTCACCTGAGATTGCTCCTGACAGCAGACAAACACAAGGAAGATAAGAGATTTATCTTAGCCCAAAAAACAAAGCTTTAGGAACATGATAGCAAAATTGGAAATAACCAGAGAAACACAAAAACCAATAAAAGGTGAGGTGAGATTACAGTGGCTCCTTTTCTTGCTGCCACTTGGGATTGCTCTGTGGGACAACACTGTGTTAGGATCCAAGGTCATGAGCCCTTCTCCCACCTGACAGTTTCTATTTAGAATTGACAACCTCCCTCAACATCTTTTCCCACTGGCACTCAAGTTTGTTCTATCTATGATTATGTTTCACTGAAGCTTCTCAGCAGATTTTAAGGATTCCCCAGGCTCTCTTGTAGTTTAGGAAACCTTATCCTTCTTCAAAATTCTCCAGCTGCTTCCTGTCTGCCACAAATGCAGATGGAGCACCAGTGGTTGAAGCAATGATAGTTTCACTTTGATGTGCAGACAGAACATTTCCAGGGCTGATTCATCCTCCCCTAAGGACTTTTATCTCCAGAAGCCAAGGGAATATCACTTTAATTCTCTCATATTACAAATGAACACATCATCCAAGTTTAGTTTGCAGTTCACCACCCTGGACACAAGGAAGAAATATTTAGGACAGGATTCTCAGACCCCTCTCCCTGCCAGGGATATTTTAGGGCTAGAAGCTGTGAGGATATCCAAGAAGTCCTTTTCCCTCCTGCATCTGCCAGGGAGCCATCCTGCGCCCCATGAAGGAGACCCGCAATCACATTCATTTATTAAGTTTCCCAGCAAAAAAGGATGATGATGATGATGATGATGATGATGATGATGATGATGATGATGATGATGATTGATGATGATGATGATGATGAGCACTATGAAAATGATGAGGTATTTGAACAGTACAAACCTGCTTTGCTGGTGACTCAGACCAGGAAACAAAGGCTTCCAACTTGACCGGCAGTAACCTACCAGCCTCTTGAGAAGAATTATCTTCAGGGGAAGGTGTGAGTTGAGGGGGAAATAATGTCATAGAACCATTTAGGCTGGGTCAGTTAGTCCAACCATTAGCCCAGCACTGCCAAAACCACCACAAAAACATGTCCCCAGGTGCCACATCTATGTGTCTTATAAGTCCCTCCAAGGATGGTGACTCCACCACTACCCTGGGCAGCCTGGTCCAATGCTTGACAGCCCTTTCTGTGAAGAAATAGTTCTTATTGCAAAAGTAGAGGTGTTTTTAGTCTGCTCAAATGCATTGCATTCATTAACCACCCAGAAATGGAGGAAACCACTGAAGACAAACTTTCAGAGTTCCATCAGATCATGTGATGGGTACATGGGTGAGGGTGGTAGACAGGACACCTGAATTATCCTCCTGATCTGGCACTGCTTTGAAAAGCCCAACTGTTGAAATATCTCAGCACCTCCCTGTGTCCTTGACTGCATTTCCTAACACGTGTACAATAAGTGAAAACTCTCTATTAATGTGTGACATGATTAAAATGTTAAATTCTTGTCCTTGTCAGAAGTCTTCTAAATATAAATAATGAGAATAATCTTTAAAGAAATGTAAGAAAAAAGATTTATATGCTAGGAAGTAATTTAAAATAGGAGAACAGAAATCTTGTTGTTTTTCTACTCACCATGAAGCAAATCAATGAGGTCAACAGGAACCAGCATCATCCAACAAGTCTCATTTATTCCTGTTTTCCCATCTGCCTACAGTATAATTACACACCAGAAAAAAAAAAAAAAAACAACAATAAAAATACATTGATACACTTATTAACTCAAGCACTCATAGCTTAGGAAATGCTACAATGGATTTTAAGTGTTAGTGAATTATTAATCCAATCTGGCAACATAATTTAGATCCCACATACATATATGCTGTTACTCATATAGTTTTTAACCACAGAAATACATTTTTTCTTTCATCTCTAGGAAACTCCACCAGGAAACTTGGTGTTTGATGACATTTGTTATTATTTGGTAAAGAGAGGAGAACAGTGAGACTTTGAGCCATACTTTTCTCATATTAGAATCTAAAGCTGTGTAAACCCTTTCCATTCTGCAAAACATGATCCCACATTCCTCAGGCCTATGATTCCTCGGGTTCTATGTTCTGAACCACAATTAAAACTCTTCATCTGCAATATTCAGCCTGCTACATTCCAGAACTCTTAGTCCAAAGAAAATCCTGCTCAGCTTTTGATTTGGGAATTCTGCTTTTAGTGTTAGTCTAATCTCTGAGGACCAGCACTTTGTTCAGATTGAAATTGGTTTTTCAGGGATGAAAAAGTTCTTTTGGAATGCTCACTGGCAGCAAAAGGAATAGAAAATCCCCATGATTTTTCAAAGATGCTGAAGCAACTGAAATATTTCACTAACCTGACTCCTGAAAATGGGCAAACCCACTTTGATTAAGTTTTCCAAAAATAAAGACACAATCTGCTAAGGCAACTGCTGGGGGGGGAAATGTTAACCTCTGAAAAAGAGGTTGTTGTAGTTAACCAAATATCAGTGTTTAGAATGGAAAATCTCTGCCAACATGAAGTCCTGGGAAAAAAAAAGGAGAGAAATGAAAATGGATTTGGAGACTCAGTCACAGCAGCATTAATTCTGTGTAACACAAAACTATCACAGCATTCTCATTATTCTTATAAGATTGAAGGAGATTAAATGCTGACATCTTTCCAGGTCTTTATCTTCATATCTAGGATTCCAGAAGGGAGCTCAGCAAATCCAGTACATGATAAAAGGGAATATAATACTTGTTGATTTCACAATGGGTAACTAGGAGAATATTTCTACTTAGGGAGAAGAACCCACAGGAAGAAATGGGCTCAATCTACCCTGGTGCTGAGCTGAAAACATCAGATCCTTATTATCTGCCACGCTATACCAAAGCTATTTGTCTTCCCTTCCAGGATTATTGATCCTCCTCAGGAGCTCAGCACCAGGAGTCTGGACTGCTGGCTTGGCACAGCATGAGGTGGAGAAAACCTGAGTCAATATTCACATTCTCATGCAAATGAAGCCAGAGGTTTCTGAAGAGCTTGTCAAGGACTGTGGAGTTATCTCCACCAAAGCTTAAGGATCCTCAAGTGCCTTACAGGGTTCTCAAAACACAGATCTCCTCCACAAAAATACAGGAGAAAATCAATTGAGCCTATGAGGAAATTCTGTGCTGCCTGTACAATTCTTCTTGGAAAAGGACAATAGAAAGAAGGAAACCAGCACCACAGATATTATTCATACTGAACTATATCCTTTAATGCACTCCTGGGGGTTGTACTGATGTTCTAACAACACAAACATTAAAGCAGAAGAATGGATTTCCAAGGGTTTAACTTCATGAGTCAAACCTTTTACTAACATCATCCTTCTGGCAATTTTCTTGCTGTAAACATTGTAATCAGAGTTCTACTGGCATTTCTATTTCAGTCTCATTCCCAGCTGCTGGTGAGTTTTCTGATGGCTGTTGACATAATTCAGAGCAACTCTAAATGATAATCCAAGCTGTTCTCACTCTCAACTGGCCTGTAACCTGTACAGGAGTGAGATTATGGGGAATTAGCTTCTCTTAGGCCTGAACATCCCGTGATTTCCCCCATCCCTTGGAAAGGTAAAATAATGAACTTAATTTTATCAGCATCTGAATCAAAGTGATTGTTTCAAGTTCATTTATTCCATGTGTCACAAAGAGAAATCTGAGGCACAGTGCACATTGCACATTTTCTTCCCCTGGCTTGTCTTATATCTTATTTGCTGCCAAGTTGTCCAATGCAAATAAACTGTGATTTCAAGGGGAAAGTCAGCAAAGAAGTGTTGTGCAGTTGATGGATATTTACTTTGACTTTGTGACTGGAGGCAGGGCACAAAGCAGGGAATATCTGAACAACCTAGAAAGGAATACACAGTTGTCATTTCTCCAGTCACTGGCCCAGGTGATCTCATTAACAGAAGCACATTTTATCAGTGGAGATTGTTGCCATAATGACTTGATCAAACTAAATGCTTCACTGGGTACACACACACAGTCAGAGCCAAATATTCCAAACAGCCTGGATATGTTACGGTAGAGCTGAAAGAATTTTACCTTTTTCTGCACTATTAATATCTTCCCATCAGCTAATGCATTTTTCCTTCTGTGCTCAGAGACATCTCAGCAGGGAGCAGAGACTTGCTGGAACCCCTTAGGGTATTTAAAGCTACACAGGGAGTAGGGAGCTTCTTAAAGACACGTAGCTTAGCTTAGACAAGTTAAGATGATTTAACTTAAGGTGAAGACAAAACCACAAGGTCAGTGCAGGATACAGGGCAGTACAGCACTGGTCAATTCTGCTTTGATAGAAATGCCAATTTCATAAAGGTCTGTTTGCTTATTTCTTCTTTGAGATAGTTATGTTTTAATGAAATATGAAAATGGGAAAACATTATGTTTCAGAGATTTATTTTTTGTATGAGTCTAAATGCACTCCAGATTAGTCAATGACAGCTGATTGAGCCCTGGAGGAAATGAAGTCTCTCCTGCTCTATCTTTAAGTCTAGAGACAGGAGACAGGAATTGGCATTTTCTTGCCAAACTGTCCTTTCCTTCCAAGATTTCAAATGATGCTCCTTTACTTTTAATATGGAACAAAACCAAACCTTGTGGCCTTCACCTTTTTGCAAAAGACAGCTCTTTGTTCTGGGCAGTATCTGGCCTTGCACAGAATAGGGGAGAGATGGTTTCTGTGAAATGTTCCTTGCACAGCCATTTTCACAGCCAGCTTTGACCATGCTGGAAGTCCTGCTCTTCTTCAAGTAGGATCAGGGCTTAACCTCTTCATTCTGTGCCCTACATTATTTTCACGTCACAAGAACCTTTTAGGAAGGTCTTTAAGGGAATTTTTTTTCAAGAATTGACACCGCTGCAAGGAGTGTTTATCCTCTCCTTCTATACCCACAAAACCCATTCTCAAATATGAGCTTATGTCCAATGACCTCCAACAACTCCTTCTGTATTTGTTGGTCTCTGACTCCAGGAAATCTCCCTCTTCCCCTATAAGTCAATTTGTGGGATTTTGGTACTCACACAAACATCTGAAGTCAAGATGTCAGTGCTCTCATTACCACTCCAGACAGGAAACTACCTCTTGTGATGTGGCCAATGATAAAATGCCATTTCTTTTATTCAGTGATTTGTATTTAGTTTACCATTCTATCTCCTTTATGTGTCCATTTATTTCTATGATTGGCATTTAATAAAATCTGGCACAGACACAGATGGTTTTGTCTGCATCACTTACTGTTCAGCACCTGAAAGGAAATCTTGAATGTAAGAGCATCAGGTGGGCAGTAAAAATACATCTTATTTTATTTCTCACCTCTTAGAAATCTCTTTATTATTTCCTTGTTTCCAGCAAGCTCATCCCCAAAGGCTCTCTATTTGTCACCACTCAAATGTTAATTTTATTAGACTATGCTGCACATGGAATTACTCTCATAGAATCCATTACCTACTTGTTTCCCTCATGTATGATTAGCTTTTGCCTCCAGATTCTTACATAATACTCAATGGAAAAATATCATGGTATTCTGGGTGTTTGGGTAAATAATCCTCAAACTCAGCAGGAGACTTGGATATTATGACCATTTCATTAACAAATAGAGAAATGAGACCTGCAGGTTTCACTGTTCTTCTGCCAGATAGATCAAGGGGCTTGTGATAGGTTTGCTGCTTATGTGACCAAGATGGGAATGGAGCCAACATTTCCTGGGGCTACATCCTGTGCTAATCCACAGGAACATGCATTTTTCATCTCTGTGATTTAACATGAAGCAAAATGTGTCACGATGGCTCCGTAGCAGACAAAAGAGAGCAATCCCAACCACATGTGTCACAGTGCTGGTACAACATCAGTGAATCTTGGGCTTGATGGACTTTGAAACAAAATTCAAAGGGGTTTGGATGCTTATGAGAAAGCTGAGAGGGAACAGTGCTTGAAATTCTGCAGACAATACAGAGAAAAAACCATGCAGGAATAATAGTAATTTTGCAGGGGTGTGTACTTCTAGAAGCACACTCTCTGCTTCCATGGTTCTTTCAGTCACTTGGGTTTTTCCAAAGAAAAAAAGAAATATGCCTGGAAATGCCTTAACTCTTCCCAGCTGTATCTGACTTCAACACACAACAAAGCTCTCCATTTCTCAGTTCTATAGAGATACAGAATGTATAGTTATAAATCAGAAGGAATCCTTAATCCTTCACATGAGAATACAGCCTTTATACACTAGCAAGGAATCAAGAGTCTGCTCTGACTGACGTGAGGGAATAAATCTGCTTCTCAGCATGAGTTACTGGAAAGAGGTTTTGGCATCTAAAGCAGAAGTGTGGTCCCTCACAGAGCTTTTGCCTTCCTCTCCTCCTTCCTTCTGTCTCCTGAATTCATTGTCCTGGAGTGATCTCCTCCCACATGAGTCCCTCCCTTTGACTCCCTTAACCCACAACTCCTCCGAAGATGAGGCAGATTCACAGGAGGGAAACACCTGAGGATGGATCCCACGGTAGCCACAGGATTCACTGCTGCCTTTAGAAGATCCACATTGTGGAGCTTCCCCCAAATCCATCCACTGAGCCATCAGTATTCCCACTTCTGCTCTGAATGACACAGTCTGCCCCAGTATGGAGACAATTTCTCCCAGCACAAAGGCCAGTGGCACAGCCTGAGGAGGCAGGTGGGCTGCTTCAGCCTCACTCTGCTGATCTAGCCAAAAAACAGCACTTCCAGAGGTCTGGCATCATCTGACCTCATGTAGGAATAGGAATATAGGAATAGGCCATATCCCCACTAATTGTTTCATGCTCTAATTGAAAGAAGCACATATGAACATAAAACACATCCTAAGAGACTGGGTCAAATAATCTGTACAAAGAGATGCAAATAATGAGGCAACACAAACATGGCCAATGTCTGCAGTCCTTTCCTTCTGTAGTGTCCCAAATTCCATATTTAATGCATTAGAGACGGTAAAGAACATAACTCCTGCCTATTCACTGCATTCCCAAATATTCCCTGACATGATTTTGGCCATGTTATTTTTCTATTTTCAGTCTTCACAAGTCCTGTGGCAACAAAGCTCCAGACATTCATAGGCACTCTGTATAGATATACATACAGAGTTACAGAATCATAGAATAGTTTGGTTTGAAAGAGACCTTAAAGATCATCTCATTCCAGCCCCCCTACCATGAGCAGGGACACCTTCCAGTATCCCAGGTTGCTCCAAGCCCCATCCAACCTGGCCTTGGATACTTACAGGGATGGGGCAGCCAAAGCTTCTCTGGGAAATCTGTTCCAGTGTCTCAGCACCCTCACAGGGAAGAATTTCTTCCTAATATCCAATCTAAACCTGCCCTCTGCCAGTTTGAAGCCATTCCCCCTTGTCCTGTCACTCCAGGCTCTTGTAAATAGTCCCTTCTCCATCTTTTTGTGTCTGCTCTCCTCAGGAACCAGAGGATCACAATTAGGTCATCCCTAAACCTTTTATTTTCCAGCCTGAACAATCCCAGTTCTCTCAGTCTTTCCTCACAGCAGAGCTGCTCCATCCCTCTGATCACCTTGGTGGCCTCCTTTGTACCTACTCCAACAGCTTCACATCCTTTCTCTGTGGGGGATCCCAGAGCTGGATGCAGCTCTGCAGATGGGGTCTCACCAGAGTGCAGTAGAGGAGCTGAATCACCTCATTTATGTACTTTCTTTTGTTTGTTGTTTGTTTGTTTGTTTGTTTTAAATCCATCCCCTGTAGTTTCAGGGAGTTTTCCCTACTCATTGGATTAAATTGATCTCATCCAACACCATTTCATTTTTATTACAATACTCTTGAGGATATCTCCCTCACATTTTTTACTCTCCAAACTGAAGATTCCCCAACTTTACATTGTCTCTCCATGAAGCAATTTCTTCTTTCCATCAGCAGTGTAAGTTGTCTCCTCTGCATCCTTTTTAGCTGTTGATTTGGGCTTTTTTTTTTTTAACTTGAGTCCTCTGCATCCTTTTTAGCTGTTGATTTGGGCTTTTTTTTTTTTTAAACTTGAGTTGGTTTGTGCTTCTGCATGACAAAAGTCTGTTTTCCACAAAAATGTTAAAACTTGATTTGACAGTACTAAAAGACAGGGAACATACAGCTTCCCTTGCTTGTTTGTAGCAGTGACTAATAGCCCCTACTGCTGAAAAATGCCAGTTATTAGTGTTTGCTTGTCTGTCTCTGCCTGCTGCTCCTTCTTGAAATGTGTTTTTCTGGTAGGCTGAAGGTACTCTTTACCATCCAGTATTTTGTCTTTACAAAAGCACTTTCCAGGCTTTTTTTAATCCTCTTTTTCTTTCACAAACTGAAACAAATTCTTTACAATGGTCAGTGCCCAGTATTATATCCAGACTACAAATCATGTCTGGGCATCACTTCCAGAGCTGGTGTCCTCATTGCCACAGATGTGGGTGGGGAAAAAACATCAACTTGTCTTTCATGCACCCAAGAGCTCATTAGCACTGTTTTCCCATTAGCTCTGCAGCCCAGGGAACACTAAATAAGTGGCTCATCTACTGTGCCAAGCAAGTGTTTTCCAGTGCTTCCCCCTGACTTGTAGGTCAGGATGTCCTCTTTGGTCCTAGATGTATAACCACGCCTTCAGCAATCACAACTGCTGGTCTTCTGCAAGGGCTGCAAACAAGAAGCTCTAGGCAGGTTGGCAATTTTAGTCTGAACAATCCACTATCTCCCTAATCAGCTGTGTCTAAGAGGCAGGTAATTAAATTAAAACGTTGGTAAGGTGCTCCCTTGGGAGGCTGGAGTCAAGGTAGAGGCTGGTTTTCTTCTTAATGGGTGAGCACTCTAAAAGCAGGAGTTTGAGAGGGCTTTCCAGCCTGGTTCTTGTTCTTAGTTCATCCAGTGACTCACAAAAAGAGGACTCCCAGACCCCCACAAGGCGAAGGTGCAAAGTACTCACACTCGAGGTCCCACTTGTCATGAGTATGAGCAGATGGATGAGGCACACAGTACATCAATGCTGCAGTGTTTGATTATGTGCCTCTATACTAAAATTCCAGGTACTTATGTAGCTTTACACATTATCATATAATAACAGAAACTGCAACAATTCTGTACCTTAGTGAGAATATTCAATGCACAGATTTTGGATTGAATTTCTCCTTCTAGTCTTTTTTGTTTGATCCAGGTTTTTCATGTCTTTGCCTTTCTTTTAACTCCAGCATTGAAAGCATGCACCTTGAATTGCTGAGAAGATACATCTCTTCTTGTCCCTCTTTCTATGTTATACAGAAACAGGATTGATGGTAAATTGCCAGTGCTGCAGAACAGAGATGAAGCTTTAGTCTTCATTTGTGTGCCTGCTTTTGTACAGGCCCACGCACTACTGACCTTACACAAGATGAAAGTGTTCTTAATCGGAGCAGAAAACGTGGAGAAAAATATCACACAGTGTAGACAAGAAGAAAAACTTTCAGTGGCTCTCAGTTCAGGAGACATTTATTCTGTTCTCCTTTGTAGTTTGTTTTGTTTTGACTTTTTTTGTTGTTGCTGATGTTCAATTTTCTGCAGAAAGCAATAAAATTAATAGAAATTGATTTGTGTATCTACAGCTATGTACAGGGAGGCTGGGCTACACTGGGCACATATATCACAAACAAACTTTTCTTTCATGGTTTCTTACTGAAATCATTTATTAAAGTCCACTTTGGCTTCACTCTGGTCCAATTTTCACCACCACATCCAAGCCCACTCGTCAGCCCCTGCTCCAGCTTTTGCTTTCACTGGAAAAAGTAAAATGTATGAATTGGAGACAGAATAGATGCAAGGTATAATAAATAGCATAAAATCAGACATCACTAATTCACTCCACAGCTTCAAACAATTTTACAATCAGTGATTTCCACCTCAAAATAACCTTGAGAATGAGGAACAATATTGTCCTTGGACAAATATTTCCCTGAGGATGTGAGCAAAGAATTTTTCATGTAAACCAGCATCACAGTGGGACTACGCTAACTTTTATCTGCTGAGGTTCTGCTATAAAATAAAACTCAGGGGGCCAAACAAACATAAGCAAAAGTTATTTCCTTGTAAGATAATCTCACAGAGAGATACACACCATCCTTGTTATGCAGGGTGAGTTGTAGCCTATGTCAGGAATTGCTAATTATGGCAGCCAGCTCCATACTTGTGGTGTTATTCAGCTGCATCAACCTCTTTCCACAGCCTAATCCTGTGCAGAAGGGCAGGCTACCTTCCTCTGTGTTCATATATGACTTCAGATGTGTTTCCCCTAGGGCTGTTTGACAGAATAGCTCCTCAATCAACCACCTCCCACCTTTTCAGTGGTTTCCTGAGCCCCAAACCTGTGGTGTCCTTGCCAGCTCTGCACAAAGCTTCCTCTGAGGAACTGTCCGCAAAATGTCCTTTCCATGCAAGCCCTTGGTGAAATCAAAGGTAACAGAAAGGTTTGGCCCAAGAGATTCATGAGCAGGAGCTGGGTAAGAGAAGGAAGAAGACAAGAAGAGGTTGTAGATGTGAACATAGAATCACAGAATGTTTGGGTAGGAAGGGGCCTTAAAGATGGTTTCATTCTCTAAGAGCCTGGATGAGAGATGTGGGACTCCAGGCGGCTCTTCAAAATGCAGTTTATTGTATCCAAGATGTCACAGCAGTCCAGGGTCATGGGTGACAGAGCCTGTGCCTACAGCTGTCAGCTCCAGCTGCAGGCAGGCCTGGACACCCTTTGGTTTTGGTCACAGTGCATTACATACTTTTCTTTGCTGAGCATCTTAATACAGTAGAACCAATTTATACCTTACCTTTTACCTATAGCCTATCATAACTACTATAATTGTCATATTCATGTTGCTGTTCTCCAATCACTAAAAGTTAGTACATCACAGTTTAAGCTAGAAGTTGTTTTTCCATTTTCTTGTAGTGGGAAAAAAAAAAAAAAAAAAGCTGACTTGTTTGCCTGTGCTATCTTTCTGCTTGGTAAAAACATCTTCTCGTTTGAGGTGGGTTTATCCTTTGCTCTAAGTCATAAAAATCCCTTCTAACTAACACACCCTTTGCCTCCTTGGTTATCCAGTAAGACTGGCTCAGCAATTCTTCTCTTCTTTATCAAAACTTGCTTCCATCTCTATTCCTTCATCAGACTCCACATTTAAAAATCTTTCTGCTAAGCATACATATCTGTGAGACTTTCTTGTCAAATTTTCATCCTTCCCAACATCATTCCACCCTCCTATCATGCACAGGGACACTTTCCACCAGATCAGGTGGCTCAGAGCCTCATCCTGGCTGTGAAAACTTCTAGAGTTGGGACATCCAAAATTCCTTTGGGCAACCCTACCCAGTGCCCTGCTATACTGCCCAAAGGAACTCTGCAGTGCTGCCATGAAAAACTGACAAGAGCTATCTTGTCCTGGCAAGGCCTAGCAGGAAATGCAGTTAAATCCCAGCCCAGGGCTGTCACCACATCAATGTCAGCTAAACCCACTCTCTCCTTATCTTGCACCTCTCTGCCCCACTGTGCTGGAAATGGGTTCCCAAAAATTACAGTAAAAAGATGTCTCACAAACATGGCATGAAGATTATTAAACTGGTCTTTGTACAACACCATGTGCATGAGGAGCATCCAATAATCAGTGAGGGTGTTGAAGCATTCCTTGGCACAGATTGAATCAAGGCTTTGGTCCACTGTAGTATTTTGTCTGGTTTTCATAGGGATTTGAGGCAATCCTTTCCCTGACAAACAATTAGGGAAGACACATGAGTGAATCCTTTTCCAGCCTGCTCCTCACCAAGGCATGAAGTCAATTTCTGGTGCCACAAATCTTGGAATGGCAGATTTCCTAATCCCAGAGTTTAATTCTTGGCATTTTTTGATAGGCCTCTAAGCAGGAGGCAAATAAACTTGATCAGTCTTTGAAGCTGATTGTGCCAGCATCCAACAGGCAGCCTTTAATTCAACATCCAAAGTCTCACATAGCATCACAGGCAGGAAAAGCAGGCCACATCCTGAAGGGATCAGGAAGATTTCTCCCCATAGATTTAAAACAGGATAAACACACCTCATGCTTTCCAGCAATGGCTCTCTGGAGGGCCAGTGTAGAAACAGTTACCACAGCTACAGAAGATTTGTTTGGCTCAATTTTATTGTTGCTGATGCTCTGAGAACAGCATAGGGTAGGAGTCTGGATTTGATAAGAGATGATCACAGTTGTCATTCCAGCACTTGACCTTGTCCTCCTGGTTTCCAGCCTGGATTAGCATAATCCAAACCCTTTTTTTTTTTTTTTTTTAGTTCTTTACAGTAGTGAATGGGAAAGAAATGGGATTAATCAGTGATATTCAGCACAATGTTGAAACACACTCAGCCATAATCCCTCAGTGAGTTCAGTCTGAGTACCACAAACTCCTAATGTGGGAATGTATTTCACACTTTTTCCTCTTGTTTTCTTTGTGGTGTCCCAAAGATCATAGGAACCATGTCCCAACCACCTCTTGGCTTGACTGCTCCTCTACAAATGATTGGTTTAAAATCCCTAGATTGATTTAAAGCACGTAGATGATCTTTTCTTGCACTGCACATGTTATTAGAAAAGGATTACAAATATTCAGACAACACATCTGGCAGAAAAGAGGAGATGGAAAACCATGGGAAGGGGCAGCTGAAGGCATTATCTTCCTCAGCTGGTGCAGCTGGAGCCAGAGAACAATTTCAGATTTCCTAAAATCTGAGTAAAAGACTGCAGCATTTACACTGTGAAAATGTTCAAGAGCAAGCAATGTTCATGAATTAAAAAAAAAAAACAAAACTAAAACCTTATATTTCTATCAAAGTAGAATTTTCATTGAAAGGGATTCACAAAGAAATGTCTGTCCTGTGGTTACATTTTTCTCATGTCCCATAAAATGAATGCATGGGTTAGAAGTGTTTCTTGCCTTGATTCTGTTCTGGTTTATGCACACTGAATTCACTTTGCAGATTTCTTTGGGAAGCACTAGCAAGGGTTCACTTTTTTATACTTAGCCATCTGTATTCACTAAGTTAGCAAGCAAGTAAAGTGAGAATTATGACACTTTATGCTAAATACATGATACTTGATGGCTCTGCACATGGCATATGGCACTTCACAGGGCTGCTCTGGGAGACTTAAAGAAGAAGAAAGGCTAAGAGACATCTGACACAGGATAAGTAAAAGAGCAAAAGTGGAAAATCTTTTCTAGAAATCAGGAAATTTTAAAAAAAGGCACAAACTTTTCTTCTTTTTTTTTTTGTTTTCTTCTTTTTGGAAGTAACTTTTTAATTTTAAATTCATTTAAACTCAAACTTGCTCTCACACACATAGCAGTGAAAGAGTGAATAGATAAAAGGGTCCACATGCTTTATCATTCACAGGGCAGAAAGGGTAAAATCTTGGCCCCAAAAGGATCAGAGACACCTTTAATGCAGTCAGGAGTTCCTCACAAATGACAAACCACAGTTGCAGAAACAGGTCAGATGTGGGACCAGACCTGCAAAGACCCAAATCAAAGACTAAACTAGAAGAAGAAGACTAAATAATGAAGAAGAAGAAGAAGGGAACAAGGAGAGAACTTTAGCTATGTCTTCTATTTGGAAAACACCAATGTGGGGGGGGAAAAGCATTTAAAATGACAAATAGATTCTTTAGCACCAAGAAACACCTTAACTTTCACTATGTAAAGTTATTGCTGGGAGAAATTATCTGAGATCTCCAATTATCTGTGTCAAAAAAACCCACAAACAACGTGGTAAAATTCCAGGGAATTTTTGATACAGATCAACCATTTTTACCATTTCCAGAGATAGTGCCACAGGAAAAAAATAATATTGCTATTTATTGGTACAGTCAATTATATTCACTTCTGCTTCCTCATACACCAAGATATAAACCCACAGAAAACCAAGATGAAAGTGATAACAGGGATTACAACCCTTTCACAAGGAATGTATAAAAATGAAGAAAACAAGTTCATTAGGGATGGATTTATTGACTGCTTTAAAAATGACCCAGGAGTTCTATCCTGCAATTGTTCACATTTATTCACAAAAGGAAATGTCCCATTGTTAGGGGGAGCAGTAGATTCATGGTTGCAGCTTTAGTCTGCTGCTTTCACACACATATCAGGATGCCCAGAAGAAGAGGGACTCCCAAAAGGAAGCCTCACCTCTGGAAATGTCCAAGGCCAGGTTGGATGGGGCTTGGAGCAACCTGGAATAGGGAAAGGTTTCCCTGCCCATGGCAGGGGCTTGGAATGAGATGATTTCTAAGGTCTCTTCTGACTCAAACCATTCTATGATTCTGTATTGAACCCAAATCTCTGGCAGGTGAATTGCTGCAATCCCAAAGCACCTCAAAGAGTCATTGGATGGAAGAACCATGGAAATAGCATCTTCAGAATCACTCAATCGTTTTCCTTTTTTCTCTGGTGCTATTTGAGATCTTTCTGGTGCCTGACCTACTGGTCTGCCTTCCCTACAGTTTCTGCATATCAAAAGTATGTGTTCACCCCAAATTCCCTTCCTTCTCCCTGGAATACAAAAATATAGATTATTTCCTCAAGAATGAAACAGGAGGAATTAGAGGCTGCTTCATCCTGTCTGAGGGGAGCTTGTTTCCACACACAGGAAAACTGCAGCTCAGTGAAGAAGATTTCATCACAAGGAAGGAACCAGGGGTGAAAAGGTTCCTTTTCTCCATTTGAACAGGGCAGAATCACTTGAGTTTACCTGCAGACTGCACAGCTTTTCCTTTATTTATTTTTTTTTTAGTACAACCATATAGAAACCATTGAAACAACACTTCAGAAGCAGTAAAATCTCTTGAAAAGTGACTTAGATAAACTTGCCAAAAATAAATGGCAGGTTTTTTACCCTACTGGGTTTCTATCTGCCCATGTGCTTAGTCCTGTTTCATGTTTATGCATCAAGAGATTCCAAAAATAAACAAGTAAGCAAATGGCAGTTTCTCCATGGCGTGGAAAATATCAGACAACAGGGATATCAAAAAGGAAACTGCTTCCTCCAGAGTGTCCTGAAAGATTGTCAGGAAATAGGATCCTCTTGGAGATGCTCTGGGGCAGACTCTGCTTTACTCAGCTTCTAAGCAACTGTACATCAATGAGTGGCTCAGTCAAAGAAAAATCTGACTTCAGCACATGTCAGACCAGTCCCCGTGGTTTAAAAAAATGATGCAAGGCTTAAATCCTGCTTTCTAGAAGGAAAATTTGCATCTTATTCCTTGTGCTACCAGAAAGCAAAGGGAGAGGGGGAAAAAGATAAAAATAAATAAGCAGACCTTAAGGATTAATTTTGCCAATAGCTTTTCCATTGGCTCTTCCTCAATAGATCAAATTTTTAGATAATTTATGTACAAGGCATCAGAAGACAGAACACAACTTCTCTTAGAAAGAATGGATCTTGAACATATCAAGGAATTCCAAAGCAGTTAAGAAAAGATTCCTGCAGCTTTAGCATCTCTCTCAGCTCAGTAGAAAGACTTACCTTGTTGGCTTTGGCTTTATTACTTTCATAAAACTCCGAGTCTCATGAACCACATTGCTATAAAAGAATCTCTGTCATCTTTTAAAAATAGGAAAAAATCTATTTCTAGTTCTCCTGATTGCAAATACACTCAGAAATTGAATTAATAATTGCTTAAATATGCAGCAGATAGAAAGAGCAAATGATTTCAATATTTTCCTGGTCTATTTGGAAGAAAGAGCTGAAGTAAATTTCTGATATTTAGCTGTGAAAATGTCACTACATGCACACACGCATACAATAATAATTGAAAATTCAGTATTTGCTGAGGAAATTCTAGGGAAAGAGTAGAGGAATACTGGAAAAACATCAGCAGGACAACAATATTTGCTATAACATCAGACAAAAGAATTCGTGTAATATTAGGTCTTAAATACCAGATATTTCACATGTTAAAAGCCAAATAGCAGCAAAGAAACTGTTACAGTGAGTGAAATTAAAAAGTCACACTTGTGGATTTTGCTGCCTGTAGTCTTTCCATTTTTTTCTTTCAGCTCCAGTTGCCAGGTTTAATAAGTTCCAGACCTTGGTTTAGGAACTGTAAGACATTAAAGAGTGGAACTTGTTGGCCAGAAATCCTCCTATATAGTTATCATGTTAAAATTCATTTTTATTGAAAGCAATTATTTTCTGGATATTGTAAAAGGAAAAGTGGGATAGAATTGAACAGATTTTTGGTTTTGATTTTGTTTCAATTAAACAGGAGGGGAGGTCTGAGGATCATGATCATCAAAACAAAACCTTCTGATCAGAAAAAGTCATTATTGGAATTTCAGACTGCATTCGACAACATTCAGTCAAATTTTTCTCAAGAAATGTTTTTCACATGCAGGACAGAACTTTAATAGAGATGGATGCCAGCTCAGAAAAAAAATCAATAGCATTTTAAAAAATGATATCTTAGAGTTAGCATAGAAAAAAAACTGCCATATTTGATTCAAAGCAGGAATCTGAACTCAAGTTTTCCCCATAAGAGGTAAGTGCCCCTACAACTAGAGAATCAATCAGTCTTTTGTGATGAAAAATTGTAACAGCAAAAGTTGCCATCTGTTCAGATGCAAAATTGAAAACAAACTGTGAAGCTTCAACTCTTTAAAAAAAAAGGAGTTGCTGTTTTCTAGCCCCGATTTTGTAGTTTCAAGTATTATATGGCATGATGAAGACAAAATTAAATGTATCTGTGTTATTGTAAATTTTTATTAACATCCTGTAAACTTTAATATAGTTAACACATTCTCTTGTAGGATTCTCAGGTTTCAAGAAACAGAAGGGAAAGCGTTCCTTTGTGGGATTTTTTTTTCTCCTCACTGAATTCATCAGGACTATGACCAAGGCTGATTTTCTTTTAGTCCTCCCTTACACAAAGCCCTGAAGTGTGATTGGTTCTGGCCTCACACTTGCCAGGAAAAGTTCATTAGCCACTGTGAGCCACCTCATCTGTTGATCTGATTGGGCTTTACCAGGAACTTTTCTACTGAGTGTTGGACTCTTTTTGGTTTAATTTTATTATAGACTGATCTGTCTTGCCACTCTAAAAATAAATGGCTTCACCTTTACTGAGATACATCACATTTAATGAAAAAAAGGAAAAAAAAAAACAAAAAACAAAACATTTAGGCCTTCTGAGTCTCTTCTTGGCTGACATTGTTTTGTAAGTTGTACCTGGCAAGGAGCTTAAAGTCTCTGGAAAAAGGGAACATGATTCCAGCTGGAAACTTAAAAGAGGTTTGTTTCTTATTTCCATTAGACTGAAGTTTCATTCCCTGTGATGAGGGAACCCTCTGGTTCTGATACCTGATATCTCAGTGTTATTGCTTTCACAGCTTGGGTGAATAAACTGGTTTAAACCTTCAGAGGAATTTGAAGCTTCTTAAAAGTAAGTGGCTATTAATTTAATCCATTAGGCAATAATCTTCCTCACTCATCTAGATGAGTGCAGACACTGTTCCCATCTCTAGGATATGGTTATGGAGCTGAGAGCTGTGAGTGAAACCCTGATTTAAATGCACAGAACTGAGATCAGGACCTAATTTTTTGTAATTTGGAATATTACTGCCTTAGCATTTACTAAATAAAGGTTACATTAAGACAATTTTTAAAAGAGAGACCTGTGATGGGAAGAACCATAGAATGGTTTGGGTTGGAATGGACCTCAAAGATCATCTTGTTCCAATGCCCTGCCATGGACAGGGTCACCTTCCACCAGACCTTCCACCAAGGACTTTCCAAGAAGCATCCTGGACAGCTTCTTCTGTGGTGCCAAGAGCAATGGGGACCTTTGGAAAGGACAGCTGCCTCCTGCTCCCCTTCTCTCATCAGCAGTTCTTGTCCTTGACTGCTGCCATCCCCACACAGGACTGCAGGAATGGGTGGCTTTGGGAAAATCCCCATCTCTGGATCTCTGGAAGAGTTCAAGGCCAGGTGGGAGAGGGCTTTGAGTAACCTGGTCTAGAGGAAGGTGTCCCTGCCCATGGCAGGAGTTTGGAACCAAATGATCTCAAAGATCCTTTGCAACTTAAACTGTTTTAGGATTCTATGATAAATGAGGCAGGTGGTTGCAAAAAGAGGGATGAGGTTGTTTGTTAAGGAGAGGCTGCCTGGTAAAAAGGGTGATCACAAAAGGCCAAGCTTGGATGCAGGGGATTTTTCTGAGAGTTACACAATAACAAATGGAATTTCCTTCAGAAAATCACCTTTGCACTGCTTTGCCCTGTGCAGGAGGCTGTTTCTCCATCCACTAAGGGAACACCATGTCTCTGTTCTCCCTTGACTAACACAGCCTTTGTTACTAACCTTCATCATCTTGCAAATCCTTGCATCAGCCCCAATTTAGCGAGATCTTTAGTACAGCTACACTGCTCCAAACACCCCGAGTCCAGCAGGATTCAGGCTGAGCTGAAGATATATTACCTCAAAAAAGAATTGCTGTAGCATGTTCAGAGCACCACTGTATCAGCCCTTAGAGGATAATTGTAAATAAAGCTCAAGAGGATCGATCCAGCTCAGCTCAATCAGCTTATTGATTTAAGCTATAAAAAGAAAATAGCATATAAACAGCCCTCTTACATGTGACCCCACCACCAGCCTGTGGTGACTGACAATTCCCAGGTGCAAACAGCACATGAACTTTTAGCTGGTGGTTATTGCATCCATTTGGGTTTACAAGTAACTTCTGAGTTTCTTTTAAATAACACAATCTCTCCCTGCCTGTGTTGAAGGCCAGGCCGGTTTATCTACATGTGTGTCATGTGGACAATTTATTGGAGCCATTTTTCATGGTTTTGTGGTATTCAGGGGAAAATAGGACACACAACTATCACAGAAATCACTGATATCTGCAATGAAAACGGATTAATCACAGACTGCAGAAATATTTCAAAAAATAGAATACAAGGACATAAGCAAATGAGCAGCTTGCTAGTTATTCAAACCCAAGCACTAAAAAGCTCCAGGAGTTTTACTTGCTGCTGACAGGATAAACCTTTATCATAACCAGCCCGCCACCTAAAGCAAAGAATAGCCAGAAAGAGCTAAAGCAGCACATGAGAGACAGCTGGACTCAGGCCTGCATTACTTAACACAGACCTAATCCTGTCCTTGCAGATTTTGTAATTTTGCCAAGAATAAGGGTTTTTTCCTTTCCCCTGGCTCTATGCTGTGACCATGAGCACTGAAGAGACATTATCCCAGCTCCTTGTAGGGGGAGACTTTTCTTAACCCAAAAGAAGATCATAATAGGCAGAGAGAACAAACCACTCCTATCTGAACCCTGAAGAAGAGAGCTGAGGAACTGGACTTTATCTTCAGAAGATGCCATCTAAGCATTACCTGAAGTACCAGACCCCAACAATTAGGGGCCATGAGACTTTAAAATATTATTTTAGCACATATCTAACCCTGCCATGCAGGGAGGGTTCACCTGACAATAGAATCTTGGAAAAGTTGCCCTCAGCTCCTTGCCATGGTCAGTAAGACAAGTGGATATCTCCACAGGGAAGATTATCCCCTTCTAAAATCTTTATGAATTTTTGGGTGAAGAAATCATCATATTTTTGTAGAAAAAAACCTCCTATGTCCAACATCACTGAACTGGCTGGTGCCAAATCAGCCTTTTAAAGTGAAGAATTCACCTTTCTTTTCCACGTTCGGGTCCAAGCACAGGAGACACTTTAGACTGGATCACACTTTATACCTATCTCACTTTATGTTGGATCACAAAAATCCTTTACACTGTAAGGACAGAAATACAGCTCGTCCCTGCATCACTGCTAAATCTGTGGGGCCAGCCCAGGGACAGTTTTTCAGATAAATATTTGGAAAAGAAGTCCCAGAACCCCTCATCATTTAAAAGAGATGTTGTCCATCCAGTAGAAAGGATAAGGGATGAACATAAAGTGCAGCACCTTCATGGGAATCCCAACCCATCCTAAGAAACATTTTGCCAGGTCATGCATTTATGGGACAGGCTGCATTCAATCTTTCATGCTGGAGTTGGACCAGTTTACAATCTTCTTTACCTTTGGTCTAAAAAGGTTGTCACTCTTTGTGAGGGCTGCAGGGTCATACAGCATGTGGGACACTTGGATGGAATCCAAATTACCTTCTGCCACGACTTTTTAACTACCCATGCAGACAGAAGCTGCTGTGACATTGATGAGAATTCTCTAAATTGCTGGTCATCGAGCCTGAAGAGAAATTCTTACCTTGGATCCCTCACACATGGCTGGGCAAGGTTACAGAGAAAGAGCTGAGGCAGGAGACATCAGAGAGCTCAGATCTCCTTGGTCACACTGTGAGCCAGCAGGGACCAACAATGGCACTAAGGAAAAATAAACTTTTTCTTGGTTCATCCAAAAGCCCTCCACCTAAAAGAGGAAGTCCTGACTGCAGTCAAAGTCAAGATGGGCAGAAATGTCACAGAGTGTAGCAGGAACTGTTGAGACATATCTGGTATTGAGCAGGTTGGGGTATCAGAGGCTGTCTGCAAGAGGAAGGGCTGTCAATGTCTCTGGAATGTGCATGGGAGAAGAAAGTTTGGCTGCTTCCACACTGGGCCAGACATCAGAAACTTGAATATCATTCAGTGCTGCTTTTCCTGAAATGCCAGCCAAGCCCAGGATGTTGTGTTTGCCTCTGACATCAGGCAGCAGGACCCTGCTGAGAGAACTGCTCTGCTGGGCTGGGCATCACCAACCGAGCGGCTGAGCCAGGGCTCGTCCCACACTAAAGCACAAATCTTAGATAAAATTGCTCTTCTGATCTCTTCCTTCCTAGAAGTCTGCAAGGACTCACCCTCCTCCTCTGGAGACACAAAAGTGGGGGAATTAATGGGATAAAGAAGCGAGTCCCAGAAGTGTGACAATCTTTCCATCTTTTAAATAAGGGAATGTCTTCCCTGCACAGGGTGATCAATATTCTCAACAGTTAACATGGCAGATTAAGTGGTTTACTTCCCTGAATGGAAAATACCAGAGAAGATGATTTAATTGATTTAATGGATTATAATTGGATGGTAATAGTTATGTGTGTGTATACAGTGAGTGCAGTAGACCAAACATAAAAGGAAGACTTATCATCACTAAGATTTCTCTGCTGATCACTAAACAGGGATACTGTTGAGTGTTTTAGTCTGTTGCATATGGGCTTTTTTTATGCTACTGATTTTTTATTTAATTTTGATTTTTTAAAATTATGTTTCCTTGGATAAGAACATTTTTCTTTTTTCTTTCAAATAGCAACTCATAACCAAGGCCACAAAATGTAAATTCTAAGTGTTGCTGAGGAACAATGAAATAAAATAGTGTTGTAATGTTTAAGTGCTCTACCTTGCTGGCAGAGATGCACCTACCTTCAGCAAAGTTTTTATCCATCCAAATAACCAGTTCTTGAAGAGTGTACTGTGCAGGCAGAACCTTCCAAGACTGCATTTCCAACCAAGGTGAGCTAAATCACAGATAATGTTTTTCTTGGAGTAATGCTTTTCTTGGAATCGGGCTTCATGTGAAATTCCTACTACTGGAGTCAAAAACTAGTACAGAGCAAAGCAACAAAAAAATCCTCAGTTACAGGGAGTCCTGTGATGATACAGTCACAGCTGATGCTCTAAAAGCATTTTCAAAAGCCTTCCAAAAAATTGTGGAGGAACTATTGCCCTTTATTTTTTTTTTTAAGGGAGAAACTTCTGTGCTACAGAAGACAAACTCAGGCACTTGCCTTTACCAAGTTGGAGGAAGATTTCTGTAGGACAGACAAGAACTAAATGTGGACAGTTCATCCCATTTGCAGACAGCAAAGCAGCTGCCCACTGATTAAAGAAACTCTTCACTGCCTTTAATTTTGCCCAGATGCAAGTGACAGCTCTCAGCAGCTTCCCAAGCCAGCCCAGGGCCAGTTTGTGGCTCCCCTGTACCAAAACTCTGCAGCTCATGGAGAAGAAAGGCTGTTTGATGGGATAGTCTGCAGGGAAGTATCCAAATCACCTCTGCCCCAAAGTGAGGGAAAGCAGATACCTGAGCAAAACAATATTCTGTTATTCTGGTATTCCAGGAATTGTAATCCTTAATGGACAGTTCCCTTCCTTTCTGTCACTGTGAATCACCTGGAGCACAAAATAGCACCAATTTTCTTCAGCTCCAAGGTTTCAGCGGAAGGGAGTGGAGGGGGAGACAGCAAGAACAAAGGTGTGATTAACTTTTCATTTCTGTAACTGTTCAACTGGACAAAGTCCCTGGATTTCACCCTGTCCCATATTGCTCACAACCCAACTCTGCAAAAGGCTCTTTCTCACTCCCAGAGAGGCCCCAGAGACTTGCTGCCCTGTTGTCCTTGCAAGGAAAAAGCCAAGAATGTTGGGCTGTATTTTTAAACTCCTCTCAAAACTGGTTTCTATGCTTCAGAGACATAGAAGGGAATGACAAAGCTCTAAGTAAAAAGAGCTTTATCTCAGAAAAAAATTGAGTAAAAATTATTTTTTTTCTCCAATGGGATCACAGAATCCTATAATTGTTTGGGTTGGAAGGGAGCTTCAAGGCCATCTAATGCATCCCTTTGCTATGGGCAGAGACACCTTTCACTATCCCAGGTTTCTCCAAGCCCCTTCCAACCTGGCCTTGAACATTTTCAAGGATGGGGCAGCCACAACTTCTCTGGGCAACCTGTGCCTGTTCCTCACCACCCTCAAAGGGAAGAATTTCTTCCTAATATCCAACCTAAAACCACCCTCTGTCAGTTTGAAGCCATTCCCCCTTGCTCTGTCCCTCCATGCCCTTGTAAAAGATCTCTCTCCAGCTCTCTTGGAATCTCTTCAGGAATGGGAAAGGGCTCTAAGGCCGGCCTGGCACCTTCTCTTGCTGCCATTGTTGATTTCTGGACAGCCTGAGGTGTGCCAAGGCAAGAGAGGCAGACTGCAGGCAGCAGATAAGGAAAGGTCCCTGGGGAATACTGAGCTAATCCTGGTGGCTTTGTTCCTTCCTCACCGTGGTTCTTTCTCTCTCCAGGGGGAAACGTGTGCAACCAGCAACTGTGTGGGAGGAAGGAAAGAGGATCCTGAGAGGGGAGGTGATGTTTGGGATTCTGCTGTGTCCAACAGACCTGGGGGACAGGGCCTGATCCTCCCTGGAATCAGCACAGCCACTCTCTGGACTGGCCTCATGCTAAAACATCGCAGACTTGAAAAGTGAGCTTAGATGGGCTGAAGAATGAAGAATCAACAGAAAACCAGCAAAAAGATTGATTTTATTTTTTTAGATTATGATAAATAATAGAGGCAAAGCCTCAGAGAGGGCAGTTTTAATCTCCCTTACTCAAGACATTTACAGAAAATTATGTCCTAGTCGAGGCATTTACAGCAAAAGAAACCGAGCCACAGACATGGGATGTGACAACTGACCAACCTGACCCAGCCAGTGACAAAATGAGGACAAGAACCAGTTCTCCTGGCTGCCCTTTGTGATGTTTGGGCCACTAAGGTGGCCTATCCTTCCATGCACCAGGAAGGGGTCTTTGCAGCCCCTCTGCAGCCCCTTTGCACATCTGGTCGCTCTACCAGGGACAGGGGCAGTGTTTTCACACACAGCACTCTAATCTCCACTGAGGAGCCAGCAAAAATCCCTGTGTCCTAATCACTACCCTTCCTGTCTTAATCATTAGCCAGAAATTTTGATCCCTAGGGGGACCTCCTAGAGCACGTGTTTTGTATCTGTTTCCTTCCTGCAGCATTCTTTTCTCTTAATAACTGCTGATGGCTGAAGGGAAGAGTTAACTCTGAGGATTTGCAGGCATTAATTTTTCATATGATTATTAATATGCTTGCAGCAGGTGTTGGACATTTTCTATTTTAGTGGTCTCAGAGAATGGCAAAGGATATAAGAACCACTTATCTTCATTTAAACCTCTGCCTGATGGGGAGAGTGGGAATAGAGAAGGGGTTGGACATAACTGCAGTATATTTGTAGTGTTCTTTGCTTCTAATTCTGTAATTGTGAAGACTTTATCTCATTACAGTCATGTTTAACTTTATTCCTTTCTCTCTTGCCTCCACCTTGTCTGTCTTTTTATTCTTCTTTGCCTAAATGCAGCTGCAATAAATATCTTCAGTACATGATAAGTATTTAGCAAATATATCTGTATATATTTTTTATGTGCTATCTCCTTAGTAACTGTTTCCTGTTTCAGAAAGCCTTCATTCAACCCAGTGCAGAGCAGAATCTGTGTGTAGTCTGAGCACCCAAGGCAGTCAGCAAAGAGAACTGTCAGCAGATCCATGCTATGAATTGGCTCTAAAGCCATTGACAAAACCAAAATAAACAATTTGCAGGATATGGCTGGTCTGCAGTGGGAAAATTAAGTCGTTCTGACTACTAGAAAGTCTAACTTTCAATGCATCATTTTTCTTATTCTGATCAAATGAACTAACCTTTTTGGTCACTTTATCTGCCAATAATTTCTCGATGATCGAGAGCCCAAGCTTGGGTCAGTTGTATAATGCCAAGGAAGGATTAGGTTGGATATTGGGGGAAAATTCTGCATCTAAATTGTTCTCAAGTATTGGAACAGGCTGCACAGAGGAGGGAGGAGTCACCGTCCCTGGGGGTGTTTAAAAGATGTGTCCCTTGGGGACAGGGCTTAGTGGTGGCTTAGCACTACTGGGTTAATGGTTGGACTGGATGATCTCAGAAGTCTTTTCCACCCTTAATGATTCTGGGATTGTTACTTTTGATCCCAGGCTTAGATTTAGTTCTAACCACTCCAACTCTGAAAGTATCCTTAGTTTCACCCTAATTAAGGGCTTATTGGGGATTTTCTAATATGAAGATAAGTTTTAACCCTGTTTTGACACTCTTTGCAGGAAAGCTCATTCACCTTGAGTTTCTCAGACGCCACACAGTGTTTCCCTCTGTGGGGCTGTTCCTTGTCCATTTGGGTTTCCACTGGAACACAAACACCAAATTAAACCTGCCTCAGTAGTCACTGTAGCACATTCCTGACAGGAGTGGGACCCCTTTCTTTTGCCTGGCACAAGACAAACTGCTGGGAATGCAAATGACAACCTCCCTTTTCATTTTGCCTTCATTCCCCAGTGTAAGCACTGGATCCAAACATCTGTGCTCCAGGGATATCAGATCTCAGCTCTGGGCTTTGTGTAACAGGTGAAGCCTTGAAGTAGGTCAGCGTGGATCAGTGAATCGAGCTTCTGTATCTCTGGCAAATCCTTTAAAAAATCTTGCTTTGTGTCCATAAAGTTCGTATATATTTAGTATCTACTTAAAAACGTTCTCTAGAGCCGGGTGGA
This sequence comes from Haemorhous mexicanus, assembly GCF_027477595.1. NCBI lineage: Eukaryota > Metazoa > Chordata > Aves > Passeriformes > Fringillidae > Haemorhous > Haemorhous mexicanus. The sequence goes on along the minus strand of NC_082341.1, from coordinate 154,706,425 downwards.
GATGGATGCCTTTAAAGGCAGCCAGAGCAGCTGGTGGATATGCTGAGTTAAGAGTACCACCAAGAGGCCAGTCAGGAGATGGCTGAGGAGGTTTAATTGCATTTCACCAAGAGAAGAGGGGCCCCTTTAACACAAAAGGTGAAGGCTGGGAAAGAAAAACTGGGAAGTAGATTTTTAATAACCAATTGAGCCCCACTCTCACATTATTTTGTGGCAGCAGGATTGAAGAATGGCAAGGAGACAGGGCCATGCCTGCTGTATAAATAGTAAAGCATAAATAGTAATGCAGCAAGCGCTGAGAAATGGTTCAGTGAGCGCCCTGCATGCCAGAGAGCTGCTGCTGCTGCTGCAGCACAAGGGATAGAGTCTGGACATCCCCAACCCTAAAAAGCCCAGGTCTCCTGTCACATCATCAGTAAAAATACTCCTTTGCAGGGTAATCAGGTCAGACTTTGTGTTGTATCATTGCAAAGGGCAGCCACAATTATCCCAATAAACAGCAGCTTTTTTAACCACAGAGTTTCCTTTCAAGTAGTGCTTTACAGTGAACACCTCTCCTTTTTTCCACAACAAAAATCAGATCAGCTGAATGTGGCCAGAACTATAAAGAAAACTAGCATTTCTTAACACAAATTAGCTGAGAAGCCACCAAATATGAGCATTTCCAAACCACACACTGACTTAATAGGGGTGAGCTCAGCACTGCTCCAAGCATGATGATGAGAGGACCAAGATGAGGCTGCTCAGCATGTAATGAAGGAAAATTCCAAAGCTGGATCTCTACTAGCAATAGACAGTGGCAGAGCCACTGCTAAACACTCAAAGTTAATTACCTATTCTGCTAAACCAGTCCCTGGTGCTGCTGCAGCTGAAGTAGCTCATTATCCTGCACAATTCCCACCCAGCTCAGAAGCACTGGCACAAGACAGGGACTGTTCCCAACAGGCAGCTTGGCTGCATCAACCCTGTTTTGGGCAGCAGGACAGGTCATGGTGAGGGTATCAACCCTTGTCCAGCTGTGCTCTGAGAAAGGTGATTTCTGAGTGCTTCTGTAGCCTGGAGCTCCTACAAAGGGTTGAAAAGGGTGAAGGTGTCTGTGGAATGACTTAGGGAGTGTGTGCTTGCCACTCTTGGCTCCATGTGATGAAACTCTATGAAAAATTTACACTAAAGGGTGGTTAACCAGTCCATAAAGAGCCTACCCTGCCCTAGGGCAGGGTGATGGAGTAGATAGTCATGCCAGGAGCCTGTCAACCCTCTTTTCTCTGGCTGTAAGATAGGATTTTGTGAAAGTCCATTGAAAATAAAGGAGAACAGTCCTCATGAGTCTTTGTTGACAATCCTTCCTCTGGCCTACAGAGTGGAACTTTTCCAGTTGAATAGGAGAGGAAAATACAAAATGACCCTTAGGAATGACTATGATGCCAGATGTAGGAAATATACATAATCTCTGCTACAATTAAATGCAAAAATTGGGGAATAAACTGACGAAGGAAAGGCATCTAAATTCTGCATTAAATGGACATTGAACTGCGGCCCTAAGTCCACTGGATATGACACCTGAGTTATGTTTGGTTGTGTGTGTTGTGCACAGAAAGGATCTGATTGATCACAGCATGACTCCAGTGTTATATTGGAATACCTGCAGGACAAAAGTCAGATCTCAAAATATTAATCCAGAAATGCAGAATTCAGAAATGGCCAGGCACATGTAGAAATGTGGATGTATCCATGAACTCAAGCCATGTGGGTATTGCTAACTTGATGAGTCTCCAATATAACAGATTTTTTCTGATGCTAGGAGCTGTTATAGTTCACCTATTCAGAATCATAGAATGGTTTTAGCTTGAAGGCATCTTCAAGACTATGTTGCTCCAAGCCCTTGACATGGGCAGGGACACTTTCTACTTGATCAGGTTGCTCCAAGACCTATCCAGACTGACCTTGGACAATTCCATGGATGGGGTAGCCACAGCTTCTCTGGACAGCCTGTGCCAGGGCCTCACCACCTTCACAGGCAAGAATTTCTTCCTAATTTTAAATCTAAATTTACCCTCTTCCAGCTTAAAGCCATTCCCCCTTGTCCTAGCACTACATGTCCTTGCAATAAGTCCCTCTCCAGAATCACCATTAGGTAATTTCTCCCTCCCTTTACTGCAGGCAAAGGAATTACTGTGGTTAAATGAATTCAAGGCATCCAACAGAGAACAAGTGACTGCTTTTTTGCTCACACTTTTGGTCCAAGTAACTGTGACCAAATGCACTTGGTATCACTCTGGATTTGACCTGACATTTACAGCTTGAGAATTAGCCCATGTTCTTCCTTCACAACTTTTTAAACTCATCATGCACCTGTAAAATTCAACACACAGAAAATCTGAGTGTCCCAGGCAATCCACCTGGAGGGAGGGATGGATGTTTGGAACACAGGTTTGCTGTTCATGGCACCCTGATTTTGTCCTGAGTGTCATGGAGGAACAGGGTCAGACACACAGCTCTGGGACAGGGACAAGGCAAGGAACCTCATCAGGAATCAGTGTGAGGGAAGAGTTTCTGCTCATCCCAATTCTCCTCATCCCAAATAACCAACAGCAAAGTTCCTACTAAGTTCCAAAGAGGCTGAAGTCATCCCTTGTAGCACAGACAGAATTGAGGAAACCCACGTCCCCTGTCCTGCCTTAAGAACCAGTGCCTGATGGTGTTTGGGATGCACTGGGCACTGGGTATTTGCTACTCCAGCAGCTTTGAGCTGTGCATGATGCAGGTCCTCAACCCATACTGGAGAAAAATTCCTGGGATGGTGAATAATAGAGCCAGAGGAACCCTGGGGACAACAGCTCTGTTTCCCTGCCCAGCATGCCATTTCAGAGGCCTTGGAAATCCTTGAGAACTAAAGAAATTAAAGAAGGAGAATTGAAATTCGCCTCTGTAGGGCGCCCAGACACAGAAAGCTTTTGCTGGCTTGTATTTTTCATCCACTGTGGCTGTTTCAAAAATCTCTTTAAATATTAAATACAACAATATTTATTTTAGTGATATAATGTGTGCAGTGCAGGGAAATTTCCATTTGTGTGTTTAGCACAAAAAAACAGTTTGAAGTCTTTTATAAAAAGTATTTTTAGACTGGAAAAAAACCAAAAAATGCTGGAGCTTTTTAGTAACTCAGCTTTTTAGGAGTTCTGCCACGTGGATCCTATCCAGGGCTAGATTTAGTAGGTCACATTTCCAGGCTGCATAGGTGAAGAAGGAATCCAATAGTTTGGCTTTATTGTCCTTCTATCCCCCTGCCTTGTCCCCAGGAGTGACCTGAACTCAAACATTGGAACAACAGAGGTGTAAAAGAGACATTGACAGTTCACAGGGGAGAAATAACTGATACTCTCAAAATCCCACTCTGATGTCGTCTAAATATGCTTTAAATTCAATACTTAGCTGAAGATGTCCTTAACTTCTTCCACCAAGTTGCCGAGGTGTTAAACCAAAATTATTGTTTTAGATACTAACGAAAAATATTAGATTTTCCAAGTCTAATATTCTATCTCAAACAAGGTCCCAATTATGAATTTTGTTAATATTCCACTTCCAATATATTTCACATCCTTGCAGTTTGGATTTGCACAAAGAATCAGGTAAGGTCCATACAGGCCTTAAACATGAAGCCAAGCATCAGCTCTAGGCTGTGATGCCAGATGAATACAAGAAAAATATCATTGGAAAAAAATATTTGCTCTAGTCTTTTTCCTTAAAAATTGGTGGCAAAGCCTTTTAAAGATTAATACACCACAACTTCCCCCTGGAAAGGAAGGCAAGTGATTATTCATATTGTCTGTCTCCTAATCTGCTGAGGCACTTCCTCCTGCATTAGAAAAAACAAACCTAAAAGATCTGCAAGATAATTAATACTTTTTCTTTGATCCAAAAGGCTTTTGCCTCTTGGACTCTCTTTGACTATTCAAGTGTTCAGTGTTCACTGATACAGCAAATAAATTGCAAAAAGCTTTGGTCTAGAATACTTCTCTCCATACAAACCTTCTCCTTTGGATCTGCCCCACCATCTGCTCAAAAGGATCATCTCCTTTGGCAGAAGAGAAATATGGGATCAGCAACCAAAAAGGATCATGCTGCTTGGGGTCCTGTGTCCTTGTCCTGGATGTTGTGACACACTTCACTACCAGAGGAGTACCACTATATTTATCTTTATAAACCAGAGATTTAACAGAGTTTGATAGTAAATGGGGTGGTGGTGTAACAAGACAGGGTGAGAAGGTATTCTTGATTTTTTTACTGCACAGAGGACAAGGTCAGACAAAACTGTGAGGGACACCCTCCTCTTGGGTCATGAGATTCAGAGAGGACTCCAGAAGGGTCACTTGTTTATGTCTGAAGCATTGCTTGTGCATAATCAGACCTTCACATCACTTAGCAAAGATTTCAAAGTTTCAGTGCTTTTATTTCAAACTCACTGAGTGTCTCACAAAATAAAGAATCTCCAGTTTGGAGGAGTAACCTTGAGAAGAGTCTCTACTCAAGACCAAGTCAAAACATGCACCGTGCTGATGTTCAGGAGAGGCCAAAAAGCTCTGGGCTGTCCTCTATTTGTGGCAGAAAATAACTGATTTACGTATTTGCACACTGACTACAGAATTTAGTTTCTCCCACGCTTGGCTTGAGCCAGACCTTGACCTGCACAATGTCTGGGAGGGTGAAGGTGCATAGCCAATCCTTGGCTGCTGTGTTGTTATCTGTGTCCCTCCCTAACCTCCATCACTGGTTGTTATCACTTGAGCTGGTTATGGGAACAAAGGCTGTCAAAGAATTCAGGCCAGAATATGTTCTCCTTCCCTCTCAAGACTATAAAGATGAAGATCTGATGCTATCCTATTATAAAATGGGTATGGATTCTGTTGGAAGAAAATGGCTGGAGAAACAAAAACAAAGTAAGGGAAAATACATATATTTCCTGTACTGGACTGATGACCTTGAAAGTTTCTTCCGGCCAAAACTATTTTATGATTCTGAGATAAAAGCTCCTATGGTAGTATGGAAGGTTCAAGCACACGAGTGAGTTAGTGCAGGGTAAAATGTTTCTGTGCATCAGCTGACCTGAGGTAGCTGCCCCTGTGTGTACTTTCATCTTGCAGTAAATCTGAGTTAATTTGAGTCACAGCAGCCCTCTTTCTTTAAAAGAATGTGAATGATTCAAATAACTTTACATTAGCTACAGGCAAGAAGCTTGTGCATGGGCTGTTGCCAGGGAAACCTGCTCACAGATCCTAGCACAAAGGAAATATCGTTACTGTTTCATTAATTACTGTATTAAAGCAAGTCACCATCTGAGATCAATGCCTGTGGCACTCAGTACACAATGAGAAATACTCTTTGTCCCAAAAAACTTCTGAACAAAAGAGGGAGCTTCTTTTCAACTTCGCAGGAAAAAGAAAAGAAATGTTTGTTTTACAAAGTTAAGAACTGAACCAGAGTCACATAAATCAAAGTCAACCCACACTGCCTGCGGGTCAGCCAAGTTATTGCCAAGGAAGTCCAAGGCTGGAGGTCCACAGGGACTTGGCTGACAATGACAGGGGTACCAAGGGCTGCCAGCATGCACCTGAAAATTGAGCCACGAGCTGTTCCTGGGCTTTGTGGGTTTTGTTTTTGTACAGAACTGAGCTCTGTAACTGCAGCAGCAAATACAGTCTAATAACAAACCAATTTCCTATAATGGCACTTCATATTTCAGCCGCTATTCATTTTCTTCTCATTTTCAGCCAGGAGGTAATGGCACTGTTTGCTCTTCACAGCAGAGATGCACCCTGGCACATTGTGCCTCTGATGACAAAGCACAAAATTGAAGTTGGTAGAGTGTAATGAGTGGCATTTTCATGGCAAAATTGGGGTTAGCCATCATTTCAGCTATCACAGGGCTGTCATGTCAGTGACTTCAGAGAAATGGGGTTTGGACCTGAGAAATCTGCTCTCCTCCACTTGTCAGGAGAGGTCTAAAAGGCTGCTTGCACCCAGGGCTGCTGGGAGCCAAGCTGATGCTTTCCCAAATGTGGCTTTCAGGTGAAGTTTGGATGTGGTATGAATCCAAAAGCCTCAAAACCTGCTTTCCTTCCATAAGAGACTGGCAAAGAGACTTTCTTGAGTTGGAATCTTCATCTAACACTGCTCAAGAGTGGTCTGCAAAAGTCCATGGTGGAAAAAAAGATCTCACTGAGAATTTGCTAAAACTGAGAAATCCAGAGTTATTGAGTGGAGAATCATAAAGTGGCACTTGTCAGTCAGGAGGAAGAGTGCCAGAAGGTCTTTTTTACTCCTCTTGCAGTGCCAGTTGAGATTACAAATGTCTCTACATTGATTTGCAAACAATAAATGTAAGTTTTTCTATTGTCATAGCAGCATTCTGGGGAGTACTTCAGGAGTCCTTCAATTAATGAGTGAAAACCATCATCATTAATGGCCACAAATCAAGAGCCTACATGAGGCCAGCTCCTGGTTTAGAAATTAGGAGGAAATCTGTGTCTCTGATTCTTAAACTTTCCTCTGAAATGCCCAGTTCTTCCTAACATGACAGATAGGGCACAGCACAAACTACCACTGCCTTAAGTCCAGTCTGGCACTTCTCACACCCTGATGTTTCCTACCAAAGAAAAAGGGATGGAATAGATCTTCCCCATGCAGTCATTTTCATTGCAAAGGAATCTGCAAAGGTGTCTGAGCCTTGGGGATCCAAAGGACACTGGGAAAGGTCTGGCCAATTAACTCCAGACTTGAAGAGCAAAAGTGTGTCAGCACAGAGTTTATGAGCACCTGAGCTCTCCAACCTGGCTATCAGCTAATTACCCCTGCAAGTGTGTCTGGCCAAGCTCCTGGAGAGGCTCTGTCTAAAAATGTCACTGCAAGGATCTGAAGTGTGTGAGAGAACCATTCCTACATCTATAAAAATTCACCCCAAAGTCTGGATGGATCCAAGTTTTAAAGGCCAAGTGATTCAAACTGTTGGGAAGAAATAGATCAGGAAGGAATCCTGATAGAGAAACTCCACGGGGAGGAGAGGAGATGTCAATGATGATGGACTTCAATGTGTACTGGAAGGAGGGAGAGAGTCTCTGGGATAGCTCAGAGAATCTGCATTTCCCTAGGAAAATTATCAATTACACACAGTTTTGTTTGTTTTGTTGTTTTCTTTTTTTTTTAAGTGGCTGCTACTCACTCTGCATCTTATATCAAATGCTTCAAATTTCTTTTCTACCCTTTCTGCTGACTTCAATACCCTTGCTTTATTTCTCCAGTCACATTGCTGTCTCTTGGGTCTTTCCTTCCTTCTTTTGCATGTCTATCTCTGAGCCCCATTAATATTTCTGATTATCTCATTTTTATCATCACTTTTTAATACTTAAAACTTTTGTGAATTATTGTAGCAGCCCTGAATGAAAAAAATCTGTTAGCACAAAAGAGTTTCCTTTGGACAGTTAAAACAAAAGTAAGTTAAACTAGTAACTCCAGTTATCTCAGTGTTAGGCAGTTGGCTTCCTGATGTAAAAAAAAGTTTCACCACAATTCTCATTTAGCCTCCTTCTTCTTTCTTCTGAGCTTTCTATGGCTTCTTTTCTTTCCTGAGTACCTCACAACTCCTAATGTACCTATTTTCACAGTTCTTTCATGCACTCTGGATGTTTTATAAAATTCATGGTATCCTATTTCCTGTAAGTCTATGGAGCATCATTTCTGCCATTAGAGGAACAGACCAGAATATTATCTGTTGTCCCTATCCTCAAGACCATCAATTAGGTAAAAATATCAGGGGAAAATGTGTAGTTCTCAATAGTGATCATTTATAAGTGAGTGAAACTGGTGCCTGCAGCATTCCCTGTCTCTGTACTACAGACAAAAACAAACTTCAGGCTCTAGTGGCAATTTAGCCATTCCTTTCCCAGCTGCTGTGTCTGGGGGATGAAGCAAAAAGACAGTTACCCCATAAAGAGTTGGCTAAATTGAAAAAAGATGGTTTTTCTCAGTGTACTGCAAGGATTACTTTCTCCTCCAGGGACTGCACAGCAGGAGCAGAGCTTCTTGGCCTTCCAGCACAACCTGGCAATAAAGGGAAGAAAAGCACTCTTGTGAGGGTTTAGCCAGGTATCAGGAAAATTCATCTGGCTTTTCCAGGTGAATTCATGTCTTCATCACCTTCTAAATCAAACCTCAGGCTGGATTCATTACGATTAAATGCAGGGGTCTGCAATGCTGGCTCCTCCTCCTGAGGAAATCTGATAGCAAATCAACAGATCCAGCAGAGTGAGTGGCCTCAGCCCTGATCCTAACACTGCCACACTTTTTGGGAAACTGCCCTGAACCCAACTCCACTCAGTATTTTAACTGTCTTTTTATTGACTATAACAGGAGCCCAGGCAATTTAGGATGATGTAATGTACACTTTGGAAGCACCTGAATTTGGAGAAGTAAATGCCATCCCATTCACATCTCTGTGTACATGGAGAAATGCAGCACCATTCAGAAACAGATGGGGTTGCTCAGATATTCTTACCCAGCCATTTCATGGTGTATTTTCCTTGACTTTACCATATATTTATGATTTTAGCACCTCTTTTTGGGAAGGATGAAGGCAGGAAGGTCATAGCAAGTCGAAACACAGAGAAAACCATCTGTGGGGAGGGAACAGCTTTAAAGGCAGCTTGGAATTTCAGCAAGATGCACAAATGGTAATTATTTCAATACAAATTGGCACAGAAGTCTCCTGTCCGTCCATCCATCCATCTATCCATCCATCTATCCATCCATCCATCCATCCATCCATCCATCCATCCATCCATCCATCCATCCACTCCAGGGCTGGAACACTGTATCTGCTAAGTGCATTTCTGAGCAACAGTCATGCAAAAGGAGTGATGAGGAAACATCTGAACTTCACAGGTGTCTTTTGGAGCATTTGCCAAGGGGCTGGCTGGGATGCACAGGCAATGGTTCAATCAAATGTTGCTTTCAACCCTACACAGCACTCAGCTGCTGAAACTGCAATGAATGGCAGCCTGATCCAAAGAGAAGTGCTCCTGTAAAGTCACACAGTGACAGAGTAACCTTCCTCTGGGTATCTCCAACCCCATGGTACCCCTTCTTTTACCTTGACCTTTACAATTCCCCAGTTAATTCCTCTGCAGGTCCTTAGAGTTGGTCTCTCCATTACTTGCTATATGAGGTCCTCAGGGCTGAGGGAAAAGAGCTTTTGTTTGTGTTTTTGGTCTTTTTTTTCACTTGACCCAAAGTAAGCTAAAACAAATTCCCTGTGAAAATCTAGTTTTCATTCAATAGCACTTTTTTGTCCCCAAGGCAGACAAGTCAAGTCTTGTTTCATGGGTCCTCACTGTGAACAGGAGCTTGCACTGAGACAGAGAAGACACAGGGAAGAACAAAGATTCAGTTGGGCACAAAAGTCTCTATTACAGAAATGCCACCTAAAGTCAAGGCTCTGCTGTGCCACAGCTCTGTATGGACCTTTTAGAATAGAACAGAACACCATAATCTGAAACCTTATATCCATAAATAAAACAGAGGTCCAAACACAAGGGTCTGTATCTAAATATTATAGGGGTGGAGGGAGATGTGGGGTAACAGGATGGGTCAGGACAAACTGCAGAGTTCTACTCCAGAAAAAGACCACCAAGACTGACAACCTAAAGGGATGTCCAAAGTTCTCAGCAAAAGAAAGAATTTTTTCAAAAATTCCTTGTATGCCATTTGTGAGGAAGGTGATGGTGCTATTGACTTTTCCTGATACGGCTTTAAAAGAAAAGATAAAAAAAGAAACCATTTTTTATTGGGAAAGTAACAAAGAATAACATAAATATCAGGGGAAATTTATTATATAATGAATTGTCATTAGGCAAATGAACTTACAGGAAAGAAAAACCTGATAAATAACTTGTATTTATGTGCATATATGCAGTTCATAGACAGACACAAATATATATATATATATATATATATATATATATATATATATATATATATATATATGACTTTGCTTACCTTTTTGACAAAAAAATCTACAGACAGCAATTGCTAAGAGGTACTATGAAAAGAGATTGGTTATAAGGGGATATAAATTCTGACATGAGATATTACCAGGTTTATCTAAAAGTGATAATAACAGCTTACACCACATCTACATATTCTCAGGTTTCATGCTGGCTTGCCAAGCAGAGACAGGAAGCATCATGTCACTAATTTGGGGGATAAAACTGCAAAATCTAAATAGGGAGGGAGGAATGAATAAGAAAAGAGATAGAGGAGATGAATGCCTCACAAAAACCTAGCATTTGAGTAGTTACCTGCAACTCTGCTGTCCTTGAACTTGCTGACAGTTTCACAGGCATTGCAAATTTTTTTCCTGCTACTGTGCTCTTCTGGATTCAAAGAGAAATGAGGCCATGGCCATGACCTTGCCAGACTTTCCTGTTCAGGTGGGAGAATCTGTGAAGAGGTTGTCACAGTAGATAACCAACATCAGGAGGCACAGAAATTGAGCACACATTTTGTGACATCCTGGATGCAGCATTGTGCTGGGTGGACCCAGGCTGGATACCAGGTGCTCACCAAAACTTCTCTCTCTTCCCTCCTCAGGTGGACAGGGGAGAGAAATTATAGCAAAGGCTTTTAGATCAGGTTAAGGACAGGTAGAGATCACTCAGCAATTGTTGTCATGGGCAAAACAGAGTCCACTCAAGGAAATAGAATTTATTATCAGTCAGAGCAGAGGAGTATAACCAAACCTTAAAAATTCCTTCCACCAATCTCTCCCTTCTTCCCAGGCTCAGCTTCACTCCTCACTTCTCTACCTATCCTCACCTCAGTGCTGTAGAGGAAGGGAAAGGGGGGTTATGGTCGGCTCATCCCATTGTCCTTGCCATTGCTTCCTCCTCAGAGGCAGAACTTCTCACGCTCTTCCCCTCCTCCAGTGTGGGGTTCCTCCCATGGGAGAAAGTCCTCCAGGAACTTCTCCAACACAAGCCTTCTCCAAGGGCTTCAGTTCTTCTCAAACTGCTGCACTGTGGGTCCCTCCCTTGGGGTCAGTCCTTCAGAAGCACAGATCCACCACAAATTCACAAGTTCTGCCAGCAAGCCTGGCATGGGCTCCTTTCTCCACGGCCCATGTCAGACAAAAGGGAAGCTTCTGCAAGGTTCTCAAGAAGACACCACAGCAGCCACCCTTCAACCAAAACCATGGCAAATCAAACCCAATTATCCACTGAGACACTGAACAAAGGGAAGGCCAGGACCAGAGGCTGGCAAGTCTTATGTCCGCCTTCAAAACAGGCAAGAAGGAGGATGCAGAGAATGACAAGATGATCAGCATTATTTCCTGGGAAAATTACAGAGCAAAGTTTTATACAATTTATTTCCAGGCACCTAAAGGACAAGATCATCACATGCTGCTGAGGGGAGGGTGAGAGAGCTGGGATGGTTTATCCTGGAGAAATTAGGACTTTGAAGGGACTTAAAAGCAGTGTGTCAGCAACCTACAGGGGCAAAGCTGGAGTTCCAATCAAGAGAGGCTGAATTTCTCAAATCTATTTCTCTCTCAAATTTTACTTTTTTGCAGTCCTTTGTAAGACTCCTAGGACAGACCTAGAGAAGAGCTGTGACTCTGTAAAACTCTGAGTTAGGCCCCATTTTGCCATCAATAGGACCCAGCATTCCCATCTCAGAGGAATGAGGAAAGGGAAAAAATATACAAGGCAGTGAGAGAGAGCACTTGGTAATCTTAGAAAAAATGTCCTCAGATCTCCCTTTTCTCAAGATGCCTTAGCAATCATTCCAAACAACACTTCTAGAAGGAAGAAAATCTAGTTTTAGGCTAAAAAGAAACATGTTCTGCTTGTCCCTGTTGCCTGCATGTCTTCCCAATGGTTTCTCTCAGTTTTGAGCTGCTAGCCTTGCCTCCTGCCTCCACAGCAAGGGGATAAAGTGTCACCAGACCTTGGCAGATTCATACACATTGCATGGTGTCAGAAGAACAGACCTGCTAAAGAATAATTGCTCCTGATAGCCTATTGACTTTGATTAGGAAACACACATTAACATCTTTCCTCATTTAAGCCTCACTTGTAGAAGGGACTCCTTAAGTGTTCTCTCGTCTGGGATATTAGACCAGGAATTAAAAATGACAGGATGGACAATTTGGCAGCAAGTGTTTAATTAGGCAATAAATTAGAGTCCCTGAGAGCACAAGGATCTGTGGCATCTCTCTACTTTTGAAAATAAATCATAATGGTTGTGCAATGTACAACACCCTTATTATACACTACAGCTGGAGCTCCATGCCCCGTGCTGTTGGTTTTACTGAAGCCATATTGACAAGGAGAAAACAGGAGTTTATTAACATCATAAGTGTTTTCTGCTGATGGATCTGAGGGACCTTACAATATGCATCCTCTTCCAGGATTAGTTATGACCCTTCCCCTAGGCTTACAGACCCAAACCCAGCCATTTCATGGTTGTATTTTCCCTGAGTTTACCACATATTTATGATTTTAGCAGCTCTTTTTGAGAAAGATGAAGAGCTGGAAATGCCTCTCAACTTCCTGGAGTTCCAGTGGCTGTGATGCCAAATGTCAAATTATATGCTGATATTGGATATGAGATTATTTGGTGGCTCACTGAGTTACAGTGGGGAGAAAGCCTGTAGTTTGTAGCTCAAAGTCATGCACAGAGTCTTGGGTTTTAGCTGAGTTCTGTGTCCTGCTCTGGGTCCTCACAGTGCCATGCTGGAGTGGAGACAATGTCGTGGTCCTTGGGCACGAGCAAAGGATTATGCAGGTATGGTAGCAGGAGAAGAGAAAGGGCAATTCATTGAGTCTCATGGAAAATAAGAGACAATGGATGGCTTAACAACCTGATTTGTCTTTCTTTGATTCATTCACAGACAAATTTTCAGGTCATTCAATACTCTTTCAAAATTTACACCTTCCCATCTAATCCTTCCTCCCTCTCTCCCTCCCTCCCTCTCTTCCTTCCTTCCTTCCTTCCTTCCTTCCTTCCTTCCTTCCTTCCTTCCTTCCTTCCTTCCTTCCTTCCTTCCTTCCTTCCTTCCTTCCTTCCACCACTTCCTTCCTTCCTTCCCTCCGCCACTTCCTTCCACCACTTCCTTCCTTCCTTCCGCCACTTCCTTCTTTCTGCCACTTCCGCCACTTCCTTCCACCACTTCCTTCCTTCCACCACTTCCTTCCGCCACTTCCTTCCACCACTTCCTTCCGCCACTTCCTTCCGCCACTTCCTTCCTCCTTCCCTCCCTTCCTCCCTCCACTTCCTTCCTCCCTCCCTTCCTTCCTCCCCCCTTCCTTCCTTCCTTCCTTCCTTCCTTCCTTCCTTCCTTCCTTCCTTCCTTCCTTCCTTCCTTCCTTCCTTCCTTCCTTCCTTCCTTCCTTCCTTCCTTCCTTCCTTCCTTCCTTCCTTCCTTCCTCCACTTCCGTCACTTCCTTCCGCCACTTCCTTCCGCCACTTCCTTCCGCCACTTCCTTCCGCCACTTCCTTCCTTCCGCCGCTTCCTTCCGCCACTGCCTTCCGCCACGTCCTTCCTTCCGCCACTTCCGCCACTTCCTTCTGCCACTTCCTTCCGCCACTTCCTTCCTTCCACCACTTCTGCCACTTCCGCCACTTCCTTCCACCACTTCCTTCCTCCCTCCCTTCCTTCCTCCCTCCCTTCCTTCCTCCCCCCTTCCTTCCTTCCTTCCTTCCTTCCTTCCTTCCTTCCTTCCTTCCTTCCTTCCTTCCTTCCTTCCTTCCTTCCTTCCTTCCTTCCTTCCTTCCTTCCTTCCTTCCTTCCTTCCTTCCTTCCTTCCTTCCTTCTTCCTTCCTCCCCCCTTCCTTCCTTCCTTCCTTCCTTCCTTCCTTCCTTCCTTCCTTCCTTCCTTCCTTCCTTCCTTCCTTCCTTCCTTCCTTCCTTCCTCCACTTCCGTCACTTCCTTCCGCCACTTCCTTCCGCCACTTCCTTCCTCCCTCCCTTCCTTCCTCCCCCCTTCCTTCCTTCCTTCCTTCCTTTTCTTCCTTCCTTCCTTCCTTCCTTCTTCCTTCCTCCCCCCTTCCTTCCTTCCTTCCTTCCTTCCTTCCTTCCTTCCTTCCTTCCTTCCTTCCTTCCTTCCTTCCTTCCTTCCTTCCTTCCTTCCGCCACTTCCTTCCGCCCCTTCCTTCCTTCCGCCACTTCCTTCCGCCACTGCCTTCCGCCACTTCCTTCCTTCCGCCACTTCCACCACTTCCGCCACTTCCTTCTGCCACTTCCTTCCGCCACTTCCTTCCTTCCACCACTTCTGCCACTTCCGCCACTTCCTTCCGCCCCTTCCTTCCGCCACTTCCTTCCGCCCCTTCCTTCCTTCCTTCCTTCCTTTTCTTCCTTCCTTCCTTCCTTCCTTCTTCCTTCCTCCCCCCTTCCTTCCTTCCTTCCTTCCTTCCTTCCTTCCTTCCTTCCTTCCTTCCTTCCTTCCTTCCTTCCTTCCTTCCTTCCTTCCTTCCTTCCTTCCGCCACTTCCTTCCGCCCCTTCCTTCCTTCCGCCACTTCCTTCCGCCACTGCCTTCCGCCACTTCCTTCCTTCCGCCACTTCCACCACTTCCGCCACTTCCTTCTGCCACTTCCTTCCGCCACTTCCTTCCTTCCACCACTTCTGCCACTTCCGCCACTTCCTTCCGCCACTTCCTTCCTCCCTCCCTTCCTTCCTCCCTCCCTTCCTTCCTCCCCCCTTCCTTCCTTCCTTCCTTCCTTTCTTCCTTCCTTCCTTCCTTCCTTCCTTCCTTCCTTCCTTCCTCCACTTCCGTCACTTCCTTCCACCACTTCCTTCCTTCCGCCACTTCCTTCCTTCCTTCCGCCACTTCCTTCCGCCACTTCCTTCCTTCCTCCACTTCCATCACTTCCTTCCGCCACTTCCTCCACTTCCGTCACTTCCTTCCGCCACTTCCTTCCGCCACTTCCTTCCTTCCGCCACTTCCTTCCGCCACTTCCTTCCTTCCTCCACTTCCATCACTTCCTTCCGCCACTTCCTTCCGCCACTTCCTTCCACCACTTCCTTCCACCACTTCCTCCTCCCCTTCCTTTTGTTTTCTTTTCTTTCAGTACATTTCCACATGAAAAAAGAGCTGCTTCTGAATGAAACACTATGAAGGTTCGTTTGTACAACGCAGACATGAAGTTTCTCATTGTTTGGAAAATGTCACCTAACACAAACAAAACTCTTTGCTGGATTTCCCTCATTTCAGAAAGAGTTTTTGTTGTTCTTTTGAAACTCTGTGTAGTAAGGCAGAGTGTGATGTCTTCCCCAGACATCTGCATACTCAAGGTGAAGCTTCACACTGGTAATTCCCCCACCACTCTGCCTGTGGCCAGAATTGCCTTTTCCCATGGGCCTCATTTAATCTCCCAGAGAAAATTGCAGGCAGGGGATATACAAAATCAAAGTGGTACAGAAACTCTTTTGACTAACACTTCTGACAATTAAGATCTTACAAGGAAGAGAAAAGTGATGCCCAAAGGCAAGAAAGGAGCACATGACAACCAGAGTCCACCTTTTGTATAGGAGGTCTGGGCCAATGCTCAAAACTCTCCTGTCCCTCAGTAATTTGTAGCATAGTCATGAGGGTTTTTTGCACTCGTTTGCCTCTGTGAATGAGCTCTGCTGTGCATAGCTGCGGAAAGGTTGTTATAACTTCTGACCACACAAAGCCACTGCTCATCAGTGGAACATTTTCCTCATCTTGCATCTCCTTTTGCCTGGATGGTGAGTCTGAACTCACCGTGCTAAACCTGGGCTCCCTGGGCAGAGCAGGTTTTAATTGATGGGTTTGAAATGTGAGTTTAGAAAAATGAACTAAGTCTGTCAAAATGAACAACACTCACTCCATGGTTACAGCATCCATCAGTCTACGGGGTTAGTTCTATATCTATCATTTTGGAGAATGGAAAAGGAAGAAACTGGAAACACATCAAAAAAACCTCCTGCCACCAAAATCATGGTAGATAAATCAGCTTGGCAGAGATTCTGTGCATCTCCCTGCCACAGCCACACTCATGTCGTGACTCCCAGACAAAAACACACTGTCAAGAATAACATCAGCAAAATAGCTCAGTAATTAATGTATTTACAGAGTTTATTGTGCTGTTCCTTTTGCAGGCTGCAGCTTCTGAGGCTTTGCATTATTTATGTGGATGGTTAAAAGGATGTTTAGTGGTGCAAGTGACACTCCTGGGGTGATGGGTCTATTACACACCACTTGTGTGTGCAATAACACAGACCCAATCTTATTTTCCTAGTCAACCAGCTTGCAGGCCTCTCAAATCAGGGATGACATCGGTAGGGGGAGCATGGATGAGATGTTCACTTTTCAATAAAAGCAACAGGAAGCATCCAATTTAGATAGTAAATGGCAGATTAAAAATACATATATATAAAAACAACAACAACACATAGTTCTTCACATGGTTAATCTGTGAAACTTCTAGTCATAGGTGATAAATAAATGTTGGAAAAACTTTACTAATCAACAGGAGAGATCCCCCCCATGCAATCACTTTCTTGAAGAAGCAAGCATGTGAAGGAAGAAAGGGTGAAAAGAAGATGGAGAAATATATTTTTAGGTCAATACTCCAGAGACACACAGAGAAAAGAGGAGGAACATAAAGTCCAAGCAGGTGCACCCAGTGCTATTAAGGCATCTGGTCATGCAAATATTACAAGCCCTTCTAGTACAATACTAGCCTTGTTACTGCATTGTCAGCCAGAAGGAAGGGGAAAGGTGGATAATTCATGTTTCATCCATAATAATAAAGTGTCATGCTGCTGGATCAGCCAGGCCCAGCTGCACGCTTGGTCAGTGCCAAGATGAATATCTGCCCGCTGCCTCCTTCATGGATATTAACTTTCAGCTGAACACCTTTATCTCTGAATTACAGAGCATCTTTATCTCTGAATTATAGAACACCTTTATCTGTGAATTACAGACCTTGCTGTGGACCAGGGCAGGAGTGGGGTTGGTGAGGGCAGCAGGCAAAAACATGGCTTGCAATTAAGGAGCTAGCAACCCAAGAGGAAGGACTTGGAATTATCCAGCTCTATAAACTGATAATCTGGATAGGCTAGAGGTGGAAATAATTTATCCATTGCTGTGTTTCAGAATAGGGAAAGTCAGGAAAGGGTGTGAAGCACAAGTCTGATGAGGAGAAACTGAGGGAGCTGGGAGGGTTCAGCCTGGAGAAAAGGAGTCTTGAAGGGCATCTTATTGCTCTCTACAACTCCCTGGAAGGAGGTTTTAGCCAGATAATTGGTATTTTCTTTCAAGTAGCAAGTAATAGGATAAGAGGAAATGGCCTCAAGTTGCATCAATGGAAGGTTTCAACCTTAGGATATTAGAAGGATATGAGAAAAAAATTCTTCTCTTGATATCAGGATAAATTTCTTCCCTGAAAATGTGGTCAGACGTTGGAACAGGCTGACCAGGGAAGTGGCAGAACCACCATCCCTGGAAGCATTCACAAAATATGTAAATGTGGCATCTGGAGACGTGGTTTAGAGGTGGACTTGGCAGTGCTGGGTCAATGATTGGACCCAGTGCTCTTAGAGGTTTTTCATTATTAATGATTCTCTGATTCTATGATGCAAGCTGAAGATCACAATAAAAAGAGATTGATCTGTTTTTCAGCTGTTAGCAGCAAGCATTGAACTTGTCATTCAGCAATCCTTTTGATGGAAAAAGAGTTGTTACAAGAAGAAAAATAATGAAATTTTGTCTTCAAGCTGATGTTTAGGGATAAGAGAGGTTTTGTTTTGTTTCTTAACAAAATCTAAAATGAAATGACATATTCTTGTGCCAGAAGGAACAAGATGTTCCTTTTGATCAAAATTGGAATATGGCATTTTATGTTCAGACTATTTTTAACCATTTTCCTTTCTTTCTAAGAGAAAATAATCAATTCCTAAGTGAAAACATAATTTTTGGCTAAAAAGTAAAAATAAAGATTTTTTCAGGATCTGTGAAAATTACGTGTATTATCTATTTTGCTCCTTAGACATTTTGAATGCTGAAATGTTTGCTGAAGTCAATCTGTTCACTAATAATTACGGTCACCACAAAATGTGGGGGGTTTGGAGAATTTACTTTTTAGCAAGAAAAATAAGTTGCTTTCTTTTCTCCTGCTTAATCAGGGTCCTTGTTTTGCCTTGTATGCCTTCATTTCTCTCATCTGTAAGGGTGGGCATTGTGTTTACTTGTTTGTTGGGGGGGTTTTGGAGGGGATAAATTATAGATGAGTGATTTAAACATTGAAAGTGTCATGTAAAAGCTATTTATGCATTCTGGGGACCCTCCCAGCAGGTTTCTGAATGAAGAGTAGTTTGATAAAGCCAGACCACCCTCTCCTGACAAAAAGCAATCATGTCAGTAGTCGCATCACACAATCTGTTATACACAATAAATTCAACCTAACCCCCTGCCCAAGCTATAGCCTCCATTCACAAGACCAAATGAGATTCATAATTTCCTTTATTCCTGTTCAGTGCCTGGAAATGGAAGTTCCTGAGATTCGAAGGAAGCGAGTTGTGTTCTGCTGCAATAATTCTCAGCAAATCTACCACAGAAGTCATTTCAGCTCTGCACATGCTGAGGAAAACAATTATATCATTTCAGTGATTTATTAACCCAACGAGCAGAAGTAGCACAGCAAGGCTGAGTATCTATTGCCATGGATCTGGGAATTATGTTTTAATTAACCAATTTCTCTAATATGTTGTCTAAGCTTCCTACAGGGGAATTGAAAAAAAAAACCAAGCAGCTGCAAGGCTGAAAGACTCTCTAGACATTTGGTGTCCTTGTTGTGTTTTGGTCTGGCTCAGTGAACGTCCCTGGTGACAAATGCATATTGATGAAGCAAAGAATTGGCTAATTGACACATTAAATGAAAACATAATATATTCTGCTGGTGGCAGGGGGAAATACTAAACTTGCTCACAGTCAATTGTTATAAAATATTAAGCACAAATATGGGAGTAGAAGGAGAAGAGACCAAGGATTATCTTCAAGTGAATCAGATCTCTGGAATGGACCAGAATAGCCACTCAGAGCCTGGGAGTTATGAAAGACACCCCAAAATCTGGAATATGTAAGAATTTTTAAGTGTAATTGCCAGTAAGCATCAACTAAACTTTAATCTTTACACACAAATGATAAAAACAATCTGCCTGTTCTATATGTGGCACATAATTTATTCTATGAACCGTGATTTCTCTTTGCCTACTAATTAAGCCTTGCCATTTCAATTCCAAACTCCTCTGAGAAGGTCTAAAGCTGCACATGTTACTCATGTAGCTGTCTCTGCAAGAGGTCCCAAGTGAGTCCTCATCTTTGTTTCATACTGCAACAGAACTACTCCACAATATAAAGAACAGCCAGATGTCTTTGCTAGTTTCTAAATATTTAAATTATATTCACATGTGTACATATTTCAAGGGAAGTCCAAGTTGGATATTAGGAGCATTTTCTTCACTGAAAAAGTGTTCAAACATTGGAACAGGCATCCTAGGGAAGTGATGGAGTCACCAAGCCTGGAAGTATTCAAAAAAAAGAGTAGATGTGGCACTTCACAGTGTGGTTTAGTGGGCTTTGACAGTGTTCAGTCAAAGGCTGGACTTGATGGTCTTGGAGGTCTGTTCCAATTTTTATGATTCCATCATTTTATGATATTCCATCTCTTCTGCCTTTTAAATCACATTTTCCAAGCAACACAGAAAGGATCTTCAAAATGACTTTTAAATATTTCTCCAAGTGTGGGCTCTCCAAAGCTTTGGGTACTTTGAGCCAAGAAATGTGAAGCATATTTTGTTTATCTCAGAGACTTAGAGGTGAGTAAATCACAGCACCTGAAACAGTGTTTGCCGTGGCTGGGAGGTATTTTCCACAAAGTTTCGACCTATTAGGAGGCAACATTAATTTAGAGCATTGAGCTCTGAGCTTCTCTTCTTTTATCATGGCAAGTTTGATGCAAACTGGAAGGATAAGGGGGAATGGCATTAAAATTTGAGTAGGTTAAATAAGATAATAGAAAGAAATTCTTATTATGAGGGTGGAAGCCCTGGCACAGGTTTCCCAGAGAAGCTGTGGATGCCTCATCCCTGGAAGTGTCCAAGGCCAGGTTGGATGGCCCTTGGAGCAACCTGGGATGGTGGAACATGTCCCTGCCCATGGCAGGAGGATGGAGGAAGATGATGTTGAAGGAACCCCTTCCAACCCAAACCATCCTGTGATTTGTGATTATTCTGGTCTCTTCCAGATGTCCCAGACAGACGTTGGTCAGAGGTTTGTTTGCAGTACGTGTTCCAGACACAAGATGTCACTGCCCGATGCAGAGTGTCACAGAGATGGTCCAGAGTGTGGTAAAAAATTGAAAGAAGGTGGAGCCTGAACTGTGTGCACCAAAGTTTTCCGCTCTCTATACTGATACTTCTTTTAGAAACTTATTTTATTGAAGAAGAAGTATGATTAGGCACATCAGTTAGCAACAGTGAGACAAAGTTTGACCAATTAACTGATCCTAAAACAGTGCACTTAACCATTCCTCCAGATTTTATGAATATAATGGGAGGTTTGTGCTTGGCAAAATGCTGGAACATAAATCCTGTATTTTAATCTGAAGTATTGCTTTCTGAATTAATTACAAAGATGCCACTGTAAATTATAGAAATTGATGAAGCTGGTATTTTTAGCTTAATAATTTTCCATTGGGAAATTGCATTTACTTCTAATCACAATCATCATGCTCAAATAACAATATCGTTTTTAATAATTACAAAAACAACACAATATCAATTTAAAATATTTACGAGGAAGCAAGAACAGATCACATAAAAATGAAGATTGATTAATAATTACAGCACAAGCAGCCAGGAGAAGAATAATTACAAATTATTTTTCAAGCAAGTTCTTCATGAGCAAGCAGAGCTATGGAGGTAGGAATAATTGCAGGCATCATCCCAAGTGACAACTGCCCTTCCACCCTGGAACTGGACTGAGCTCAGCTTCCTCCCAGCTGTGTCCACGCAGGGATCAGGGACAGGATAAATTATGAAGACTAAAAAGCCATCTGCTGCAGAAATGGCCCCTTCAGACACCCACAAGGGAGAAAAAGGGAGAGATTTCATTTTCAGTGCAATTCTGGCAGTGTTTTCTCAAGGCAGTTAAGTATTTTATGTGTTCCCACACATGGTCCTGACTGAGCTTTAGCCGTATGAATTTGAGTTCCTGACTTTTTCTGACTGTCGTGTTGTGTTGGTGGGGAGATGTTTATTCCTTTTTTTTTTTTTTTTTTTTTTGGTCTTTTCTATTTCCAGTTGTGTGTTCAGTCTGTGGGAAGTAAAAACAGCTCCCTGGGGTTACCCACCTTGGAGAATACAGATAAATTCAAGGGTTAGTGACAGTATATTCAGAAACACTGAAGTGAGAAAAAAGTGACTGAGCCACAGCCTCCACGGCATCTGAATCTATTTGGGGAAAGACATCCAGACACCCTGGTTAGTCTTACATTCCCAGCCAACAACAGCTGATCAAACTATCTCCTGTAAGTGTGAATGGGCAACTTGCTATTCCTAATAATGTAAAAAGTAAAAGATAAAATGCCCCTCATCTTCAAAACAAACTGAGCGGCATCTCTCAGGAAGAATCATCAACCCTCTGAACAGCCACAGTGCTCAGAAAGGGCCTCAGAAGGGTTTTCTTACAATCTGGTGAAAAGTTCTCTACAGAACTGAGCAAGGATATTTCCCTGATTCTTTCTGTTGAGGTAAAAATGGAGGGAGGTACTGAGCACCAGCCAGGGAGCTCTGTGTGCAAAATGAGCTCTGTGAGAGAGGTGAAGCTCGGCGCTTACTCACACAAGTCTGAAACCCTTGATGCACAAGCATGAAAAGTGACTTTCTTCTCCACACAGTCAGAGGATGTAATTCTGCCCTAACTAGAGCCTGGCACAGCAAATTAGTTCCTGCTTCAACACAGGGCTTCAACATTTCTCAACAAGCACCAAAAAAAAATATTTGCTTTAATCTGTATTTCCTCCCATCCACAATTCAAGGTAAACTGAGATACTGCACAATTTTTCCTACTCATCTCACACTATCCAGGCTCCCTCTCACCTTTTCACCATCACATTTTTCACTGAAGTTAAAGTGTGGAGTTTCAACGTGTTCAGTGCCAAGTCTGGAGGAGCATTTTGATCCCAAAGAATCGGAAGAGTCATGCCAGTCTTCAGTGGGCATGAGAAACCCAATGAGGATGACTGGAACTTGTGATATTTGTGGTTGGAGCCATGCACAGATCTTGGTGATAGAAACAGAAATTCCCTTGCATCCCATCCCCACTGAGATGAGCATTGGCAGGGCAAGTGTCCCATAGAAATAACAGAGACACAGAATGGTTTGGGTTGGAAGGGATATTCATGATCATCCATTTCTAACCCCCTGTCAAGGCCAGGGACAGCTTCCACTATCCCAGGTTGCTCAGGGCCCTGTCCAGCCCAGCCCTGAACAATTCCAGGCATGGGGCAGCCACAGCTTCTCTGGGCAACCTGTGCCAGGTCCTCACCACCCTCACAGGGGAGAATTTCTTCCCAATATTTTTATTCCAAACTGGTCCTCTGTCAGTTTAAAGCCATTCCCTCTTTTCCTGTCACTCCAGACCATTGTCCAAAGTGCCTCTCCAGCTCTCTAATCCCCTTTAGGCACTGAAATGGGTTCCAAGGTCTCTCCAGAGCCTTTTCTTTTTCAGACTGAACAACCCCAACTCTCTGAGTCTTTCTTCATGAGAGAAGTATTCCACCCCTCCACTCTTTATGGTCTCCTCAGGACTTGCTCCAAGATGCTCTTACAGTGAGAATATTTATTTATTTTTTTATTCCATCTCCTTTCCTCACTATTTTTTAAACTCTAAGTCATTAATTTCAAGGACAATGTTCTGTCATGACAATGCCTTTCTAGAAAACAGTTTGAAAATGCTCACAAATTGCTTGAAAGCAATGGCCAACAAGAACTCCATCAGGCAGTAATCATTGCAGAACAACCACACTCTAAATTGGTTGATTTTGAAGTAACCTTAAAATCCTCATGCTCAGATGTATTGATTTCATTTTTGTCTTTCTTTGAAAGAAGAAAAAGAAAAGAAAAGTCTGTAAAAATGCATTCAGATGTAATATAGACTCAAATGTTTAACATCCACTGGGCTTTGCAGAAGTTTTAATTCTTCTGAGAGCCAGGTCCCTGCTCACTCTCACTGTGTGCCCATCTCTCCCTGTGAGCACATCTGAGAAATTAGTACAAAGATGAGGCATCTTGACATCTTAAAACACTACAAAAAATATCATTCCAGTGATTTCCCCAGCAGATAATATGCAACTTCAGAAGGATTCAGAGGCCAAGTTCCTTTGTGATGAGCTTTTTCAGCTGAAAACTTGGCATTCTAAGTAATTCTAATTTAATAGTTTAAAAAAATATGTGTGAACAAGATAGAGAAGCTTCATAGCAAAGACACCTGCCAGGAGCACTTTTAGTGGCCAGCAGAGTGACTCTGAGTGCCTTGATGGATGGGTGCTCACCTCAAGATGCAAGCAAAATCATTTTAGACCACATTGCATTATAAACCTGCTTCCACTCACTGAGCTACTGTATAAATCAGCTCAGGAACTGGGTGTCAGCCCAGGCTGTGGAAGCAATTCAAAATCAACCTGTCAGAGGGATCCCTCCCTCTCCCATCCAGAGATGGATGTGAAACCAGCCAGGACTTATGAGTGCAAATCCCTGCGTGAGTCACTGCGTGGCAAGAGGCAAAGGGTGTGTCAGCAGGGAAGGGTTGTGTTCAGAGACTCTTGTGTACCCCCAGCATCTCTGCAGGAAGGCTGGATCCCATCAGCTCTATGGAAAGACATTCATTTTCCATTTGGAAAAAAAAATAAAAATTGCTGTGGTCATAAAATGCAATATTCCTGGACAAACATGAGACGCTCTCTCTTTGTCACTCCCGACTGCAACTGGAATGGCTTAACTTTGTAATTCATGGAAAAGCAGGTGAAATTTTATTTTAGTCTGGAATGTAACCAGGCTGTTCCATATTCATTCCACATTTATGGCTGGTTTGCTTTGTCTGCTTTTCATCTTCAAATTGTTAATGCCCATTTAATGCCTGACATCTTGGACTGGGAGAAAGTTGTTGCTGCCATACTGGGACAGACTGATAAATATACCCACAAATTCTAGCTACAGCCTGGTTCATCCATCACAGACCTTCCTCCCATTAACTTATATTAGAATTATATAATCAAATAATTATATAACAGAATTGAAATGTACAAAATGGAAGGTAAATATTTTGGTTAAAAATGTCTGTTTGGGGAAGCAGCTCCATCCATTTCCTACTTACAGAACCACAGAAGTAAGAAAAATTCCTGCCTGGAGGAGGTTACAGATAAAGTACATCAAGGAAAGAGGGGTGGGTTTTTTTTCCTAATTCCATAGATGGGGATAAGACACCCAGAAGTGCTAAAGGATGAGTCAAAAGATGAACAAAGCTGAGAACTGTGCTCAGTCTTGAGCTGAGCTTTCCACACCACCCAAAAGAAGAAAGAGGAAAGATTTCTCAATTTCTCATCTTCAAGCTGACACAAAAAAAAAAAAAAAAGCACTGCTTTTAAAACAATTTATGTTTTTCTAGTGAAATAAGTGCACTGTTCCCTACTTTTTAAATTTTTATATTTATTTTTGTTTTTAGAATAGGATTCACAAACAACTGCTTATTTCCTCAGAAATTTCTGCCAACATCTAAATTACCTGAATGAAAAAATAGACAGAAGTGAATATCAACTTTTAACAATACATTTTTTTACAGGGTCCAAGATTTCTTTCTTTTTTTATCTTTAAGAATGGAGGCACTGGGGTGCCAATAGGTAAGTACCCCTCCTAATTTTTCTGCAAATCAGAGAAACAGTAGGAGGCTTGCACAGAAACAGGAATCATTCCACATGGAATTGTTTTCCTTGCCCACTGAATCTGCCACCACTTCATTTTATCCTGCTCATAACTCTACCAGACTCTGCCTTAAAAAAGGAAGGGGTTTTGTTCATAATATTTCCTTTTTTTGGCCCAAAAATGAATATTTTGTACATTGCAACTCTTAAATTAGAGTCCTAGGTTCATAATGAGAACATATTTTTCAGTTTATTAAAGAAGTACCTATATTTGCAAAATTCTGGGCACCTGGTGTTTGCACTAGCTCCATGTCTTCAGCCATGCATGTCTTGATGTGAAAGATGATTTATTTATTGGTGACAATTCTCTTTTTCAAGGAACATTTCAGTACAAAGCTTAAATACATAATCTTACAACCTTGAGAACAGATTCTGCAGGGTCAGCCTCAAGGAACCATTTTAAAGGGATGCAAAAAGGTCAGCTTCTATCTCAGGGCTTGGCTTTAATGAATTTTGTGACCTCAGTTAAATCTCTCCACCAATAAATGCCTTTCCTGGTGCCCCTGCTGAACAGGGGTAGCAGCACATGCCACAACCTTCAATGAGAGCTTGTGAGGACAAATCCACGAATCTCCTGGAAGTGGGAGTGATGAGAGCAACTAAAAGACCTTGCAAAACCACAGTCCTGTGAGTCAGCATATTCCCAAAGACCTGTCAGCCCCGCAGTGCTGACCTGCTCAGAGCCACTGCTTCCCTCCACAGCCTTCCCTGCACTGTCCTGCTCTTGAGATCTTCCACCACCACCTGCCATGTTCCTCTGATGGAGGTTTGGCTGCCTGGTACCACAGCTGAGCTTGGGTTCTCCCCAAACTGAGCTGTTCACAGTAGGCAGCAGAAACAGATCAGAGTTGCTCAGCAGCACAAACAAACCTGGATCTGGTGGCAGCAAAAGATTGGGGTTGTGCCCCAGGGAGGAAATAGAAAGGTGAAAACTGGTGGCAGGTCCTAAAGGAACAAGTATGTGGTACCCACCAACAGAAACAGTATCAGGGCAGCTTCCAGTGTGATTCTACATTCTTGTTGTAATTTTTGTGTCCATTGGCAATTGTGACATGCTCTTGCAACAGCTCCATAAGACTGAAATGGAGAAAACACCCAGTTCAACCTCTCAAGCCATGACAAAGTCCCTCCCTCAATGACTTGGCTGGTTTTCTCTGTGTTCTGCTTCCAGAGAGCAGAGAGCAGCAAATATCTTGTGGTTTTGTCTCTGACCCTTGGCTGTGTATCTTTCTCTGGGTTTTGTGATTCTCCATATGTGAGCCCTCCAAAAGAGAAGATCATTTAAACAGAGAATAGAATATCCAGAGTTGGAAGGGACACACAAGGAACACCAAGTCCAATGCCTGGCAATACTTTTGGATTCCTGATGTAGCAGGAGGACAGAAATAGCAACCTGCTTTACAGAGACAAAACTCATTTTACACAGGGAAAGGTCTCATTTCGGTGCTCTGTTTTTCCAGTAAGTCACTCTGCTCTCTCTGAGTAGAAAAGACCTTCCCAATCAGTGACAGCTCCAAGCTGCAACAGTGACAGCTTTAAACCAGTGTCATTCACTTTTCAGGCCTGCAGCAGAGCAGCATGTGGGTATATCTATATATAAACATATTTGTGTGTAGATTTATATCACAGAAACACAGAATCACAAAATCACAGAATCACAGAATCATAGAATCACAGAATCACAGAACAGTTTGGGTAAGAACAGACCTTCAAGATCATCTCATTCTAGCCCCCTACCATAGGCAGGGACACTTTCCACTATCCCAGGTTGCTCCAAGCCCTCTGCAGCCTTGAACAGTTTCAGGGATGGGGCATCCACAGCTTCTCTGGGCTACCTGTACCAGCAGGGCCTCTCCACCCTCACATGGAAAAATTTCTTCCTAATATCTAATCTAACCCTACTCTGTTTCAATTTGAAATCATTCTCTGTCTCCAATTCCCTTTGCACTTCCCTCCACAATGAAGGGTATCTCCAGCTCTCTCCACTCAGCAAAGTGGGTCACAGACAATGCTCTGTCTCTCTGTCTAAATCAAGATTAAAATGAAAGCCTCAGAGAGTGACTTTTGGATAACCTGTGGTAAGTCCCACTGGACAATTCCAAGTAGAGAAGCTGCCTGACAAAGTGAGGAGAGTCAGGCTGTGTCTGATCTTCAGGAGCTGGGCAGTAAATTGAAATAAATGAGATCTCAGCTCTTGAAATCACAGTGGTATTTGTCATACTCCAAGTCACTGGTACTGTCTGGAGACTACCTGTGAATGACCAGGCTTTGATATCTTGGTTTGGAGTGAGACATTCTTGATTATGGTTTTTTTGACCATAATATTGAGCTGTTTCAGCTGAGATTAAGGCCTGGGAGGCCAACAGATACACAAGGGGATGTTTGAGCAATTTTAAGGAGTTGTCTAAAGCATCATACAGATTTGAGACCTTAATCCCCCTCTCCAAAAAAAATTTGAAGCTTTGTCTAGAGGACCATAATGCCTCAAACACCTGCCCTTCATTGCCCAAACTGACCTCCAAGTTGGGTTCCTGAACCTGACACACACAAATTGCTGAAGTGTCTGAGATTACCACGTGGGCATTCCGTGTGGCCCAGGCAGTGATGGTTTTCAGGAGGCAGCATTCCCTATGGTTTTCCCTCATTCCAGGATGCAGATGTGGCAGTAACCTGCTACCTGTACCTGGCCTTGAGGCTCCCACATGTCCTGCCACCCCTCTGGCCCACTCAGGGCACCCCCACAAAGCAGTGCCAACAGCTGAGACAGACATTGGTTCTATCCCTGCTGTGTTTGAAGTGCTGCTGCTCCCCACCTCTCAGCCTCCTGAGGGAAGGTTTCCCAAACTTTGTCTGGAAGGGGACAGGGGAAGGGGGAATTTGCAGATAAGGGTTAACATCCACAAATTTCCCATTTCTCTCAGTCTCTTCTCTGCTATCAGTGGAAATGTGACCTGTCTGGTGTGTAATGCTGCCTCATTTTTGCAGGAAAAATTTTCCTTCTCTTAACTTCCATATTGCTGAGTTCCCTCTGAAACCAACTGTGTATCACCCACATATGCTGCGAAATATGGCCACAGCTGAAAGAAACAAATGACTTCTGTTAGTTCTACTAAGTGAGAGGCAAGGACAGCTTTTTAATGAATGACTAATTGAGATGCAATTTAATAATTCCTCAGCTGAACTTGCTTGGATTGCCATCCATTTCTGAATTTTCTGTAGGGAGACCAGACCTCAGAATGCATGTGGCAGGTGTTCTGCAGCCATTAAAGCAACTGAGTTCAAATATTTGAAAAATGAAAATACCAAACTACAAGAAATAAGAGCCCAAAATTGTAATTGGCTGAGAATAACCACTCCAAAATCTGAGTGCTTGGATTTCCACCCCACACACAATTCACAGGTTCTATCCCTTGCTCTTGGTGACAGCAGGTGAAAGTCTGAACAGCTATAATTTTAGAAAAGAGTGAAAGATCATCTCACTGATCTTGTGTAAGAGAGGGTAGAGTTAAGGTCACCTGTGACAACTTAATTAGAAATGCAAGTATTATTCACATATTTGATATATATCTTAATTACTGTCATGGGAATAAAATATAAATTAGTTATTTTTGTAATTTTCCAGATCTAGAGAGTGGAAAAATTATTTCAGTTTCTGACTGTTACAGATTTAGGGGTGCCCTTGCTTATATCATTTAGACCAGGATTTGTCTCCTAAATATGGATGTCTATGCCTGACTTACCTGCACTGACCCTCTTTGCAGACAAGGAACCTAGAGCCAACTCTCAGTGAGGAGCACAGTGTGAAATGGTTTTTCATGGAATCCATCCCTCTGATCAACCTGATGCCTCCTCTGGACTTGCTCCAACAGCTCCATGTTCTTTCTGTGGTGGGACCCTGAAGTGGGTGCAGTTCTAGAGGTGGGGTCTCACCAGAGCAGAGGGGCAGAATTCCCCCCTCACCTGCTGCTCACACTGCTTTGGAGTCAGCCCAGGACACATTTGGCCTTCTGGTCTGCAAGTTTACAATTGTTGAGTCATGTCTAGATTCTCATCCACCAGCACCCAACTCCTTCTTGGCAGAGCTGCTCTTGACCTGCTCATCCCCCAGCCTGGATTGACACCGGGGGTTGCCCCAGCCCAGGTACAGTACCAGAATTTGGCCTTGTTAAACCCCATGAGATTCCCATGGGCCCATTTCTCCAGCTTGTCCAGGTCCCTCAGGGTGGCATCTCATCCTTCAGGTGTGTCAACAGCATCACTCAGCTTTTTATCAGCAGCAGATGTCTACAATGGAGCAGGCAAATAGCACCTTGGAGAGCCTTTCCCACACAAGTGATTAGAAGGGGAGTGTGATAAGACCCCATTTCCACACTGTATTCATGCTAAAGCAGATGAGCCACATCCTCTGGTCCTACATCTACACACTTGAGGAGAGGGGACAATTGGTCACCCAGTGTGACAAGCCCATTGTGGTTTCCTATTGTATTTGCTGGGAATGCCCCGATGAAGGCAGGAATGATGCATCTGACTCCATCTTACCACAAAGCTAATTTATTACTTTATTATACTATACTATATTAAATTATACTATACTAAACTATACTAAAGAATACAGAAAGGATAGTTACTGAATGTAAAAAGCATAATACTGAAAACTCATGACTCTTTCCAGTCTCAACACAGCTTGGCCATAACCAGCCAATGAGTCAAAACACTCACACCAGAATCCAATGAAACAATCACCTGTGGATAAACAATCTCCAAACACATTCCACACATGAGCACAACACAGGAAAAGCAAATGAGATAAGAATTGTTTTCCTTTTTCTTTGAGGCCTCTCAGAGTCCAAGGAGAAAAATCCTGGATGAAGGGATTTTTTCAGAGAATGTGAATGCCACAGTTTCCCATGAGACACAACTCTCTCAGGTGCCACGTGGCTGGATATTGCCCATGTTTCAGTGATGTGGTGGTTTGTGAAAGGACAGGAGGGACTTGGGGGAAGACCTTGGCAAAAGTAATAGCATTCCTTGGCCACAGCTGTAGAGTTCCTAGGAGAAATATGGGCAATTTTTCACATGGGTAGATAGTGACAGGACAAAGAGAAACAGTTTTAAACTAACAGATGAGAGATTTAGATTAGATATTAGGAAAAAAAATCTTTACTATAAGCATAGTGAGGCACTGGAAGAGATTGCCAGAAGAGGCTGTGGACTCCACATCCCTTGAAGTGTTTAAGGCCAGGTTGGATGGGGATCTGAGCAACCTGGTCTAGTGGAAGGTGTCCCTGTCCATGGCAGGGGGTGGAACAGGATGATCTTGAAGGTTCTTTCCAACCCAAATTATTCTATGATTCTCTGAATCCATGAAAAAAAACTGCCCAGAAAGAAAAACACACTTCCCTCAGCAGCTCTTGGAGTAGATTGTTATTAATGATTTACAATTCCTACTACACAGTAATGCTTCTCTTTTAATTGAGACTTAAAGAGTCAGGTTTATGTCCTCAATGTCAATTAAACACAAATCCAAACCTATGTTCAGATGGATCCATCCATCCCCTTGAGACAGCAAACAGGCACACACCTCAACAATGAAATGAGGAATGTCACCCCCATCCACTGCTGGCAGCTGATATTGGCACTGAGTTAAACTTTGAGCAGACTCAGAATTGGGTCTGGAGGGGAAACTGGACAAGGAGCAGCTGAAATCACTTGGTCTGTTCAGCCTGGAGGAGACTGAGGGGAGACCTTATTGTGGTTTTCAACATAAGGAGAAGAGGAGGGGCAGCCACTGATCTCTTCTCTGAGGTGACAGTGACATGACTCAAGGGAAAGCTCTGAAGTTGTGCCAGGGGAGGTTTAGGTTGGACATCAAAAAAGGTTTCTTTACCCAGAGGGTGGTTGGGCTCTGGAACAGTTTCCCAGGGCAGTGGTCACAGCACCAAGCCCAGCAAAGCTCAACAAGTGTTTGGACAATGCTCTCAAGTACAGAGTGGGATTGCTGGGGTGTCCTGGGCAGGACAGTGGTCACCAGTGTGTGACATCCCCAGATGTCCCTTGCACTGCCACAGAAAGCACCTGGCCGTTTGGTGAAACACATCATTCCCCTCCTGATTTATCAGGACCTTCAGCAATTCCATTGTAGCATCAAGCAAAACTCTTCAGACACAGCAAAAGGAAAGCAAAGGGGGGGACTCCACACCCTGATAAAATAACATCATTTGTGCATTTCAAGAACATGCTATTCTGTGACTCATAATGCAAAAATAGTGAAAGAAATTCAGGGGACAGGTCAGTTCTCAAAGGCAATGAGTGCCTCATCAATCATTCCATATTTCCATATATTTTTCACTTCATGGCATCACCAGTCATTTAAAAAATATTCATAAACGTCACTAATGGATTATTGCTGCATCCTAAAAAAAAAACCTCATTTATTTATGCAGGAAATGTCGATTAAATTGAGATAGATATTGAAATTAATAAGTACCCAGTAAAACGTAAAGCGCACAATTGATTTTAGATCCTCTGTTATATGCATGGCATGTAATTACCAGTAGTAAATCTGAAATGAAAATATAGAAGCTTATGAGATGCTTCAGTGCAGTTGTTCATTTAGATCCACATAAATTCAGGGGACACACATTACAAGTTCCTGCACTAGCATGAAAGGACTAAGCTATAACTACAACCTTCATGGAAGGAAAACAAGAAAAATCCTTCAACAGCAGAAAAAAATATTTAAAAAATATATAATTCTCATCTGAGGAGGTCACAGTCTTGTGTTGTTGATGGTGGGAGGTAAAAATGAATGTGTAAGTAACACATCTGGCAAGATACAAAATAAAAATGCCAGGAGCCAAAGGTTAAGTTTTCTTTATTTTCAAAAAATATGGGAAATTGGCACATCATAGTGCATCTACAACAACTAACAGCCAAATTCATCTGGTACTTTTTCCTGTAAGTAACAGTTTTGAAATGCAGTTTATTATATTTTGCAATGCAGTTTAATATGTGTTTTGCTTGCAAATCTAGTAGAAGACTTCAGACATTCATGCAAAGCTACCCTTTTGTGTGCTCTAGTTCCACTTTTACACTGCACTTTTACCCTGATATCTGAACTCCTGACACATCAAGATTTCACTCATATTCTACACTATTTTTGTGGGCAAATTCTTTACTCTCACAGTCTGCTCCTCTAAGCACAATATGGACTTCTCTCAGTGCTCTTTAATTTCTCCTGTCATCTCCCAATATTTTGGAATGGTCTGTGTTGCATAAGATCAGGCCTGTCCCTAATATTGCTATTACATCATCCATTAGGGATGAGTCTGTAATGAAAACAGAAGTCTTTGTAAGCTTTGAAGTTAATAAAGATCATCTTGAGGATCTTGGGGAGTTAAAATTTATGCCAGGGTCAGGGGAGACTTTCGTGGCACCCCTGCCCGCAGAAGGCAGGGAGACACATTTCACCTGCTGAGGTCTTCAAACCACAGACTGGTAAAAATCTTCAGCAAAGCTGACCTAAAACAGCTGCCAGATGTTGGAGGAGTTTGGCTTTGAATCCACATCCAGAATGACCTGCCTAGCTCCAATGGCTGGAATTCAGTGGCCTTACACACACCTGTGCAGTGCCATTGTAGATGCTGTAAAGGATTCATTCCTCTTTCCACCTGCCGTTCCAGAAAACCACATCTCTCACATTCTGTGGCATATCTGTTAGGCCCATCTTAAATAGCTGAGTTTGTGCAACACAGAGTGTTTAAAATTAGGGTGGATCCTCCAATGGTCCTCAAGTTACAACAGAACCCTGGCCTTAGGCTGTTAATTGCTGTCCAATATATGGAAATGGATGATATGTGAAAGTACATATCCATGAAATCCTCCACTTTCACAGCCTGATGGCTGAGGTATCACTACATTTCCTCTGGAACAACTCAAGGAGAAAGTGTCCAGGATCTCTTGAGCCACTGGTATCCTCACCCAACAGGTTTTAACCCTTAGCTGAGGAGGTAATTCCCATTCCATTGGCTTCTGTTTAATGGGAGAGGATACACAGAGCATATCTAATGGCATTTGGCTGCCACACTGCACAGCTGAGGTTGTCTCATAGTAAGAGGCTTTCTCTCACTGGTTTCTGGTTTAGAGCAAACACATTGATTTAGAGTGGATTATTCATCTGAGAACATAAAAGGAATTAAAATCTCCAAGAACCACAGAGGCTCCAGTGCTTGAATGGGAACAAAAAACCTCAGACTCTGTATCTACACTTTATGGAGAGATAATTCAGAGACTTAAAAATATGAATAATAGGCTTGGCTTCTATGAGTGCAGACTTCTGAATATTTTTAACAAGCTCTGGCCACAGACATTATATGATCAAAGAAACATAAAGTAAGCAACAAGGATCAGCTACTCCTTACAAAGCTAAAATATTTCTCAGTCACTCCAAAATTATCTTTGTGGATGGCTGGTCACTGTGTGGTGATAAGCAGGTATATCGGAGAGTTTCAGGTGCATATATAAAATTTTCTTTAATCCTCCTAAGTCCACCATGGTCATTCAACAACTACCTTTGAAAAGGGGGTAAGAAACAAAATTTTAGAAGGGAGTTATATGTTAAGAGGGTGCCTTTGAAGGACATGGCAGAACCACTGAGGCCAGGAGGTTTTTGTGTTGAAGCATTGCCCAGAATAGTTGGGTTCCAGGCTGAAGGAGGTCCATAAAAACAACACCATGAACAGTGATTGTGATGGTGAAAAGAATGTCAGCTGGATTCCATGTGGGTATTTCTATGGAGAAAAAAATATTCTTAATAACCCAATAACTGCACCTTCCTGACTGCTCCACAGCATGTGCAGGATGAGGCCTCTGTGGAGCACCTCCACCAGCAGCATCAGCAATCTGTGAGCAGAGAAGTGAAAATAAGGAATTCTGTCTTCTTAACATATGTCTCCATCATTTGTCCTGGCTGAACAGGATGCACCACTGAGCTCTGCCAGACTTCCAGGGAAAACATCAGTTTGGGCATCTCTAATGGGCTCTTAGGAATCATGTAGGAATTTAATTACCCCTGAAATCTCTATACCTGACTCAAAGCTGGTTGAAATCCAACAACATTTTTAAAAGGTGTTCCGTGAGAGAAAATAGGGAACCTGGATAAAAAAAGACAATATTAAAACTAATCTTGTGTGACATCTCCACTGTTCAGCTATCTCAGTAAAACTTCAGTCATATTTATTCCCACTGGATATGTGTCTTCACAAGTATTAAAAAAATTTAGGAATACTAGGGCAGGTGGGGAAGCAAATCTTCCTTACTACTCACATAGAATAGGAGAATTTAAGATTCGACTTCCATGTAATTTTTACCCAGCCTTTTCCTTAGATCTTCTAAAGGATAAAGTATAAATTCAATCCCGAAATCAGGATCTCAGAAGATGGGCAGCTGACTGAATCATTATGGGGATGAAAGACAATTATTATCATCCTCTTACTGGTAACAGAGCTCCCACCTTCAAAACGCCACCACTACAACCACCTAATTCCATACTCTGGCCCTACATAAAGCCACACCTTCATGCAAATTCATTTATTCCCCCTACATCTCCTTGTGTGTCTCTGTCTCAGTCTTCTGTTTTCTGCATTTTTTCAGAGCACTAGGGTCAGGTAATTACGACCTGAAGAATTAGTGCATCACAATCCATTTTATCCTGTTGATTCATAGCAAACCTGTGGAGCTCAAATTACATTCTGCCAAGCAGACCTGTGCTGTAGGGGCTGGATAATAAAAGCACACAGGTGTGTGCCACCAGCATCCCCATTGATTTGCAAATTGGTCCCCAAGAGACATCTTGGCAAATATTCTCCCAGCATCTGAGAGCTTTGCCTGATAGAAGCTAAAACAAGCTAAAAAGGAAATGCTAATTTCTATATCCTGCACTGGTTTTAATTGAAGTCTGACAGTTCTAAAGCCAGAGGGATGATAACAGTTAATGTATTCTCCACCTGAGAGGCAAGGCACCTTCTTCTGTGCATCTAAGAGACTGGAATTATGATCCTGAGAGGATTATAAATTATAGCAACTTCTTTTGCTCAAGGAAGCAGAGTTTCCAGACCTCTTCAGTGTAATTTCATAAAGATTTGCTGTTTTAAATCAGAAAAAGTATGAAAGTGAAAATGGCTGGGCTGGGCAGTGGCCAAGAATGATTCTGAAAAGGACTGACAGTTTTGCATAGTTTCCTTAAGCAGCAAAGTTTATGTTCCATGCTCTGTGTGTGTCTCGGCTGATCTTTCCCCTTTTTGGACAGAATCCATCCAATCTGATCCAGAGGGAGAGGTCTCAAAGTTATCAAGTTGTCAGAAGTTTAATAGAAACCCCGACCTGTGATATGAGCTCATCACCTCTCAGACACATGAAACCTACACAAGAAAGAGATGTTATAAAATTTCCTAAAGCTTCAGAAATTGTATCTTCATGTTAAACATCTGAGAATGCAAAATCAGGAGCTCCCACCCCTGTTCTCTGAGCAGATAATCAATTCAGGGCTTCCTTAATTCCACCACCAGGGCATAATTTGCTCTTAGGGCATCACAGTTATTCACACAAAAAAAAAAAAAAAAAAAAAAAAAAAAAAAAAAAAAAAAAAAAAAAAAATCACCTGCAGGGCAACTCACCAGAAGGAAGAAGGAAGCCATAAAGAGTTATAAAATAAGCTTGTTATAAAAGCATCAGATGATGAGTGAGGATTCTGCTCTGCAAAATATTCTTAGTTTGACAGGTTTGTAGTCCAAATAGTGGAAAGGTGGTGGAGAGAGGAGTCTGAGGCATAAAGATGTACAGAAACCAACAAGACACCGTTTTTAAGCAGAGACGTCAACAGGACCAGAAAAGGTGTCATCTGATGAATAAACCCCCACAAAACAAAACAAAAAACCCCAAAACCAGTGCCCTAGAAACTCCCACTCTGATTTTCTTGCAAACCAATTTTGTACTGTCAGTCCACAGCCAGTGAGTAACCCAGGGTAATAAACCTCTGTTCAGACACTAAATGTATTTGTAGCCCATGGCAGGAGTCACCTTATCCAGCTTTAGATGACTTCAGGGTAAACTTCTCATTAAGTCACCCCAGGGTTCCTTGGAAGTAATTAAGATCAAGTTAATAAGGTTGAGGATCTTAGAGCAGAAAAATATACCCATCTATTTCAGAGTGAGATGAAACACATTTGGAAATCCACTATATTGCAGAAACCAATGAAATCAAATTTATCCCACTCCTGCATTTGTCTGTTCCAGAAGGACCTGCAGACACCTGCAAGACAAAGAAGCAACTCCTTCTCTTTGTCTGCCAGCTCTTGCTGACAAGGCTTGGCCATTTCACAAGCGCTCTTTGTGTCAGTTCTGAAGATATAAATTCTGCTCTGTGTTGCCACATCCCTGAACTCCCTCCCTGGATGTTTTATAGCAGCCTGAAGAGTTTTCTTACATTTTGTCTCCTTGTCTTTGTCAGTCAATACCAGAAAGGTATTTTAGTCACATCAGCAAAGTGATCCATCATGTGAAGCATCCTCCTGGCAGGAAAAGCCATTACATTTGTTTTCCTTATGCAGCTAAGTAGACATTAATATCTGTAATTACTATTTAAATGCAGACTGACTGATTCCTCTGTGTTCATGTCATCTGCAGACTGCTCTGAAAATCACAGTCTTGAAATAATACCGACTTTATCTCATTCTTTTCTGTCAGAAATAATTCTGAGCATGGGCAGTGCTTTCATTGATCCTATCCTTACACGGGGCTGATTAAGGGCATGAATTTGTGGACATGAGGAAATTCTTTTCATTGTCACAAATGCGTCTGGAGAATATGGGGGAATGGCATTAAAATGAGAATAGATTTAGATTGGATATTAGGAATAAATTCTTCCCTGTGAGGGTGCTGAGGCCCTGGCACAGGCTGCCCAGAGAAGCTGTGGCTGCCCCATCTCTGGAAGTGTCCAAGGCCAGGTTGGATGGGGCTTGGAGCAACCTGAGACAGTGGAAGGAGTCCCTGCCCATGGCACAAGGTGGGAACCAGAGGATCTTTAAGGTCCTTTCCAACCCAAACCATTCTGTGATTTTTAAATGCATGTCATGTACTGCCCTCTCCTCACGAGATTCGGGAGTTCAGATCCTAATTTATAAATTTACTTATATTTGTGTGGCCAGAATTCTCATGAGCAAAATGTACAAAAGTTGGATGAGTTTGGAGAGCCATCCGTGGCTTTGTTTATGCTTCTAAAAATCTGGATTAGAATTGCTTCTAGCAGAGAAAAGATGGGGGAAAGCTGCTTCTTTACATTAGTTTCTCCAATATATTGGAACTGAAGGTTTTCATGGGTTTCTTTCTTTCTTTCTTTCTTTCTTTCTTTCTTTCTTTCTTTCTTTCTTTCTTTCTTTCTTTCTTTCTTTCTTTCTTTCTTTTCTTTTCTTTCTTTCTTTCTTTCTTTCTTTCTTTCTTTCTTTCTTTCTTTCTTTCTTTTTTTCCTTCCTTCCTTCCTTCCTTCCTTCCTTCCTTCCTTCCTTCCTTCCTTCCTTCCTTCCTTCCTTCCTTCCTTCCGCCATTTCCGCCACTTCCGCCACTTCCACCACTTCCGCCACTTCCGCCACTTCCTTCCGCCACTTCCTTCCACCACTTCCTTCCTTCCGCCACTTCCTTCCGCCACTTCCTTCCTTCCGCCACTTCCTTCCTTCCTTCCGCCACTTCTGCCACTTCCTTCCGCCACTTCCGCCACTTCCGCCACTTCCGCCACTTCCTTCCTTCTTCCCTGACTGCAGAGTAGGAAATATTTTGCCTTTAACTCTGTCCTCAAGTTCTTTATTTCTCTTTGAAAACATGCATTTAAACCAACCTCTTCAAACCAACCCCCTGGCTTTTCTCAGAGTAGAGGACCCTTCTGTGTGTTTTCTGGTTAACAGTTCAATTATTACCCTGTTTTCCCATGGAAATGAAGCCTAGGTGGTCTCACTCCCAATGTGTATTTCTGTATGTACGCTGCCAATAACTTCTGACCTCATTAAACAAAATGATAGAAAAGCCTGAAGCCTCATAGATAATTGCATTTCATGAAGGCAGAAGACAGATCTTACAGGCACTGCCACTGCAGGAAAATAAACAAGCATAAATCTTGGCATAGATGGGAAAATCCACATGGGAGAGAGCCTTTTACAGATGCCTCAAGCACAAGAAAATCTTCAGTCATAGTTTAAACCATGCTTAAAGCCAAAGCCAATCTACCACAAGACACACATCCTCAGGCAAAGAAATTTAATTTATTCCCAAAATCCTTAAGTAAATTTTGGGTCCATTCTGTGCAATATCTTAATTAGGTTTGTATGTGAGCTAAAAGGCAGTAACAAAGCTTGGACCAGCAGATAATGCACTAAATTTTTTAGTTGATTTAATTCTGAATCTAGACAGTATTTATAATTTCTTAGTAGTTATTTGCTTGTTTGTGTGACTTCAAACTCACACAGTGATTCTTTCTCCAAATAACCTCAAATCTCTGGTCATTCACTTACCTTTAAAGTTAACAAGATTTGTGTACTCAGGTCTTA
Organism: Haemorhous mexicanus; assembly: GCF_027477595.1. Taxonomy (NCBI): domain Eukaryota; kingdom Metazoa; phylum Chordata; class Aves; order Passeriformes; family Fringillidae; genus Haemorhous; species Haemorhous mexicanus. The sequence continues at coordinate 154,667,776 of NC_082341.1, read as the reverse complement.
GCCAGAGGTTTATAGATCTCCACCAGCCACCCCTCCCAGCCTCCATAAAGACATCTGTTAAATCTCTCCTTGGCCCTCTACCTCTCTTTAAGCCAGGACTATTTTTCCATCTGTCAGTAAGATGGCAGCAAAGGAAATTGCACTAAATTCTCACTGAAGCCTCCATATGAGATTACCTCTTGCTTAGGAATTTGGGAAATACTGGAAAGTGAGTTTCCTCAGGAAAATCACATTTTTCTGGGCATTTAACTTTTCTTGTTACTGACCTGTGAAGGGCAAAACAAGGGGCTGGACTGACCTGTGGTGCTTTGATGGTCTTTGTATTTAATTGCTGCACCATCTGAGGGTGGTAAGCTTTTCTGTGGAGCTCTTTATGGAACAAAGTCTCGGTCCCACACCTTAAGAAGGGTTTTTTCCCACTGCTTGGTGCAGATAAGAATTCTCTAAGGTGAGCAGTGGGAAAACAAAGCTTGCTGTGCTGTTTCCTATGGAAAAAAGACAGTAATTGCTGGATAATATGTTTTCACATTTTCCTACTCATGTAAAATTTACATTTTTTTTTTTTCCTTTTTTGAGGGGGCTTGCACTGCTGTTTATTACCCATAAAAGATTGCCCAGTTTCTTTGGCACAGTGCAAATCACTGCTTTTTTTTTTTTTAATTGGCTTCTTTGATACTTTTTTTTTCTTGTTCAATTTAGGGATCAGTTATTCTTTCTCCTGTTGGGATTTGCTTTTCTCTTCTATGAATTACTGGCTTTATTTATGTGGTAGTGTCAAAGGCTTCACAAATATGAAGCTTGTTAAGATCTGTGTGTGTGTATATGTCCCTTTCCTTTAGGTTAGGACAATAATGAAGATTATTAATGGTGCTTCCCCAGAGCAGGACTCTAATCTGGCACAGCCCCCTTCAAAGGGAGCACCAGACTGCAGAGAACAAGATAAACTATGCATACCCTAACTCAGTGACCTTCCTTTCTTCTGCAAAAACTACCAGTTTAAGAAAAATCTCCACAGTCATAAATCACCATCACTCACCACTGTTTGGAAAGAGCTGGATGATTTTGGTACATTTATCATGGTTTAAGGAATTTTGACATGTTGTTCTCCTCTGAATGTTAAAGTTCTTTTCTTTGTGGTTGTTTCCTTCTACCACACACACACATTGCAGGAGGTTGCTCAGAAAAGTCACAATATCAATTGTCAGAGGGGAGAGAAGGCACATTGTCCATGCTCCTTGAAGATGAAAACATTGAAGGAATTTGACCTTGACTGGAGGAGCTTCCGTGGAAGATTAGAAAAATAACAGCTCCCTAAACAGATGCCAGGTCACAATTACCATTAATGGCCACCTCATGCGTCATTCCAGGCACCTCACAACAAAAAATGTTATCTTTTGACAAAGCTGTTGGCAACCACATGTGGGAAAAAAATTAAGGTTTTACCCATTATTTTCTGGCTTTTTTTTTTTTTTTACAGACTGAGAATTACTTAACTTGACTGTAAGTAAATAACCCACTGAAGACAGGCAAGTATTCCAAAAGTGAGAAAAATGTCTATATGCTATGAAACTATCTGTGGATAGTAAGATTTATAACTAGAAGGGATTAAAAAAATGAGATTTCTGCAGTACTGAGCATTTTTAAGTTTTTTCCTGCCTCAGTGTGGGACTTAAAACACAAGCAATATTTGTTTTAAAATGGAAATCGTGAAAAGTGCAGGTCATAATTTCTCATTTGAGTATTCTTTTTTTTTAATATAAAAAATACCTCTGTTGTCAGGTATAAACATTCTGATTAGGTTTTTTAATTCATTAAATTGAAATTAAATACTTCTAAACTTTTTTATTTGACCTGAACCTATTTACAACCATTTCCTCTTAAACCTCATGAATGGGAAACCATAAGTCCCTGTCACTAAAAGCATTTATGGAATATCAGGTTTCAGAAATTGCTCCATCAGCCATTTAAAAACTTCTCCAGCAGCAGAGAGAAAAGTATTGGCCTCTTCTTCTAGATATTCATCCTGCAAGGAGTACTTTGAATGTGGATCTCACAGCTCTGGCAGTCAGGATGATTTTGGAATGCAGCTGGGGCAAAGAGAGGAATATCACAGAGTGGGATGTGGAGTGTTCTCATTTTGGTTGTTTCAATTACAAATCTCACACCAAGGCTAACTTTGGCTGCACCACCACAGCATCCAGTGCTATCCAAAGTGTGGAAATTTCAGGAGACCTCTGTGTGGAGTTTTCATAACTCAAGGAGATCTGGTCATCACAGCCAAAGGTGTTCAAGGCAGGTCTTTGACCTTTAACTCTAGTGGAAGTTGCTCTTGCCCGTGGCAGCAGGGTGGAACCTGGATTATCTTTAAGGTCCCTTTCAACTCAAACCATTCTATGATTCTATGGTTTTTCATGTGAAACAGCTTCATTTATTTCAAAAACATCTGAGAGTTAAGGAAAGTGTCAATTGCAACAAGGTTTCTTTATATGGAGACAAATGTTTGAAATTAATTATGAACACCTTTTCTACTATTGCTTTCTGCCTGCACTCTGCTGTCCCTATAGCACAGAAAAAAATCACTTAAATGGAAAAAAATCCTCTGTTTTAATAAACCTATTTTGAAGGTTTAACTGTTTTTTGTTATTTCACAGTTTTCTTGTGTTGAAACAAGAATAAACTGAGTTTATTACATCCCCCTAGACTTGCCACCTTTGAAAAACAAACTGATTCTACAAAAAACAATCAGAGAACATCAGCCTTGCTTGGAATTTCTCTCTTCTTCTCACATCACAATTACTTTTGATGAAAATTTCAGGATGGAGATTGATAAATAAATGATATCTGGCTGAAATATTCACTGTGGAGCCTGTCTAAGCACAGCATCTTCAGGGAAAACCTTAGGATGAAATATAGCTGCACTATTTACAGCAGTGATGGAGTGAGTTTTTTAAGGTCTGAAGTACATCTGTGAGACAGATAGAGGTGGAGAAGGTTTATCTCTCTCATTCAGGGCAGCTTCACACAAGGCAAGGGCTGAGCTGGCTCAGGGGATGTCAGGATAGAGGAGGGTGTCAGGTCTATGCCCAAGTTAAATCATTTCCCTGAGCCCTCTTTTTCTCTGTTCCCTTTCCATTCTGCCCTAGAAAAACTTCCAGTGGAGTGATATAACAAAATGAAGGCATGTTTCTGCATTAGGAAAAATACTTTTTTTGCTTAAAGGTAACTTCGGACAGACAGATAAAGCCCAGAATTACATCAGCAGTGCAGCCTGAGAGTCACCACTTGTGTTGATCAGGAAAAACCAAGGGATGAAGCTGCACCACTCACGGTAAGTATCTCTAAGAAAGAGGATGAACAAGGTATTTCCATGAGGGATGAAAGCTCATGGGGTCAAAACTCACAAAAATGCTTTTTTCTGAATGAGGCTCGAAGCCACCTTCAGTTAATGCCAGCTCTGCAGACAGAAACATTTCTGAGAGCAGACAGAAAAATTTATAGGAGTATGAATATATTGACTCATTAAGGTTTGGACTGAAGACATGCATAAAACTGTAAATTAGCAACAGTTTGAAAGAAAAAAAAAAGGATAAAACATCATCAGCCAAAAGCAATATCACTACTGTAACAACAAACACTAGATGAAATAGAAAATAGAACTGAGAAATCATTAAGCAATGTGAAAACAGATCCACTAGATAAAAATGAGCTCTTGGCATTACAGACAATAATTATCACTCTTCTCTAATGCCCTGATGCCCTGACTTGACCCTCTTGCTTTTGTCAGAAAAAGAGAGTCCAAGACCAAAATCCACATTTTGATTGAGTTGCCTGAGTGAACAGAAAATATTCATATCAAGGAAATAAGGTGAAATCAATGGCATGCTGAGAAGCAAAGACAATAGAAGCTATCAAAATCCAAGCACTAATTTCATTTTGAAAAGAAAAATAATGTTGAATTTGCATAATCTTGAACTAGAATTACTATATCTTAGAGAAATTGATTAAATTTGCCTGTAAATTTTCCTGTTTCTTTGTTGCAATTGTGGAAACAAGCCAAGCAAAGTACTTCTTGGGTAATTCATTAAAAGGATTTAACTTTTTCATATCTGCAAACTGCATTTAACAGCTTTTGATTTTTTCAAATTTCTGTGTGACTCAAAATTATTTGATCCAAACATGGACTAATAGGTTCTGGCAGACTTCTCAGAAACCACTAATGACTTTGAATTTTGTAAATTTACTTATTTCATTATGCATTTGGTCAACAGACATTCTTTGGCAGTGCTTATGATGACCATGAAACTTTCAAGTTTGCTTTGCAAATATTTCTTGTCTAAATGGACAGGCAGAAAATGTGAGATGGACCAGGGTAGGCACAGCAAGTGTTAATATATCTATATAATCTAATTCTTGTGATTGATTTATTATATTAAAAAGTAAATGTGGAAACTTCTCTCTGCTTGGTGTACTGTCCAGGATGCAGAAGAATGAAAATCTGCCCTGATGCCTACTCCAAATACAAGAGGAAAGAAAATGCAGTCACAAATATGGTAAGCGACCCCAATAAGCAGACTGCTGAACATTTTATGTAGGTCTAGGGGGAAAAGAGGATCTTCAGGAGGGTTTGAAGAACAGTTCAGGGGTTTTTTGGTTGCTTGATGATAGCACCTTCATATGAGCAAAGAAACTGCAGAGAAGCAGTTGAAAATTAGGTAAGGAGGGTAGGAAGCCATCATCAGAGGACAGCAGATTAGGGATTGGACATGTTAGTAGCACAAAGGAGGAGACAGGCACTGAAAGTGAGTAAAAGCAGTTTCTTTCTGGCTTCCTGATTAATGTTGTCCAAAATCTTTACTTTTCCCCTCATTACTTCAATGCAAGGCATTGCAAGCATCCCAACAGAGCCTGCAGCAGGTGAGGTGTGCAAGGAATGCTCGAGATGTCTGTTAGTGAGTTGAGACCAGGCCACTCAGGGCACAGGGTGATGAACAAGCCCCTGGACTTACTTCATCCTTCTCCAGTTGGAAAATACCAGATGTCATGTCCACCCAGGCCTGAATGTAAGAGTCCTGATGGTCTGCAAAGGGTAACAGAGGAAGGGGGATGTGATGGAGTCACAACAGAAATTCATTAGGACTGACATTTTTATCATTGTTCTGTGTCAACGCCCCACCATTTATCATGGTCCCCATTCCTGCAAACTCACCAGCTGTAGAAACCCAAACCAAGACATTGTGCAGGCACTTCCCCAAGCACATTAACATAGAGGCCACAAAAGGTGGGTGCAGCAGGATCGTAGACTCTTGGAATGGTTTGGGTTGGAAGGGCCCTTAAAGATTATCTCATTCCAACCTCCTGCCATGGCCAGGGACACCTTTCACTAGACCAGGCTGCTCAAAGCCCCATCCAGCCTGGCCTTGAACACTTCCAGGGATGGGGTATTCATAGCTTCTCTGGGCAATCCTTCTAGTGCCTCACCATCCTCACAGTAAAGAATTCCTTCCTAATATCCATAGAGGTGAGGAAGGAATATCCCTGTTTTTTCCAAATTCACTCCCCAGTAGCCTCACTGCCATCATTCAATTGTGAATCAAAAGGGATTAGACAAGAAAAGCGAGATGGCTCCATGGTTATTTTACAGACATCTCCCTCCAAGGGTGAGACATTTGGAAGATACAAAGCTGCCTTCAAGGAACCTAAAAACCACCCAGCAAAAGCATCATTGACCTCATGGTTTCAAGGACAGAAGCTTTCTGACAGCCTGATGGGTTTGGAACAGTCTGTAGAGGTTTTGGAAATAAACCCAAGGCTCATTCACAGGCATGTGAAGAAAGCACTAGATGTCATAGAGATAATGATTTAATTGCTCCAGTGTCTCTTTGGTCCAATGGACATAATGTTATTTTCCTCAGGGGAATGCTGTGAGTAGGAAATCAAACATTAATAACCAGAATATGGATATTGGGAAAAAATACCTTTTCTTAAAGAGTGATTAGGCATTGGGTAAGGCTCCTCAGGGAAGTGGTAGAGTCACCATCCCTGGAAGTGTTCAAAAATTAGGAGATGTGGCATTTTGCAATAATTTGGGATTGTTGTTATTCAGTCAAAGGTTGGATTTGATGATTTTCGACGTATTTTTCCAACCTTAATGATTTTATTATTCTGGGACATCTTCATATTTTGCAGCAATTTACTTGAAAATTTTGTCTCCTACATATATTAAATCAGGTAGGCTCTTTAGGGGGGATACTGTAAGGTGGTGACCTTGCAGCTCACGGAAAAAAACTTCTGGAGAAACACAGCACCAATTGGAAGGACAAAAGCAAATTGTGGAGGAGGGAAAGGGGAGAAGGCTTTGGAGCTGATAGTACAAGTGGAAAGGGCTGGAAGGTGCAGCTATAAATGGTTCTCTAACTACAGAATGGTTTAGTTTTACAAGCACAGAGTCCTCTTCTGTTATTACCCAGCACAGAGTATGTGACAGAGTAAATGTTCAGTACAAAGTTGGCAGCCTGGCCTCTCTCGCAAGAAATATGACAGGGTCACAGGTTTCATTGCTTTGTTTCAATAATTGGATTTTCTGGGCTGCAAATAACTGGATTTTCTGAGGTGTTAGGAACAGACACAGGGGTGGAGGGAGCAGGATAACAATTTCAACGGAGTCATCATTAGTGTGCCCGTGGAAATCTGGATCTGCATCTCACAAGGAAAGCTCAAAGGCATTTCACAACTTGCACAATTCCATGCCTAACAGGAGCTAATCTCAGCAGCACCACCAAACTTTGCGTTTGGAGGGTTATTTTTATTTTAATTTGTCCCCCGAGGCAGCCTCACTTGAGCTGAGTTTTAAGGACAAAGCGGAGGACTTTTAAAAGCATCTTAAAGCCCACAACTGCAATACCTTCTACTACCTAAACCTCAAGTATTTAATGGTTCCTAAAAAATATATTGCCTTGTTAACGCCTGCAGCAAAGCATACAGTTTATGGGAGCAGCAGTAATGCCCCTTTAGCCATCTGGCCAGCAAGAGTACAATGGGGTGTTTGATCACAGCCGTTTTCATGTCTGCAGGAGATGGCTGCAATAAAAAGAACAAACAAGCACATTTACGGGGGGGTGCAGTTGGATACCAAGCCAAGCAAGGAACCATAAGAAATTTAATGTAGATCTCTGTGGCCCAATCACAGACAATTCCATTGCTCCCAAAGTCAAACGGATGCCTTCACTTATGCAAATGGCTGTTCCCACCCTTAATGAAAGTGCCTGAAGAACCTTGAGGGTCTCTGCCACCATCATTTTCACTTATTGAGGCAATACTTGGAAGAATTTTAGCTTGGAAAAAAAGCCACCAAAAGCCATGGAAATATCACCAAAGCAGCATTTAGGGTGGAACTGATCACCCTGCACTTACTCCACAGTCCTACATGTTTGATGAAAAGACTTCAGTGAATTTTGAGTTAAAGACATAATCACCATGTCAAAATAAAGCTATTCCAGGACATAGGTGGGTTGGAGCAACCACCAGATCTAGAAAGGATCTGAGCCTTCAGCATAATAAGATTAGATATTATGAAAAATATCCTTATTGTGAGAGGGGTGAGGCACTAGCACAGGTTGATCTGGGAAGTTGTGGACTCCCCATCCCTGGAAGTGTTCAAGACCAGGCTGAATGGAGCTTGGAGCAACCTGGTCTGGTGGAAGGTGTCCCTGCCCATGGCAGAGGGTGTGAACTGGAGGATCTTTAAGATCCCATCCAGCCCAAATTATTATGTGATGCTATGAACACAGAGAAAGTCGTCAGCACAGTAATGGGGCTGGAGTTGAAATTTCAGCAGGATCAGCTCTAACCTTTCCATCACTTTGTGTATTATGAATGTCACAATTCCTATCCAAGTCACGTTTCACAAAACCACTTTATTTCAAGACATACTGAACTGCTGTCTCCTTCCCTGAGCATGAAAATCACATAATATGATTTCATTCCTCTGCCTGTTTGTGCACCGGTCACACAAAAAGTTGTGAGACTACAACCAGGCTTTTCAGGCTTTTAAACACGCAAATATAAACTGCTATTAAGGGTACATCACATTTCCTTTCTTAGTGCCTGGCTCATAAAATGTAATAGCTCCACAGTCTTTCCAACATTCAAAGCAAAGTTTTTCCCTTAAGCCCTAAAGGCAAAGAGAAATTTATGTCACCTTATCTCAGCTATCTAAAAATTAGCCATGTAATCTAAGATAGTCAGCTATGTTTTAGCTGATGCAAGGAATGGAGCATCTTCAGGGCACTATTCATGCAATCGTAAACCAGGATGAGAATCAGCTCCAGGGGAAAGGCCTAAATGGAGATGTTTCCATGTGCAGTGGGTTACAAACCTGATTTCACTCTAGAGGGGTCTGTGGCACACTTAGTTCTCCAGCCATGGGAACTTACTGGTGTTTCAGGCACTACAGGTGTCCTACACAGCCTTCAGAAGGGTGTGATCTCCTCTGAGTGGGTCATATTTCCCAACCCATGTGTCACCATAGGGCACCTGAATGGTACCAGAGGTCCATGCTCAGGGAACTGAATAATTCACCAATGTCCTGGTCAGCAGAACAGCTTTTCCTATTTCATTAACTGCATTAACACGATGCCCATTGTTTATAATGAGATTTCAGACACTTTGTTTGTCATCACTTCCACGTGGAGACATAAACTACAGTTATTTAATCAGGGGGCTGAATCCTTCCCCAGTGTTCCTGATGTGCATGGATGGGTCTGGCTGTGGAAGTACATTTCTCTTTTTGGGGAGCATAAAGAGATCCCAGACAAAGAACTTTGACTAAACTCCCAATTTCTTAAGAGCTAAACCATAGCAGGTATAAATTTGAGCAAAGGTGCTCATGGTTTTGATGTTCAGGTTTGGAGGTAGAGGATTTTAATGTCTTTTCCAAACCATTCTGTGATTCTAGGAAGATTTTGGCTTCAATTAACAGAACAAACTATTAACAAGACCAGTGATCTAATAAATGATTCTGCTGTTCCAAAAGCAATCTTTTCTTTCTTAAAGCTGTTTAGTTCTGTGTCAACAACTTCCAGCTGGTAATCTCATAGCATTTTATTCATGGACTTTGATGAAAATCTCCAAAAATTTGTTTCACATAAAGGCAGAAGCTTCACAATGAGCAGAATTTACCACAGGACAGATGAGAAGGAGTCTAAAATTTACATCTTCAGAGGCCAACATTGTAAATCGTAGAAGCAACATAAAGAGTGGAATTGGATATGCAACTGAGTGTAACATTATGGCACCAGCATAAATCAGAACATAAACATTATGAAACGAAATATTGCTGCTTTGCTGCTTGAAATAAGTTGTTGATTTCACTCAGCTTATGCTTTAAACAGTGAGTACAGCAGAAATGGCAAGTGTAGATAACAGAATAAAAAGGTGAAGTTCTATTTTTTTTTCAAATATAATTTTTCAGGAACAGAACCTGGCTGCCTTTAAAGCAACTGGATCCCCTGACCCCAGAACAAATTACATTTAGTTCAAGTTATGGTTATGTGGGAAGAATATTTGTGACTAAAAATGCTTGTCTTGGAACTGATGTTGAGTTAACCAAAAGAAATTACTAATTTTAAGGTCAAGGCAATCTTTCACTCCTTAAGGTCAGCACAATCTTTCACTATTGAATAAAGTAATCTACTGCTAAGTTTCAATTTTGACATACTGAGCTCAGTAGTTTGATTTATCTCTTGCTTACAAACACAAACAATATTTGGCCACTGACTTTTCAAGCAGCATCATTCCAATGTCTGCTGACCATTTGAAATCTAAACCCATAATTGAAGTTTGGGTTTTTTTCAGTCTCAGGCTGCTAGTTAAAAGCATTTTGCAGCTGCAGTAAAAAGTAAATTTTATCACCTCTTCCAAATAAAAATGCCTCTACAAATATTTATTTGCATCCTCCACAATAAGGTGCAGCTTAGAAACAAGGAGCTACCAGCACTTATGTTAGTTTTGAGCTCCTGGGGGATAAGTTTCCTGTATTGGAAAACTATGTTTTTATCTCTGCTGAACAGAAGTTTTCAGTTTGGACACATTCAGAGACATAAAAGCCAGTGTCTCCTTCAGGACACAATTTGGGAAAGACATCAGATCCTGTAAGTTTGTGTTTTTAGACAGTCACTCAGCCTATTCTAGTCCTGATGTCTCACACTTTATTATATCTCAGGTTATCTCCTGCATCACTGTAATAGGTCTATATTTCATAAAACACAAAGTTTGATTTCTGTAGTGACTGATACCACTGTTTATTGTCCATTTGTGAGATGACTCTTCTCCTTGAGCTTTAGAGCCATAATCAGAATGAAGGAATGCTTCTTGTTGAAAATATTATCTGCCAATAAATGCACTTTTAGGATGGCCCAAAAGGATACATTTAGCAGCAGGGTAATTTACAGAAGTGGCAATAAATGGCAAATGACAAATAATTAAAAGGTTCAGTTTTTGTCTGGGTCAAATTTCCCAGGACTTAAGACAGCATTAAATGGGGTAAGAACAAAAAAAACATGCCAATAGACTCGGATGTTCATGTATTGATATTTTTTGTTGTTCATGCTGAAAAAAAAAAAAAAAGAAATAATTGTCCAAACAATTTTCACCCTCTCTACCCTTCCCATTATTCAAGTGGCCACCCTTAGAAATCTCAGCACAAGGAGGACCTCAACCCACTACTGGTGTCTGGATGGACATGGTCTCTTGTTGATATCAACTACTTTTTTGTAGAGTATTTTTATGATCTGTAGAATATATATTTTGTCCCTAGATACTCCAGATCTTTCACGAAGAAAGAACTCTTTCAACCCCTTGATGGCTTGATTTAACACCAGATTTATCAGCCAGAAATTTCTTTCAAGGCAGTTTGGTAGATTAGAGCAGTTCTACTGTGCAGAGGTGCCTGAATGGAGCAATTTGAGATCCAAAGTAATTGGTCCTAATTAATGGCAGCTTAAATCTGAGAAAAATTGATCATTTGTACATCATTTGCTCTTCCTGGGGTTATTATCTTACATCATGTCTGCATTAAATACTTAACTGGTCTATTATTTCATCAACACACTCAGTTCCAGCCATTACCAGCAAATGTGGTCAGTTCATGGAACAGATCTTTAAGTAGAAGAGTTAGACATTTCCTAGTCTGTAAATCCCTTTAAACATGGGTGTCCCATGAGTGTTTCAAAAACATGAGACCATCTAGCTCATTAGTCTAATAATTAACACCTTATAAGAGACATTCTGCAGCTCTCTGGTGCTCTGAAAGTACAGCTGAAATAAGAATTTGTGTTTCTGAGGCATTTATGTCGATTCTTTGACCAGTATCAGACTGAGAGCACCTGGATAATTCTGAGTCTGCACAAATTCATTACACATAACAGGCATACTTTTTTATTTTAACTGAAAGAATTCTGTGTGCAGATCACAGCATCTGAATTAACTCCTTGGCAATGCTGTGAAGGTGGGGCTCATGCTGTATTCAGGAATTGCTCCTCAACACATTGAAAATATTTATCCTTGAAGAAATCAGCATTGTACTATGAAAATTACATTAAATGAAAAAATGGAACACTCAGTCCAGTAACAGAGAGAGCCAGGGAGAAACCCCACAAGAGGGAAGGAGCTACCTAACTTCAGGTGTGTTAAGGAAGGTACCCAAACAGTTGTGATCCGGCCGCCTAAATGCAAAAATCTGGAGTCACCATGTCCCACCTAGAGCTCCGCATCCAGCTCTGGGGCTCACAACACAAGAAGGATGTGGATCTATTGGGGAACATCCATAGGAGGCCATGAAGGTGCTCTGGGAGCTGGAACACCTCTGATATGGAGAGAGGCTGGGACCGCTGGGGGTATTCAGCCTGGAGAAGAAAACGCTCCAGGGAGACCTCAGAGCTTTTTCCAGTTCCTATGAAAGAGCTGGAGAGAGACTTTTTCTAAGGGTAAATGGTGATAGGACAAGGGGGAATGAAATTAAACTGACAGAGAGTAGATTTAGATTAGCTATCAAGAAAAAAGTCTTTATGATAGGCATGGTGAGGCCCTGGCACAGGTTGCCCAGAGAAGCTGTGGACTCCTGACCTCTGGAAGTGTCCAAGGCCAGGCTGGGTAGGTCTTGGAGCAACCTGGTCTGATAGAAGGTGTCCCTGCCCATGGAGTGAGATGATCTTGAAAGTCTCTTTTAATCCAAACCATTCTGTGGGTCTGTGATTCTGTTTGAGCTGTTGTAAGGTAGCCAAAAAACTGATCTAGTGCTGGCAGACATCTCACAGGACACACAAGAGGCAGAAGCCCTCCTGAAGCATCCAGTGGCCAGAAAGGAGATAACAAAGGCAACTCAACAGGTACTGGATGCCCACAGGAGTAACTGAGTCCTGTATTTGCCATCTGAACTCTCTTTTTATTTAGTGTAGCTCTGAAGCTGCCCCAGTTTGTACCTGTGCAAGGAACACAACATTAATTTGGGGCTGGCAGTCAAAATATTGGACAAAGGAAAAGTCAGACTTTTCTGGAGTTACCTTGCAACAGCCCAAACAACACTAAACACTTATATTTTAACAACTGAATCCTGCTCCTCTCTTTGATTTTTCATTGCACAGAAGATACAAAGAGTTTTCCAATTCCTCAAAATAAATCCCTCCTAGAAACAACAAATATTTCTTAAGCAAACCCTGGAAAGCAGCAGGCTCAGGAGTTACCAATGGATCCAGATAAAGAAAATATTTGAAACGTGGCAGAAAAAAAAAAAGAGCATTTGCCAAATTGGCATTTGTACACACAAACAAGCAGCACTTTGATCCATTCCCATGGATGTCAGCTGCCCCAAGACACAAGAACAGTCAGGGGCTCCTTTTCAAAAGAATTCCATAGTAAGTCATAGATGGCTGTGACCTCAAAGAACCTGCTGAGCACCTGAGGCAGCAAGTTCTACACCTGAAGCATTTGGTAATGAGGTTTCTACAGACATACAATTTTAGATGCTCAAGCTGAAAACAGCATAGACATTAAAAAAAAAAAAAAAAACCTGGCCTGGACCACTGCCAAGAGCTGCTCCAAAACTGACTCTAACTGTTCCATTTGCACTTGTGATAAATAGGATGGTTTAATGGAAGCACTGTACACAAAACTGTACTGCTAGGTAATTACCTTGATTGAAACAAGTGTTTTTACACTGAAAGCAAAATTCCCCTGGAAGTAAAGCAAACCTCAACAAGAATGAGACCTCTGTGGAGATGCAGTCATATAAACAAGTTTGTGTGCTAATTATTTTCCAGTGGTTCTCTTAATGAGTCACTTGCTAGAGTCCACTGGTCACAAAGATTATTATTTTAATGATGATTCATAGAATTTGGGTACACATTGCAAACACCAACAGCTGCACAAGTTGCTATGGCAGGAAAATGTGTGTGGTTGGTTCCTCAAATAGCAGAGTAAATAATTGCATGACAGCTTGTTCCTCCTTCAGAGGGTCTCCCAGTGTTGGAAATGGTCTGCAGGGAGCTTGCCACATTCAACATTTCCATCCCCTGTGTTTCCTGAGCTTGTGGATAAAATCCTTAAACACTTATTTTCCCATGCAAAGCTCATTTTTTTAGCTTTTTTTTCTGCACTGGAGACTTGGAGCTTGATTCTGGTCACTGTTACCTTGGTGCAAATCAGAAGTAAATCTGGTTTTTTTCAGGATAACAGTATTACCAGACTCTCCAGCTACAGAAAAGAGCAGACAAAAAGCAAATCCTCTCTTCACCCACGGCAATGAAGAACAAGTTTGTATTTAAGACAAGTAAAAAATACTCAGTTTTAACAGGGTTGGATTTAGTCCTGGCCTCCTTGAAAAGCACATACATATTCTAGAAAAATCTCTGTAATTTTGGCCTGGATGTTTTCTAAATCTAAATTTTGGATGTATTTTTAAACGGAAAGTACTGAAATAAGACCACTATCCCTACAGCACCAGGAAGGAAACAGCACATAATGCAAAAGAATTTTAACAAGTATATGTGAAGTTGAATTCCTGGTAGTTACCCCTCCTGAGCACCCGAAATTAACAGTGAGCAAAGGAATAAAAAAGTGACATATAGAGCTTAAAATCTATTTTAAAGTGGAGGATGTTAAAGGGAAAAAGCAACAATGTGGGTTAATCTCATGGAGGTGGGTATTCCCATCACCAGGAATTGATAAACCTGCCAAGGAAGGCAGCTCTGCTTAACAGTTCACCTCATTGAGGCTCTTAAGCATCTGCTTTATCTGAAGGGTCTTTATTCTAAATAAATGATACTTCTCTATACAGCAGCTATTTGCTCACAGATTGCAATGCTCATTGCCCCAAAAGAAGCAGAACAGCAAGGCTGAAAGCTAAATCAGCCTTGATGCAGCTATAACTGGTATTAAGGAACTGCAGAGGGGAAAACCTTTCCAGGGGGGAAGATAGAGATGATGCCAACCCCCTTCACATGGTGGGTTGGAGCCCAGAACCAGGAATAAAGGATCACCGAATGGGACAAAGGAGAGTAAAAATCCCTCCCTGGGAAAGAAATGTTATGGCAGCGTCTTAAACCCTTAAAGGTGGTTCCCGTACCAGCTTTTAGCAGGTGTTAAATCTCTGTATAGCTCATGTTCACAGGCCATTGATCATCCTACAATTAGTGGAGTGCAGCTGAGGTTTTCTCCTGCCTGCCCGGTGCCCAGCTCCTCGAGAAGGACAGTTCTGCTGTGGGAAGATCAGAACCTGGACAGCTGAGCTGGTTTGAGCTGGGCTAGGGTTAATTTTTTTTCACAGCAGATAGCATGGAGCTGTGTTGGGGATTTTTAATGAGGACAGTGTTGATAAGATAGAGTTGATTTTGCTCCTGAGCACAGCTTACAGAGTCAAGGTCTCTTCTGCTCCTCATCCCACCGGTGAGTGGGCTGGGAGCGCACAGGGAGTTGGGAGGGGACACAGCCAGGACAGCTGACCCTGAGTGACTCAAGGGATATTCCAGACCACACTGCACCATGTTTGGCTATAAATCTGGGGGAGAAGCAGGACGGGGGCACGTTTGGAGTGATGGAGCTTGTCTTCCCAAGTCACTGCTATGTGTGATGGAGCCTGGCTTTGCTGGGGATAGCTGAACACCTGCCTGCCCAGGGGAAGCAGTGAATTAATTCCTTGTTTTCCTTTGCTTGCATTTGCTTTTGCATTACCTTTTAAACTATCTTTGTGTCAAGCTATGAGTTTTTCCCACTTTTCATCCAGTTCTTTTTCCAATCCCTCCAGCAGGGAATGAGCAAGTGGCTGTGCAATGCTGCATTGCTTTCTGGGGTTAATCAACAGCAGCCCTTCTTGGCACCCAACACAGGACTTGGAGGGTTCCAGATAGCAACAGACTTGATTGGCATATGCTGGATCGAGCTGTTATTGCTGTTTAGCTGTTAATTGACAGCTCCTGTGCTTGTCATGGGACTCGTTTGCCTGTCTCTTTGAGCCCAGTGCTCGTTAGTGGCTGCTCTTTTCTTCCACTCCTCACTGTGTTTCTGCTCTGCTCCTCACCTGACTGTGCTGGGAATGCTCTCATAACAGCAGCAGGGATGTGCCTGCCCTGGCAGGTGGCCAGGGAGTCACTGCTGTTCCTGTCCTGCTTCACTGGACAGGCTGGAGCTCCAGCATGAACTGGGATTGCAGGGACAGTGACCTGTGGATGAGAGCAGAACACCCTGAAATGTCTGCGGCCGTGAATCAGCCCAGCCAGAGCAGGTACATCTCAATGTGGTGTGGCTTTGTCTGTGCTGCAGATGTCCATCTGAAGGGTTAGAGGCCCCAGGCTAAGTCCATGCTGCATCTCACCGACCTTGAAGCATCAGTGGGTATGTGTAGTATATAATATAGATAATTCATGCTATGTAGGTGTATAAAATGTTATAAAGATCCAACATCTGCTTCTGACCATCATAAGCCGAAGGCAGAGTATTTTTTTTTTATTCAAACAGTTCTCAGACATCATCCAGATAAAATCACATTGTCTGCTGCTCTGGCCAGGAGCAAAGTCTATGCAAATATTTCCTGGACATGGACATGAACATCGTTCAGATAGCATCGAGTCCTTAAGGTGTGAATGGGACCTTCATGGGCAATCAGCACCAATTTCCCAGGAATGCCAGACACTCATGAGAGACTGCACCTGGACAGATTGCATCGAAATCCCTATTACATGTGAAAGAAAGTTAACCCAGAAAGCTCAGAAGAGCCATTTGGATTTCTGGATTTACTTTTGTATACGTTCAAGATTGTATAGTCCCAGTTATACATATGAAGGGACATACAGTAGTCTGTTGTCATTTCTGCCTCAGGCAGAATAAATGGTATATATGCCAGCTGCTGGAAGCAATGGGGTGAGCCACCACAGAGATGCTGACATTCTGTCAGATGATTCCAGGGCTCACCCAGCGCCTTCACCCAGGGTTGACGCTGTCTTAGCTGTGGTGGGGTTTTTTTGCAATTCTATTTTTGTTGTCAATCTAATAAATTTTTATAATTTTTTAAATAAATTTGGCTACTGATCTGATCATTTACAACAGTATGCACAAGGTGAGGTTGGGGGCAGAGCAGAAAGAAATTAAAAACAGGAAAAAATATGTATTGGTATTCCTGTGCTATAAGATGATCATGTAAAAAAAAGAAAATACCGCATTGTTTTCCAGACACTGATGATTAGAATGTTGGACCTCACAGGTTTTGGAGATTATTTTGGAGCATGAAAATTCAGGAGAAGTACTCTACCAGGGTTTGCACTGAGATTGGCAGTGAGCTCTGCATGGGTAGGACATAAACAGTTCTCAGACCTGCCATTGGTTTTGCATCCTAACAAATATTGAGGACAAGATGTGTGAAATTGACAGTTACAGAATCTGGGAAAGAGACCACACTGTAACAATGATGATGAAAGTAAAGAGCTATCTGCTGCTATGCCTTGAGCAGCAATAATGTTTTCACAGCTCTAAAGGGGACAGGGGGAGGCAGAGCCCTGGTAGGAACCCAAAACCTCACAGTGAGAACATACACAGAGGAGGAGAGAGGCAGAAAATGTTGCAGATGTGGCAGTGCTTCATTTGGCATCCAATGAGACATCACTGTAAGGAATTAAAATATTTAAAAAGAAAAAAAAATTAAAATAAACTGATGCCTGAAATCCCAGAAAGGAAACAACAGCAGCTTTTCAGCCTGATCCAAACATGGGCTCCCCACCAGCTGAGCCACAGAGACACCATTCAGACAGTGCACAGCACATGCTTAGGACCCACAGCCCCCCATTGGGCAGAAGGAGCCAAAATGAAGCTCCAGCTGGTAGCAGAAGTAGCCTGAGATGTTCAAGACCTGGCTCTTTGCATCTCTGAGCTCTTCAGCAGTGTATCAGAACCCAAAAGACCCCAGGAAAAGCAGGTAGCAGAAGTCACAAGAAGGTGAAGACAGTTGCCACCACAAAGTAGCTGTTGAGTTCAGCATCTCCACAGGTTTTTAGACAGCAGCAGCTGCTCATAAAAGTGAAAGCTTGTTCTTTCTCAACACCAGGCCAGAAGGAGACCTTTTGTGAGGAAGAGGTACTTGGCCAAGGAAGAATTTAGCGTTGTAGCAAACATACAGGCAGCCATCCAAAGTCTGTATTTGCTTAGGTCTGTTGTTGATCAGAGTGGCACAAGGATTGTGATCTCTGGAAATAATAACAGGATAATAACATTTTTATAAAAACATAAATTTTTAACCTGTCTCTGACATCTCATTGAAATACTCCAGCCATTGCTCTGAGTTAGAAAATAATTATTCAGTGTGGTCACCAAACCTTGCTCAGGTATGCTCTGAGACAAATGCCAACAGAGAGGGCAGCTGAAAGAATCTCCAGTTTCTTCATCCTCTTGAACAACTGATGAATTGTTAGGGTTGGAAAATATGTCTGAGATCATCAGCAAGTCCAGCTCCCAACTCACCACCCACCCCGTATCCCCTTGACCCCTGTCCTCCTCCAGTGCCACATCCATATGTTTTTTGAAAACTTCCAGGGATGGTGATTCCACTGCTTCCCTGGGCAGCCTGTTCCAGTGCTTGACAGCCCTTTCTGTGAAGAGATTGTTCCTTATATCCAACCTAAATCTCCTCTGATGCAACCTGAGGCCATTTTCTCTTGTCTTGTCCTTTTTTTAGATTTCCAGTAGAAATTATCCCAGGTGCCTATTTCCAGAAATAAAACAAATGGGACACACTGTTAACAAAATCTGGGATAACTTGATAGTTTAGAGTCCCCAAAGCTGAGCAAAAATTCTGTAGGGTTTACAGGATCTAAAACTTTGAGTTGGGTGTTAAGAGTAGATGGAATTATTATGTTCTTGGGACATGTTTATTTCCACCAAACCTACAGGGAGACCAGACAGCTGACTTAGAAAAAGCTCTAAGCTTTTGAGCTCTTAGGCAGCTCAAACTGGGTGGTATAATCACCTAACACACTCCCCAGCCATTTTATATATCCAGTCCTGCTGACAGCTGGGTCTGCTCTAAAGCACCACAGAAAAATGATACCACAGATCCTTGAAGAAAATAATGTCCCAGATAGTGATGGAAAGGAACACCATCTGTAACTCTGAATCTCAATTTTGTTCTCATTAGATCTTCATTATATCAGCCATCATTGTTGTGCAGAGACCTGAATCTATCCTCTCTATACTCACCTGCAAGCTATTTCCTTTAATTGCTGTGCACACAGAAAATCAAATGTATTCTAACAACGCTGATTCATTGGCTCAGCTGTTAAATGCAATTTGTGCATCTCTCTATACAATTTATTTATCTATTTCCCATCCCTGCACCGTCTGAATGCTTTCCAATCTTTACTGAAGTTAACCTTGCAAATATTTCCCCAGCTCCACAGGGCAGCTGTGGAGGAATAGCCAAAGTCTATTCCCTGTAGAATTCTCCTTAAATGTTTAGCTTCCACTGAAAACACAAGTTTACAGACCAGCATCCTAGGGATATAAAAAACAGCATGGACTAGCATCTGTCATACCAAGAGATGAACTCTTGGCATGGATATGTCTCATGGGGGAGCTTTGAAGTCAAATAAATAAATTGGGAATTTAGTCTGAATAGGACTTTGCCTAACTTAGCTGCTTATGTGACTGCCCTTCTGTAACTAGATCAAACTCTTTGGTTGCTTCATTAGTGGAGTGGAAAGAATATAATGAACCTCTAATTGTGCTGCTGGAGAAAGAAAAAAAATGGTTGATAGTCATTGCTGAATACCTGTTGATTTCCTGGCATGTAGGAGAGCATTTTGCCAGGATCAGGCAGAGAGTTGTGCAAATCTTAGCAAGAGGCTTTATGTTACACAGTGTGGCAATAATATCTTGTCCTTATGTAGGATTATTTGTCAGATTAATATGAAGAGCCCCTGGGTAGCCCTGGGAGTATTACATCATTTTTCTTCTTTCAGAGATGTCTTCCATGTTTGTCACCTTCCCTGCTCTCCTCAACACATCCTATTTTTAGGCTGCCTCAGCCATAAAGTACAGTAATGCAGCATTGCATTTCCATGTTCAGTTACAGAGATTTGGTGACACAGATTCCCAGAATTCAACATCCAGCCATCATTTTTTTTCCCATCCTCCCCACAAATCAAGAATCCTAGAATATCCTAGTTGGAAGGAGCCCACTAGGATCATCAAAGTCCAGCTCCTATCACAGGTCTGGCTAAAAAACATGAGATTTTAAATGAATGGTAAACACACTGGATTTCTGAGGGTTGGTTCTTCTTGTTTGCCATGTCATGTCTGAAATTTTTACATATTTAGGGCTTGGGCTACTTGTGAGCCACTCTCTAAACCAGAAGTTTCGTGGTGTATTGTGTGAGCAGAGGAACCAGCAGAGCATTGTTTTTGCAGGTCCTATAAGGAGTTGTGAGGGCTGGGCTCTTCTGACAGTCTCCACTTTAGGAGGGACAGTCATGGAACCTTTCTGCTCAGTCTAACAGCTCAAGAACATCTCTACTCTTCCACTTATTTTAATAAAAATATCAGGAAATTAATATTTTTGAGACCTCTGTCCTTCTCCACTGTGATACAGTCACAGAAGTCACCTGGGTGAGCAAACAGCACAGAGCACATAGAGGAGACCTGATCCTTTTTTTTTGTTGTTGCTTTTAATCTTTGGGCTTTGTCATTTAAAATTAATCCATCATCGCTGCAGAACCCAGTGATTCTGGGAGTTATGAATCAAGTGATGCCAAGTTTTGTGGTTAGTTTTGACTCCAGAATTTTCCTGAGGTGAAAATGTGAAGTGAATCTCTGGGGACTTCAGAAGTAGCTGTAAGTGCATAAATATATACATTTTTGAAGATATATCCCCTTTAAGATGTGCTAATAGTCCAAAACAGCACAGTAAACAGAGTACATATCTCTTGCTTTGATGTGCAAAGCTTTCAGGTTGACAAGGAGAGGAATCTGCAGGTATCTGTATACATCTTAAAAAATGGCTTAAATGGAGCTTATTCAAGGTAGGTGCAGCTTCCCAAATTCTTTCAATCAGACCAGTAAATGCATGGTACAAATGAACCAGATGGTGGAGCAACTGTAGAAAATAAAATTATTAGACTTAAATCCCAGTGGGAGGGAACCAGACATGATTAGCAGAAAGGATGATTTTCAAGAAGCTCAAGATGTAGTTTAGCTTGAAAGTGTTCAGGGTTTGCTGTAGAAGGTGTTGAGTTCTCTGTTCCTCCTCATTATAGCACTTAGATATTCCCATTCAAAACCAACTGGGATATGAAAGTGACAGGGAGTTTTTCTGCTGACCTTTGCATAACAAAAGAAAAGTAAAAGGATACCTGATATAGGCAAAGGGAAAATAAAATGTAAGAGGAAATAAAAGCTTTCTCAGACAATGAACCACAGACTCGCCACAGTGGAGCAGACTCTCACAAGGCACCACTAAAGTAAGAACTGGCTAGATACAAACCCCAGCAAAAATCATTTTTCATGGATAAGGAAAATAGTCAAAGTTTTGAGATGAAAACCAAAAATATAAAAAAGAACTTTAGTCCAAATAAAAGCCTGCAGGCTTCAAGTCTTAAACTACACTCTAGCTGCTCAGAAAAAACTCTGTGCCTGACCACAGAAATCTTGTATCAACATGCAACAAGGATTTTTACACTTCCTTTGCAGTCAGGTTAACTGGAGACAGACAGTGTTCTTGCTAGATCCTGAATTTGATCCAGGATGGCAATTAAAAGTCATCCTCATCAGAGAAACCTATGACCTGCTAACTGACTCAAAATCCCAGATCAGAGAAGGGTTGTGGAACCAATGAATAAACCACACTGTGACTGACATACTGAGCTTTAATCTAGAGTCTCACACTTTTTTTTTCTCTGAAATATCTTAACATTAATTAAAGCCTTTTCTCTTTTTATCTTTCTGCCACAAAGCATGATCTGTTCCGATTTGCCTTGACGTGATGCTGTCAGCAAAAAGCAAAAAGAAAAGGATTTCCTCCTAGGAAATGTCAGCAGAATTCTATATCTCTCAGGGGAATAAGAAGAATACAGAGGCAAGTCTTGGCAGGGGAGAGGGAACAGCCACTTCTGCTGTCCCTGATGTCCATGCTACCTGCAAGTGCCACTATCTCTTATCTCTGTTGGTGACATGAAGTCAAACGCTTTCTCCAACGATGCACAGAATCGCGTGGGATGAATTCTATCAGGAACAGTTCCGTTGCTCTGGCTGGTGAATTGTCCTTTTCTGTATCACAAAAAGAATGTGGGCACCATGGAAATGAATGAGCTGCACTCCAACCTGCAAAACTCTCTGAAAATTAACTCCTTCTTAAATCTAACAAAGAATCATAGAACCATGGAAGAGTTTGGGTTGACACAGACCTTAAAGACCATCCCATTCCAAACTCCCTGCCATGGGCAGGGACACCTTCCACTATCCCAGGTTGCTCCAAGCCCCATCCAACCTGGCCTTGGACACTTCCAGGGATGGGGCAGCCATAGCTTCTCTGGGATAGAGGCCTTCTGGGTTTCTATACATCTAGAAGGTTTCTAGCATCTCCAAAGGCAATAATATCTATGTTTAGGCATCAGAATTACAACAAGGTAACTGAGCATAAAATCATCCTTGCTAACAGCACATCCTCTTGCTGTGGTCAGTTGTCTGATCACAGAATATAAGCAGACATGACTTCAACATAATATTTCTGAGCAGTGGAACAAACACAGCTTGCTGTGGTCCTGCAGCCTTTAATCTCACCTCTACTATTTTCTAGGACACAGCTCTGGCAGTAGATGCTGAGCACAGAGGCAGAACAGAAAAAAAAAAAATCCCCCTGCCCTGTAAAGGCTTAAATTCTCACTAGAGGCATGACATTTTTACAAGAAATCCAGTCATAAAGCCAAACCATGTGTTAGTTCTATGTTTATCAGCTTTCATCCCCTCTTTCTTTTTAAACAGCTTCAGGCTGATTTATCAGCACCTCTGTCAACCTTTTGTTCCAAATTGCCCTTTCCTCCTCCACTGACTACAGAGGAAAACTCACCTCCTAAGGCTAAAGCTAACCTTTGCCAAATAAAACTGGCTATAAAGAGAAAAAGCTATGATATGGATAAGTTAATATATTTTTAATTCATCTCTAGCCACTTCAATTAGCTGCTCTCAGTGTAGCCTGTGTGTACAGGGAGCTCCATCGCTGGCAGATTCTTGCTGCTTTGTGGAGATAACAGATATTGGTTATTTCTTGATTTTTTGCATTGTTCTTTCTGATAACTTCTACACAGCAAATTCAGAAACAGTAAAAGCAAGTCTCTTTCTGCAAAGTCCCTGGGTTCAAAGTGGTTTAGGCTGATCATATATTCATGAGAGCAGTGCCAGACTGGTTTATGCTCCTCCAAATCATTTGAACTCAATTTACTGAGTGTGGATGTGTGAGAGAGGAAAGATTAGTCCAATCTTGCACCATTAGCAGCACAAAAAATCTGAGAGAGATGCATGTTAGGAGGGGATTTGTCTTAGCTTTGAAATACCTGTGTGTCAGGGCTCCTCCAAGGTGGTGCCAGGAGATGAGCCAGAGGTTAGGGAGGAACACAGAAGAAGTCAGAGGGGAATAAGGGAAGCCCCTTGCTGGACACCACTCCTTCTCCACTCATACAGAATTCACATCCTCTGGAAATGTGTTTAATACAAACTGGTTTGTTCTTGATCTCTAATGAAAAAGGGAAATTTCAGTAGAAACCAATTCTTCACAGGCTTTAAACTTGAAACCAGAAGCATTGAATTGCAAAGAAAGTTTAGGAGAATTTTCGTGGTATGGGAATTTAATTTTCAATCTGTTGTGATATGAGAAGTCGTATCAGGTCATTATTAACAGCCAGCACCAAATACATTTCCTAGTGCTGATTAACAATGTGATTCCCACACTATCTAAGATAAAAATTCATAAGATCAATCTTCATGTTCTACAACTGCTAAATGGCTTGATGAGAAATACTCAGTACTGGAAAGAAAATTTCCTCCCAGGAATGACATGGAAAATTGTGAGGGAGATAACCAGCCACCACCACAAATGTGGCAGCAGCCAGGACAGGTCACTGATTTGATGGAGTATGACAGCCACACTCAGAACTGTACAAAAATCAGCTTGGATCTACCTTCTTCTGCAGGAAATTCCAGCCCTGGCAGCACCCTACCCTTGATTTATATGAAATGCACTGCTTCTCAAACTCTGCTTCTTCAAGCACTATTTATAGCATGCAATTTAAGGAGACAAGGAGTGAAGGGAGAAGGGAAAGGTAGGAAAGCTATTTGCAAATGAGTCATTCCCCAGGAATGCTTTGACAGGTTGTCAGCAGAGATCTGATAAAGACATCCAGTTAAAATACCCCACTGTGGTTCCAGGTGAAGGAAGATTGACGTTCTGGTGGTGTGCACAAGGCAAACTCCACCCAGGAGATGTTTAATCTCTGCGGGAAGCTTTCATACAGCCTGAATGATTCCAAAGTCATTCTGCCTTTTAGCAAATAATGAATATGCACAAGAAGTAAGTTTAAAAAAAAAAAAAAAGAAAGAAAATAAAAGAGAAACCTACTTGGAATAATAATCTCCCCCACCATGTCATGTCAGGCATGGTTAGTAATGAAGTGTTTCTTCCAGTACTGCTCCTCAGTCTCCACAGCACAAGCTGTCCAGTCATTACATATTCCCATCAGAAGATGTCCAGCACTTCCCATGGAACCTCCTGGTACAGAGCCTACATTGTCCTCTGCTTTACTCCTACTGGTTATTCATGATGGCCCCCTGGCTCATTTCTTCCCTGACTTAACATTTTACAGATATTTGGAGTGTTATTGCATACTTCCTTAGCTGGTATTTAAACCACAGACCACTGCAGGAAAACACATCAAATTCTCCAGCTGTGTCCCCGTGTAAATACCAGTAACAAAACACCCTGACAAGAGTTTTGTCACCTGCCCAGGCCTGTTGGTTTTGTGCCTCAGTTTCCCCAGCCTTCAGCAGTGGCCTGTAGACACAGCTATTATGGGCCAAACTAGATTCCTGTACCCCTGTGAACTTGGTAAATGTATTGGCAAATATGTCCTGGCAATGTTTAACTTACTGAAACAGTTTTATTTCCTGTCCCACCCTGGTGCCCTTCATGACTCAATGGACCAACTGTCCCACATCTATGTCCTCTTCAGTGACATGTCCATGTGTTATTCCAGGGTGTGCTTTGACCTCTGGAACAGCCAGTCCACCCACTAAGTTCTCTGCAAATCACAAAATCATGGAATGATTTGGCACCTTAAAAAGACCATCCAGTTCTACCCCCCAGCCATGGGCAGGGACACCTTCCACCAGACCAGGCTGCTCCAAGCCCCATCCAACCTGGCCTTGGACACTTCCAGGGATGGGGCAATGGTTCCTGAGCCTCACCACCCTCACAGTAAAGAATTTCTTCCTAATATCTGATCTAAACTGTTCCTCTATTGATTTCAATCCTTTCCCCTTGTCCCATCTCTCCATGCCCTGGTGAAAAGTCCCTCTGCAGACTTCCAGAAAGTTCCCTTTAGGCACTGAAAGATGCTGTGTGTTCTCCCTGAAGCCCTCATTTCTCCAGTCTGAGGAAGAAATTTAATCATTGAAGCACAACATTTGGTAAAGCTCAGAGTAACCAATTTTCTTCCTAAAACTCTCCTTGTTCTAAACAAACACATGGAAAAGTGATTTAACCATGTGCCTTTTTTTCTTTTTCAGTGAAAACACACTAAAAGCAACAAGGACCAGCTTTCTGAAAGGAAGTAGGTGTTAAACTTTTGGTCTAGAGGTTTTTGTGCACACTCTGTATAATCCTGTTAGGAAAAGAGATAGGATCTCACCTTTCTGCCAGAGCTACAGGACCCAAATTCCAAAAAAAAACCTTGCACAAAGCCTGCACTACTCAGCATCTCTGCAGAGATTACCTGAAGTTCTCCTATCCCAGTTTCTGGTGCTTTAAACCAACTGTTTTAAGGAAATACCAGAGTTCCAGGGATGATAAAGATCTACCACAGGATGAAAGAACCAGCAGTGGCCACGCCAATGGCATTGATATATTACAAGCCCAGGACACATCTCAATGCCACACATGGCTGTCCTGGACACCCCACAGCATCTCAAGCAGCTCTGGACAATCCTACTCACATCCCACACTGCTGAAGGTGAATTTTGTTGTCAGCACCACAAACACACTGCCAGGATTTGTCTCACCTCAAGGATACTCGATTATGCACAGTGGCATTTAAGCAGCTCACAGGAGGCACAGAGATTTTTCAAATCAACAGAGGAACAATGATTTATTGTAGCAAAACTGCAACAAACTTCAGCCCATCACATTGTTAACGAGTGTTTAATACACACTTATGCAGGACACATAAAAGGAATTCATCAGGCCTCCCTTGACTCTGCTGAACGGTTCAGCAACCTTGGGTTGAATTTACAATCTGTCATTGCCTTTCAAAATGCCATACACAAGAGGAGGACAGTGCCTGGGGAATTGAAGTGCCTGGAGAGGAGAAAAACAAACAAACCAACAAACCAGCCAAATCTGATCACATTTTAGCCTTTGTTGTCGTTGAATAACTAATTTTAATTCTCCATGCTTGAGTTGGCCTAACTTAAAGGGAAATGGTCATAATGTGAAATTATTCTCAGGCTACTTGAAATGGTTTGATGGATACAGAAATGCCAAGTGAAAAAATAGATTGTGTGCTTTAGCCTGCTTTCCTTGATAGGCCCAACAAAATGAATTAAAAGTAGTGCCAGACTGCAGTTACACTTAACAGCACACTGTTTAGGATTCAAATTATAATTGGATTCATTACCCTCCTTATAAATTTCCTGCATTGTTCTTTTCCATTGGCCTCATTCCTCCATTTTTTTTCTACTAACCCTGCTAAAAAAAAAAAAAAAAAAAAAAAAAAAAACAGAAAAGAGGAAGATGCTAGCTCCTGTAGACAATTTCTATCTTATGCCCAACATTTCCTGAGCTCTACTGAAGCTGTCTTTAGAAAGAAATGTACTGAGACTTGTGGTAGCTACTATGGGCCAGATGACAGGTCCCACCTCACTTTTTGGAGAAGATTCTGGAAATTTGTGACATTAACTAAAACTCCCCATGGACAGAGAGTCTCTGGGATTTGTAGGAGCTCACATTGATTTGTATCCCCATCCACAGACACGTTCTGGTGTCCACCTGCAGGAAATCATCCTGCATAGGCCAAGTAGGGATGAATTAGGCTCTGGCCCTGCATCCCATAGGCTTTCTATGTGTTCATCCCCTCCTTCCTCCACACATATTTTCCTTTTATAACAACAAAGCACTGCTGAGATTTGTAGCAGCAGAGGACACCAAAGAGACCAATTCAGCAGATATTTGAAGAGAGAAGCTTGTTCAACAAGTTAATGTTCTTTTGCTCTTATATGCAATTTACAGATGTCCTTGCTGTCCCTCATGAGTGGTTGTTATTCTGTAAAAATTCATGTAAACACTGAAGTTCCTCTATCTAGATGTCACAGTTGCACTTTTTCAGTGCCTTTTAATTGAACTTTAGTAATTTGTATTCATACCTTTGAGGTCTCTGGCAGAATCATCTACTTTACTTTCAAGGGTTGTGCTTAAAGTCACAACAGTCCCTTCTAAATTTCCTTCTTTTTTTCAATATCAATCATTTAAGGACAGTTTTTATCCAAGAAAATACATGTCAGGAGCCCTTGTGATCAAAGAGCTCTTTGGCTGCCCATTTCCTTTGGACCCAGGAATGTTCATAGATAAAAATATGTACATATTTCTAGAGATGCAGATTTCTCTTTCTATATATAAATATAGAGAGTACAAATATGTTAGGTATTACACATAGATTCACTTTACATGCATATATTTATATATGTATATACAGCATGTAAATATACATTATGAATACATATAAATTGTGTATATATATAGACATTTAAGTGTATGTAAGTACTAAAATGTTCTTTAACAAGAGACAGAGACATGAATAATTGAATGTTAAAGGGAATGGAAAATAAGAACAGTCAAATGGAGGCTTGGGGTCCCTGACTTCAGAAGGCTTCTCTATAAGCCCCAAGGTGTTTGGGATGGGACAAGTTAATTAGGTCCATCAGGCACCAAAATGAAAACACTGGAATATGCAAATAGATTATTTAGAACAGTACTTTAAAGTGAACTCAGTATTTGTTTTTTCCATTATTCAAAAGATTTCTTTTTGTCTTTCTTACCTTTTTCCTTTCCTTTCAAACCTTTTTTGGTTTGTCTTGGATAAACAGGAATTATACAAATTGAATAAAAGAGGCTGGGAAAGTAGCAAGACACATCATAACCCTCACCAGAATCCAATAAAATAGAGAAAATATGAAGATTGGATCCGATTAAAATTTATAGGCAAAATCATTATGTGGAAGGAAGTAAACTGTAATATTCCTTTGTAATCCTGAGCCAGGAAGGAGGAAAGTTTACTGTAATATATTGCTGAAATACCTGGGGCAATACCAAGAGCTTGTGAGATTTGTGAGGTGAAAAATACTGCATCATAAGAGGTAGCTATCACCTCTTTTTGTCAGCATGTACCAACATGCCTACGATGAATTAGAAAACAGAGGCCCAAGAAAGTTCTACAGCTGTGACAAATTGTAGGAAAAAATATGTTTATACTGATATGAATCAAGGCTGAATGTGAAGGCACAGGAACAAAACACCAGAAGGAGAAGAGGTGCCAAATGGCATTTGTTGCTGACACCTACAGCAGCAGGTCATGGAGATCCCAGCACAAAACTTCCTGCAATTTCTCCTGACAAGCAGCTCTGGAGCAGAGACAGTGACTAAATCCTGATCCTCAGAGACGTGGGTCAGGATTAAGAGATTAATCACTTTCAGCTCCTCATTGGCACAATGAGAGACACCCCAAACTAACAGTACTTACTTAAGATGTGAAATGTGGAGAGGGTCTCACAAGTTGATTTCCTTCTCCTCCACTCACTGCAAACAATTCCAGACAGACTCTCTTTCCACTTCTGGAAAGAAGTGGCTTAATGCCTGAATTATAGGCAGGCTGTTTAAAATAAAAGCCTCTTAGTGCTCATGAGTGTGAAAGACTGAAATTAGTTGTGTTTTATGCAAATTAATCCAACTTTATGTGAAGTATCCCAATAAACTACACTGCTGCTGTAGTGCTGTTGTATTTTTTCCTACAGGACTCTCTTAGAAAACTTTGCCTCCAACAATGTGGTCTGGTGGGAGGAGACAAGAAGTTAAATTGGGCAAAGACTGAAAACAAGTAAAAATGAAGAAACAAAAGCAGGTCACATTTTTTATATAGGGCACTATGTTGACTAAAACAGAGAATGAAGTCTCTGAAGTTTTCCTGACCTGACCCCTCTTTGGAATATGGTGATGCCCAAGAGAATTATTTACTTGAGAGCTCAGTTTCCTGCACTACCTGATTACATAATGTCTCCTGGCACTCACCTGCTGCCTTCCTATTCACAATCAAAATATACTCACAAATATTGGAATCACAGACTAGTAAAAAATAATCTGATTTTGTTTTTCATGTTTGGATAATTTCCTGTTCCATAGATCTTTCAGTGAAAATAATCACATTCACAGAATCACAGAATGGTTTGGAATAAATGGATTTTAAAGATCATCTCATTCCAACCCCCCTTGCCATGGGCAGGGACACCTTCCACTGTCCCAGGGTACTCCAAGCCCGATCCAACCTGGCCTTGAACACTTCCAGGGATGGGGCAGCCACAGCTTCTCTGGGCAACCTGTGCCAGGGCCTCAGCACCCTCAAAGTGAAGAATTTCTTCCTAAGATAAACCCAGTCTCTTTCAGTTTGAAGCCATTCCTCCTTATCCAGTCACTACACTCCAGAGGAAAAATCCTTTCCCACCTTTTCTGTAAGCCCTCATTAAACACTGGAAGGTGCTCTAAGGTCTCCTTGGAGTCTTCTCTAAGCTAAACAAAACCAACCCTCTCAGCCTGCCCTCATAAGGGAGTTTCTCCAGCCCCAGATCACCTTCATGGCTTCCTCTGATCCACTCAGGCTCTTCATGTTGGTGAGGGGTAGACAGAGAGTTGTGTGCAGACCCACTTGCCATGATCTCCCTCAAGGAATCATACACAGCTTTCCCATTGATCAGGGGAATGATATGACACTTTTGGTAACAGTGTTAAGGTTCCTCCAGGCACTGCAATGCTAGAAATGTCTAGAAAAACATATAAATGTGATTTGGATTGAGGGACAATTACAGTGAAGTTTGCCTCTTGATAATGAGTTCACTTTCTGAGGAGAGCCAAAGGCATTAGCCTTGCTCTTCTATTTCTTTGTTTCCCTTTCATCCCACCACTGCTCATCTCTTCACCTACCACAGTAGGTTGAGAAACAAATTTCAAAAGCAGAGAGCAATAAAAGTTGTTCTGCTCCAATCTGATCACTAAAAACAGGATTGGCAGGGTGAGGAGGTCATAGAGCCACAGGGCAGGTCATCCCCACTGGGTGAAGTGGCAAATATGTTCCTGAATTTCTGTTTGGTTTTGTTCTGCTTTTCTTTCCACATAACAAGTCAAGCTGGCAGGTAGCAGAGATAATTCTTGCTGACAGAAGCACAGCAATATATTTTAAAACTTTCACCCAGCTTTCTCTGTACATCTAGTAATCACTTTCTCCAGTCCAGAGGAGTTGGCAAGTAACACACTATTACTTTGAGTTCTTACATCTCCCCAAGTGACAACCAGAATTAAACTTAAATAACAAAAACTCAGAAAACATGAAGATTTACCAGCAAAAGTTTGCCTTTCCACTCCCTTTCAATCTCATTTTTGGCTTCCAAGGAAACAGTAGGAACGGGGAACTGATAAATAGAATTTGACCAAAGCAGCCTTACCTATTTAAATGTGAACATGAAACCTCTCACTGGAACAGTCCCAAAAGAGAAATGTCATGAGCCTTGTACTAATTTAAAATTACAAATTACTTGGAGCTGGTAGCTTACCCAATTTAATAGTGGAGGCTAAAACTGAGCACAGATTGCTGGAGCTATTACAGTTATCCACCGGATCATCAGGCAGAAATACATTTCACTGACGCTGCTTGCTTAATATAATCTCTTATTGACCACCTGGCATTGCCACTGTGATTTCTTCTGATTTACACAACATAAGAGCTTTGGAATGGTATGTCCACACACACACTGAGAAAATGTCAGCACATCTGTTTTCTTTTGTTAGGAGTAAATAAATTATGATCATTAATGAATTCTTGCATAAATGCATTGCAAACCCATTTCTTACTTCTCTATTGGTAATGACACTTGTGGTCTCATGTCTGTGAAATCAAAGAAATCTAGTCTGAAACAAAGATCCTGTTAGAAAGCTCCTGTTGTTAAACACATGCTGATGTGCTCCACTCCTGAGGAGCTGGTTTATGCTGGTTTATTCCATTTCTGAATCTGTTTTTCAGAGAAGGATGAGTAGACTTATTAGCAGGGACATTGTGGAAATTAGGAAACCCAATTTCCTTTATCACCTCAGCTCCACCTAGATGTTGCCATTTCTTTTTATGAATGTGCCAATTTCTTGAGCTGTATGGTAGGAATGACAAGAATCACCTGTTTCACAGGGTGTTACTCAAACTCTTTGTACACTTGTTAGTACAGTCTTTGTCCAGGTCTGCACATCCTTGGCAAAAGCATCTGCACAGACCTGGAAAATAAGGTTTGCATGAGGCACCTAGTGCCACAGAGCCTCATATTTGGCAAGACTGTCCCTGTGTACTGAGGACACATAAACTGAAGGCAGTTTACACTTAGGGATATGAACATCAACAGCAAACCCTGCACAGCTCTCAACCAGACCTGCTTTCACACCTAAATTAGTGATTGTGCAAGGCACCAAACCCCATCATTTTTGCTGCTCTCTATAGATAAAACCAATCTTGGCAGATGATGGAGACTGGAGTGGTATTAAGGGAGAGGCTGAAACAGATTCTATTTCTTTCATGACCCATTAATTAATGCTGTTGCAGAGCAATTTCCCAAATGTAACTGTGAAGAGGCCACATCACTGTCCCCCCTTCCTCATTCAAATAAATGGACTCATGTCTGGATTCAGAGCAATGAGGAGCACTGGCTGAGACAGGACTGTGTGAGCAACACATCCTCCAGCAGAGCCAGACACAACCATCTGCCCAGAAATAAAGGATGCTTAGTGAACATGAGCCCTGATCCCATGGCATTAGCACATCTGCACAAGCTTTCAGGAGAATAACACCCTCCAATCCCTCCTATGCTGGGAGGTGATTCCATTTCCACATCTGGCCAGATGCATGGTTTAAGGTTCTGTAAAGAGAGAGAAATTTGAGTAATGTACAGAACACCAAATATTTTACTGTATCAAAAGACAGGAATCAAAAGTGGTTTGATTACAGAAAATCAGAAAATTCATGGAAAGGAAGTATTAGATGCACTAGGACTTTTCAATTTGGAGAAGGAATGCAGATCAAACCCCAATGGCTGGAAGCTAAATCCACACTATTTTGTTTTGTAAGTCAGTCATCACTTTTTGTAGGCTGAAGATGATTAGACTATAGCAAATTCCCTGCAGGAAGTGATGGATTCATCATTTGTCACATCAAACTTTGATGTCATTGTAGTCCAACACAGAAAAGTGGAGTCAATATTGGGCTATCAGGGTGAATTCCTGTGGTAAAACAGACCCTTTATTTGTGCTTTATGCTGAGCCTGATGTATTAGAAAACTGAAATTTAATGGAAATGCTTCCCAGTTTCTGGAGTGAATGCTAACAGCCCAAAGAACAGGTTTAAGAGGTTTAAATATTGTGTATGGGCTGATGGCATTGCTTTCTGTAATGAAGTGTCAGCTCCTTACAGGAGGAAGAAAATGATTTTCTGACAATTCTTTTGTCTTGTACTGACTGTTGAAAAACCAGAACACTGTGCACTGCTCCAAAGCCATTCAGCAGTACCTCTGCCCTGGAATAAAGGCATCCAGAGACTACCCTGTCAAATGCCAGCC
This sequence comes from Haemorhous mexicanus, assembly GCF_027477595.1. Lineage (NCBI taxonomy): Eukaryota > Metazoa > Chordata > Aves > Passeriformes > Fringillidae > Haemorhous > Haemorhous mexicanus. The sequence goes on along the minus strand of NC_082341.1, from coordinate 154,635,130 downwards.
AAAAAAGCCATCCATGAGGCAAGTTCCTGTGCAATTATTTTTTCTCATGATTTATCAATTTAAGTGGCTTGTTCTTCCTTTGTGGTTCATTCTTAGTCATCCAGTTCCCTCAGACTCTGTAACTTGACCTTTTTCAGATTTCTCAGCTCTGCATAATGGTGCAGGATCATCATTTTCCCATGGTTCATAGGACAGAGCTGAAGAGTGAGAGAACTGCAGGTGATGCATTAATCTGTCAGATGGCAGCAGTGAATGTTTATAAATCTTTATGAATTTAGAATACACATTTCTTGTTTCATTAGAGAGTGATGATTTAAGGATTTCCAGATAACAAGGAGACCAGTGATGTGTATCTGGACCCTGCTGACACACATCTCCTATTACATGGTGGTTGACTATATAAAAAATTAACTTCCCAGTGGCAACATTTTCTGCAACAGCTGCTGAAGGAAAATCAGTGATGGGTAAAGGACTCTTCTGTGATTTCCATCAGAGTATTTAGACATAGGAAGCACACGGATTTCTTCAATGACAGGGTGCATCTTTTTTGTTCTTGTTACACAAGCACAGAGACTATCATTAGAACTCCACCAAATCTGATAAGAATATGCATCTCTTTTCCAGTAAAGATATCTGAACTTTTCTAAGAAAGCTTTTCCAGATATGTTTAACATGGACAGAGTACATTTTAGGCCCACTTGGGCCAAAATATTCCCAGTTAATTTCTCCTGGGAAATAACAGCAGAAGTTCATGTCAAACAACTCAGAGACTTATAGTTGAAAATCTCAAAAGACCAAAATGATGTATTGGCTTTCTGGGTCCACTTATAATGACCTGGAATGACTTATATGTTTTATTATTGGAATAGCAATGTGTGTGTATATATATTGCTGATATGAATGAGCATTGGATGCACTGCATACACATCCAGCAATAGGACTGAAATATAAACGTATCCATCACTACAAAATGAGCAGTTGGTCCATACTGGTTTGGGTTTTCCAAGTAAAAAGAACCAATAAATACTTTCAGCAAATTCTGCTGAATGAGCACTGAAGCTTTTTTTTTTTTTTTAAATAAAAACTTAAGCTGGAGTTTAAGGCACCAGAGGGACTGCAACATGGGATGAATCAGGGAAAGATGTTTGTTAGCAAGGATAATAATAAATGGCATAAAGGAAGCTGCTATGCAAAAAGAAGTAGAAATGACAACCCACAACTTGTTTAACTGTATTCTAGCTCATCTCAACTATCAAGTTACATTAAAATGCATCTGCTTATTGTTAGGTTATTTTATTTTTTTACTATACAGAATGAGATGTCTAAAACTGGAGCTAAAGGATGATCACCATACCTGGGATTTACTTTGCAGTTTCCAACTGTCCTGCTATACTCATCTTGACAGGAATATAAATAAATGGGCATCCTGACAGACTCTATTTAGTGAATAGAGCTGAGAAGTGATCCTAAAACAAAAGTCAAAGTTAAGTTGTTTGTTTCTTTTCCCAAGTCATGTTTATTTTCATTTGTTCCAGAGAAATATTTCTCAAATGATATAAATCTGACAATAACACTGCCAAAATATCAATCTCCATAGTTGCTGCTGTAAGATCATTGGAGAATCACAATTACCCATAGCTGAGGGAGATCAGGCAAAAAAATGGTCAGGTAAGGGATGGATGAGGTCTGTCTGGGTGAGTTGTCATCTAAATGGACTGAGTCAGTAACAAGGAAAAGAAGGATGCTTTTTGTACTATCATCCTGCTAGTTCAGGCATCCCTGTGCCTGATTACAATCCATAATACAGTGCACAATTCTCAGAGATAAGAAAACTCAGGCTCATCACAAATATGAAAAATTAGACAAAGTAAGCAACCTTCAAAGTTTTTAGGGTTTAATTCCTAGTGATTTCAGGTTCAGACACCTCACATTTAAACTTAGGCATCTAACTGAGGTAGTTTATAGAACCACTGAATGGTTTGGGTTACATGGATTTTAAAGATAATCTCATTCCACCACCCTGCCATGGGCAGGGACACCCTCCACTATCCCAGGTTGTTCCAAGCACCATGCAAACTGGCCTTGGACAATTCCAGAGATGGGGCAGCCACAGCTCCTCTGAGCAACTTGTACCAGGGCCTCACCACCCTCACAGTAAAGAATTTCTTCCTAATATTTAATCTAAATTTCTCTACTTTTAGTAGAGCAGCTGCTCTAGGTACCCTCAGAGGGTAAGGAGTGGTAGACACTAAGAGGATTAATTTAATCTTCACCTCTCTCCAGTGATCAGAGAGAACTGGAGGTGACTAAGTTAATTACAGGCTCCCATTTAACATCTCATAGCTAATACAGGGTCTTGAGGCTTTGAGCCCTGGCCCTTCATGAGGACCTTGAGCAAAACAATCATCTGAAGTAAGCATCAGCAGCCAGGAACAGAGCCCATAGCCTGCATGGATGCTCCAACCATTGGATCATCCCCAGTGGCTTCCATCCTGGAAGAGAAAGCCACCAGAACCAGTCCCCATGGCTCAAATGTTTCCCGTTCAGTGAATTTACATTTCAGCATAAACTTTTCATACTGACAGCTTGCATGCAGGACTTAGCTGCCATTAGAAACTGTGCTCAAAGGCTCAACAGGACTTAAACCTAAACCTTGTTTAATTTCTGAATTTCCATTGGTAAAATTTCCTGTGAATTCTTCTCTGAGGCTGATGGTAATTTAGCAGCACTGTGTATAATATTTCCCAGCATCTTGTTACAGACTTTGAACTTCCCCAGATGTTGTTGGCTCCTCTCTGCAGACTGTCAGCTGCTGTGTCTTCCCCAGTCCCTCACCACTGGTTGCTGTTTGTCCCTCAGGTTTGATTGCTTAATTTTGCCTGCATCAAGACAGAACATATTGTCACATCCATTAAAATTTTAAAAAAGAAAGAACTGTCAGGCACTTCCTGGATGATTGTTTTGATAGTTATGCAGCTTTATGCAGCCATATGCTCAAAGGTTAAGAAAGGAAAGGCATCTTTGCTAGCTGCTATTAGCAGATTTATCACCAACTGCAAGCTCTTTATGGAGGCCTCCCTGGGAGACCTCCAACAAAAACTTGATGGGACATGAAAATATCTCTTTGAAATAGGTATGACTGTGTGCATCAGGTCTGTATAGATCCCTCTTCAGAAAAGAGCTTTATTAATCCATGGGTTTTATGCAGAGTTTTACAGGACGTTAACAATTGGCTTTTGCACCTCTTCCATACACAGGATTTAGGAACAGAGGAATCATTGTCACATCCAGTCTGACCAAAGGAAACCAAGATGCTGGTATCAAATACACACAATTTTCACAAATATCATCACAGGTAGGCAGGTTCTGTTTAATATCTCTGTCAATTATCTGGATGAGGCACTCTCAGTTTGTTTGCAGCTGACACCAAGTTGGGTGGGGGTTTCAATGTGCTCTGCAGGGGGATGTGGCCAAGCTGGCTGGATGTGGTATGAGGCAAGCAGGGTGAAGGTTCAAGGAGAGAAAAGTCTTTGTCCTGCTCTTGTGTCCCATGAAGCCCCTGCAGTGCCCCAGGCTGGAGGCAGAGTGGCTGGAAATCTGCCCAGCAGGAAAGGCCCTGGGTTGCTGGCTGACAGTGGCAAAATGTGAGCTGGCATGTGCCCAAGTGAGCAAGGAGGCCAGTGGCCTCCTGGCATTGTGTCAGCACTAGTGTGACCAGCAGGACCAGGGCAGTGACTGTCCCTCTGTGCTGGGCACTGAGGAGGCCACGCCTCGAGTGCTGTGTGCAGATGTGTGGCTCTGTCTGTCCAAATTAAGGTACCAATGAGACCATCTATCAAAGTCAACAACAGGGATTTTATTTAACAATAAATATAGGGTAGAGAGACAGGGATAGGAAAGAGAAGGATGAGAAGAGTGGGAAGAGTGGGAGTGGGGTAGTGTGGGAAAGAGCAATACTGGGGGTGAGTACAGAAGAGATCAAGCAGAGGACAATCAAAAAGGCTTGGCTACAGCATTGTCCCATCAGCCATTCCATCCTGTCAGTCACCCTGTGCTTCTCTGCACTAGCAATCCTGGTAGCTCTTGTGGAGGTGAGGACTCCAGGTCATTCATACGGGTTTAACACCTTTCTCCAATTCACGTTGTAGGTATACGGAGAAATGTTTTCCTATTTGCCATGTGAAAGGAGGATTGAAGTTCATTTACTTGCAATGCTGAGGACCAAGGAGCATTTCTCAGCTCCCAAACCCCCCTCCCTGGGGACAGGGCAAGGACACATCCCCACAATGCAGCCCAGGGCTACAAGTCAGCTTCTGTGGGATTATACAATGCAGCACTCACATCCTTCCTCATCTGGCTCTCCCTGAACAGGGTGCCTTACTGGTGGCTAAAGGGTGAAGGGCTGGGGCAAGCAGCAGGGCCTACCTTTGGCAAATGGTTGCCTTGGCCACCATCCACCCATCCATCTCTGCATCCCGTCTTTTCATCTCCCTGGAGCCGTTCCCTCTGGGACCTGCCTCTGCTCCTGGGACCTGGGTGTCCCCAGGGTGAGCCGGCATCTTTGGCCATCGTCCTGTTGGCCCCGGGCTCACTCCTCCGGCTGCCCCCTAAGGCAGATGAAGGAGAAAAGGCGGCGCAGAGCCCGCCGGGCCCTCTTGGCCATGGAGCGCCACGGCCGTGGGGCCGGGGGCTGCGGGACGGCTGCGCTGCCAGCGGGGCAAGTAGGAGTGCTGCATGCCAGGGGCTGGGCAGGCACCGGGCAAGCTCCTGCCGGCGCCTCATCTCCGCAGGGCTTTTCCTGGGGAGGGGCGGCCTGGGCACGGCCAGCCTCCATGCCTGCTGCCTCAGCCTTGTCCGTGGCATCAGCAGGCGAGGCACAACCCGCAAACCCCTTTGCCTCTTGGGACAGTGCCCTGGGGAGAGGCTCACTGTGCCCCTGGTCGCTGAGGTCACTGTCCGGAGGAGTAGGCGCTGGCTCAAGCTCTTCATCTCGCGGCGGGATGGACAACGGGCTCTCTACCTCTGTGTCCCAGTCTCCTGCCTCTTCTTCTTGCTCCCACTTTTCCATGAGCTCGTTCAGAAGAGTTTGCAGGGACGGCGAGTCATCAGAGTCAGACCCCAAGTCTGCCGACGAGAGCTCAGGAGACTCCAGCTCTGAGTAGGTTTGTGTCTCTCCCGTGGTGTCCTCGGTCACACTGCAAGCACTGAGTGGCACCGAGGGGTCTGCAGCTGGTTCCAGGCTGGCAATTGATGGATCCCTGAGGTCACAGCTGGACATCATGGGGCTTTCCTGAGTGCCCATGGAGGAGATGTCCCCAAAGATCTCTGCACACATTTTGTCCTCCTCCACCTTCTCCAGCTTCTCTCTCTTTTCTTTCATAAATTGATTCAAAGTTTCAGGCCTCATCGACAGCCGCTTGTGAAATGCAGCATGCTCAGCTGGCCGACAAGTTGCCCTCTCCTCACAGGCGCCTCCAGACAAAGAAGAAGCTGAGAAACCTGAGTTTTCCGCAGGCTCTAAGGTGAGGAAGAGCTTGCTGTGCCCCTTGTCCCAGGGATCTCCAGCCAGGGCACAAGCTTCTTCCTCTCCCTCATTCTCTTTCAACAAGGCAAGTGATGCGCTCTGTAGGTTGCTATCCTGCTCTCCTGCAGCCTTTGTTTCTGGGAGCTCTTCCTCCTCCCACTTTTTCTCGAGCTCCTTTAGAGATGTGTCCCAGGGCTGAGACTTTTCAGAGACAGAGCTCTGCTCTGCCAACTGGGCAGGACACAGGAGCTCAGAGCACTTTCCTGTCTCTTCTGTGGAGCCTTTGGTCGATCTGGAAGCACTGGGCAGCTCCTGGGGCTCTGCATCCACTTCTGGGTTGGCCCTTGACTGCTTGTGGGTGCAGGTGGACATGATGGACCTGTCTTCTGACAGGTATGAGCTGGGGCCTCCAGAAAGGTCTCTGTAGGTGTTGCCACCATGCCCTGCCTGCACCTCAATGACCCCCCCTTTCTCAGAGCCCCCCAGGGGCTTCCAAGCTGGCTGGGTCCCAGTGCAGAGCAGCATGCCATGTGCAGGTCTCACAGGTGGCAGGCGGTGGCCATGCCTTGCAGCTGAGCCATGCCAGAGCCCTTCCATTTTGCTCTCCAGGGAAGGTGCTCCCTGGGATCTGCCCGCAGCCGGAGTGCCGTGTGGAGGAGGTGGCACACACTCTGGCTGGCCCCTGGCCATGGGGCCCACAGCACATGCTGCGCCTCTGGGAGAGGATCCAGAGGCTGCTGTGGCTGACAGAGGGGGCAGCTTTACGCAGTCAGTGAATGCTCTTGTTGTTTGAGCACTCAGCTGGCGTGGAGGGGCCAGTGTCAAGTGAGGGCCGTGGAGAGGCGGCAAGTCCGACACGGACAATCTCTGTGGCCCTGTGACACGGCTGCGGGGCACTGAGTGCCCGCCCTCCTGGCTGCCCCTGCGTGTGCAGGACATGGTGGGGCTCCGTGACTGGATGGGGAACAGAGTGGGCCTGTTCCCAGGGATGGGTGTGATGGTCGTCCAGGTGACCTGAGGTGCCGCCTGGGGCTGCCTGGGGGTCACCTGTGGGAAGCAGGAAGAGGCACGGGATGGAGGTGTCTGTGTGAGCACAGTGTCCCCCAGGTGCCTGCCAGCCCGGGCCTGGCCCCAAGGCAGGTGCTGCCACAGCAGCCAGGCTGGGCCGGGTTCCCAGCTGGGCTCGCTGCCTCTGGGCCATTGCTGTGCCTGGACCATCCCAGTGTCGGGTCCTGCACAGAGCATGGCCTGGTGCCAGGCCTGGCTGTCTCTGCCCCACGGCTTCCCCTAGGGCCCACTGCAGGCTGTCCCTCCATGCTTGGCCCTCACCTGTTGCCGCTGCCGGTACAGAAGTGGCTGCCCCTCACGGGGCAGGCCATGGGCATTCACCTCCTGCTTCTGCGACATTGTGGGGGTGTTCTGCTGAACACTGGCCACAATCTCCCAGATGAGCTGCTGCCTCCTGAGAAGCTGCTGCCTCCTCAGAGAGATGCTCTCCTGGGAGTGGCCACTGCAGGCAGCAAGGCCTCTGCAAGGCTCATGACATGCACCTGCATCACAATGGCCTCTGGGCACGATGTCACTGCAGGTCACAAAGGCCTGATGGGCACAACCACCCTTCCTGCCAGAGGCCTGGCACTTTCCATGCCGATGCCTCTGGTCACAAATAACTTTTTAAGGCCTTTGCCCTGTGACTTTTCCTGCACTTCTTCCTCTCCCAGTGACCTGCAGCTGTCTCTTGTCCCACCTTGTGTTTGTTTCCTACACATCCCCAAGAAAGCCCGGTGCCAAAGTGCCAAAGTGCTTTGCCCACCCAGCCTACCATGGGTCCCAGCCCTTGGCCCCAACCTAAGGTGGAGAGATCATCAGAAAGCCAAAAGCTCTATTTGAACTTAATCTGGTCACTACTGTGAAAAACTATAAAAAGTGTGGTTTATTAAGAAAGATTAAAACCAAAGGAGGGCCAAGGAAAATGTCCATTCTTTATTTCATAGCGGGGATGAGGGTGGGTGTAATTTTGATTAGGAATATCCCAGTAGCATCCTGGTGTTCTGTGTCCAGAACACACTGTGGCCAGCAGGACCAGGGTTGTGATTGTCCCTCTGTGCTGGGCAATGGTGCGGCCACACCTCAAGTGCTGTGTGCAGATGTGTACCCCCGTTAAGATGCAATTAGTCAGAGATGTCTCTGCATGAATTAAGGTGCCAAGGAGATCATGTACCAAAGTCAACAACAGGGATTTTATTTAACAATAAATGTGGGGCAGAGAAATAGAAATGGATAGGAAGCAGCAGAGTGAGAAGAAAAGAGGGGAGGAAAGCGATGGTGGCATGGCAGGGAGAAGAGTGGGGGTGCGGGAGTGTGGGAGGGAAGAGAGAACTGGGGTGGGGAAGAAATCAGAGGACAGTCCAGGATGCTTGTCTGTAGCATCCCACCGGTTCTTAATCACCCTGCGCTTCTCTGTGCTGTGGTCCAGGTCGTTCTTGCAGAGGTGAGGACCACGGGGTCATTCATCTGGGTTTAACACCTTTTTCCAGTCCATATTGCAGGTAACCAGGGAGGCACTTTCCTAGTTGCCCTGTGAAAGGAGAATAGGTTTGCCTTCATTTCCCTGCAATGCTGAGGCCCAAGGAACATTTCTCAGCTCCTAAATCCCCCTCTCTGGTGGCAGGGTGCGGATGCACCTCCACAATGCAGCGCGGGCCTAAATTTAGCTTCTGTGGAGTGCACAAGGCAGCCTCTCATCCTTCCTCATCTGGCTCTCCCTGAATAGGGTGCCTTGCTGGTGGCTAGAGGGTGAAGGGCTGGGGCCAGCAGCAGGGCCTACCTTTGGTAAATGGTTGCCTTGGCCACCATCCACCCATCCATCTCTGCATCCCGTCTTTTCATCCCCCTGGAGCCGTTCCCTCTGGGACCTGCCTCTGCTCCTGGGACCTGGGTGTCCCCAGGGTGAGCCGGCATCTTTGGCCATCGTCCTGTTGGCCCCGGGCTCACTCCTCCGGCTGCCCCCTGAGGCAGCTGAAGGAGAAAAGGCGGCGCAGAGCCTGCCGGGCCCTCTTGGCCATGGAGCGCCACGGCCGTGGGGCCGGGGGCTGCGGGACGGCTGCGCTGCCAGCGGGGCAAGTAGGAGCGCTGCATGCCAGGGGCTGGGCAGGCACCGGGCAAGCTCCTGCCAGCGCCTCATCTCCGCAGGGCTTTTCCTGGGGAGGGGCGGCCTGGGCACGGCCAGCCTCCATGCCTGCTGCCTCAGCCTTGTCCGTGGCATCAGCAGGCGAGGCACAACCCGCAAACCCCTTTGCCTCTTGAGGCAGTGCCCTGGGGAGAGGCTCACTGTGCCCCTGGTCGCTGAGGTCACTGTCCGGAGGAGTAGGCGCTGGCTCCAGCTCTTCATCTCGCGGCGGGATGGACAACGGGCTCTCTACCTCTGTGTCCCAGTCTCCTGCCTCTTCTTCTTGCTCCCACTTTTCCATGAGCTCGTTCAGAAGAGTTTGCAGGGACGGCGAGTCATCAGAGTCAGACCCCAAGTCTGCCGACGAGAGCTCAGGAGACTCCAGCTCTGAGTAGGTTTGTGTCTCTCCCGTGGTGTCCTCGGTCACACTGCAAGCACTGAGTGGCACCGAGGGGTCTGCAGCTGGTTCCAGGCTGGCAATTGATGGATCCCTGAGGTCACAGCTGGACATCATGAGGCTTTCCTGAGTGCCCATGGAGGAGATGTCCCCAAAGATCTCTGCACACATTTTGTCCTCCTCCACCTTCTCCAGCTTCTCTCTCTTTTCTTTCATAAATTGATTCAAAGTTTCAGGCCTCATCGACAGCCGCTTGTGAAATGCAGCATGCTCAGCTGGCCGACAAGTTGCCCTCTCCTCACAGGGGCCTCCAGACAAAGAAGAAGCTGAGAAACCTGAGTTTTCCGCAGGCTCTAAGGTGAGGAAGAGCTTGCTGTGCCCCTTGTCCCAGGGATCTCCAGCCAGGGCACAAGCTTCTTCCTCTCCCTCATTCTCTTTCAACAAGGCAAGTGATGCGCTCTGTAGGTTGCTATCCTGCTCTCCTGCAGCCTTTGTTTCTGGGAGCTCTTCCTCCTCCCACTTTTTCTCGAGCTCCTTTAGAGATGTGTCCCAGGGCTGAGACTTTTCAGAGACAGAGCTCTGCTCTGCCAACTGGGCAGGACACAGGAGCTCAGAGCACTTTCCTGTCTCTTCTGTGGAGCCTTTGGTCGATCTGGAAGCACTGGGCAGCTCCTGGGGCTCTGCATCCACTTCTGGGTTGGCCCTTGACTGCTTGTGGGTGCAGGTGGACATGATGGACCTGTCTTCTGACAGGTATGAGCTGGGGCCTCCAGAAAGGTCTCTGTAGGTGTTGCCACCATGCCCTGCCTGCACCTCAATGACCCCCCCTTTCTCAGAGCCCCCCAGGGGCTTCCAAGCTGGCTGGGTCCCAGTGCAGAGCAGCATGCCATGTGCAGGTCTCACAGGTGGCAGGCGGTGGCCATGCCTTGCAGCTGAGCCATGCCAGAGCCCTTCCATTTTGCTCTCCAGGGAAGGTGCTCCCTGGGATCTGCCCGCAGCCGGAGTGCCGTGTGGAGGAGGTGGCACACACTCTGGCTGGCCCCTGTCCAAGGGGCCCACAGCACATGCTGCGCCTCTGGGAGAGGATCCAGAGGCTGCTGTGGCTGACAGAGGGGGCAGCTTTACGCAGTCAGTGAATGCTCTTGTTGTTTGAGCACTCAGCTGGCGTGGAGGGGCCAGTGTCAAGTGAGGGCCGTGGAGAGGCGGCAAGTCTGACACGGACAATCTCTGTGGCCCTGTGACACGGCTGCGGGGCACTGAGTGCCCGCCCTCCTGGCTGCCCCTGCGTGTGCAGGACATGGTGGGGCTCCGTGACTGGATGGGGAACAGAGTGGGCCTGTTCCCAGGGATGGGTGTGATGGTCGTCCAGGTGACCTGAGGTGCCGCCTGGGGCTGCCTGGGGGTCACCTGTGGGAAGCAGGAAGAGGCACGGGATGGAGGTGTCTGTGTGAGCACAGTGTCCCCCAGGTGCCTGCCAGCCCGGGCCTGGCCCCAAGGCAGGTGCTGCCACAGCAGCCAGGCTGGGCCGGGTTCCCAGCTGGGCTCGCTGCCTCTGGGCCATTGCTGTGCCTGGACCATCCCAGTGTCGGGTCCTGCACAGAGCATGGCCTGGTGCCAGGCCTGGCTGTCTCTGCCCCACGGCTTCCCCTAGGGCCCACTGCAGGCTGTCCCTCCATGCTTGGCCCTCACCTGTTGCCGCTGCCGGTACAGAAGTGGCTGCCCCTCACGGGCCAGGCCATGGGCATTCACCTCCTGATTCTGGGACATTGTGGGGGTGTTCTGCTGAACACTGGCCACAATCTCCCAGGTGAGCTGCTGCCTCCTGAGAAGCTGCTGCCTCCTCAGAAAGATGCTCTCCTGGGAGTGGCCACTGCAGGCAGCAAGGCCTCTGCAAGGCTCATGACATGCACCTGCATCACAATGGCCTCTGGGCACGATGTCACTGCAGGTCACAAAGGCCTGATGGGCACAGCCACCCTTCCTGCCAGAGGCCTGGCACTTTCCATGCTGATGCCTCTGGTCACAAATAACTTTTTAAGGCCTTTGCCCTGTGACTTTTCCTGCACTTCTTCCTCTCCCAGTGACCTGCAGCTGTCTCTTGTCCCACCTTGTGTTTGTTTCCTACACATCCCCAAGAAAGCCCTGTGCCAAAGTGCCAAAGTGCTTTGCCCACCCAGCCTACCATGGGTCCCAGCCCTTGGCCCCAACCTAAGGTAGAGAGATCATCAGAAAGCCAAAAGCTCTATTTGAACTTAATCTGGTCACTACTGTGAAAAACTATGAAAAGTGTGGTTTATTAAGAAAGATTAAAACCAAAGGAGGGCCAAGGAAAATGTCCATTCTTTATTTCATAGCGGGGATGAGGGTGGGTGTCATTTTGATTAGGAATATCCCAGTAGCATCCTGGTGTTCTGTGTCCAGAACACACTGTGGCCAGCAGGACCAGGGTTGTGATTGTCCCTCTGTGCTGGGCAATGGTGCGGCCACACCTCAAGTGCTGTGTGCAGATGTGTACCCCCGTTAAGATGCAATTAGTCAGAGATGTCTCTGCATGAATTAAGGTGCCGAGGAGATCATGTACCAAAGTCAACAACAGGGATTTTATTTAACAATAAATGTGGGGCAGAGAAATAGAAATGGATAGGAAGCAGCAGAGTGAGAAGAAAAGAGGGGAGGAAAGCAATGGTGGCATGGCAGGGAGAAGAGTGGGGGTGCGGGAGTGTGGGAGGGAAGAGAGAACTGGGGTGGGGAAGAAATCAGAGGACAGTCCAGGATGCTTGTCTGTAGCATCCCACCGGTTCTTGATCACCCTGCGCTTCTCTGTGCTGTGGTCCAGGTCGTTCTTGCAGAGGTGAGGACCACGGGGTCATTCATCTGGGTTTAACACCTTTTTCCAGTCCATATTGCAGGTAACCAGGGAGGCACTTTCCTAGTTGCCCTGTGAAAGGAGAATAGGTTTGCCTTCATTTCCCTGCAATGCTGAGGCCCAAGGAACATTTCTCAGCTCCTAAATCCCCCTCTCTGGTGGCAGGGTGGGGATGCACCTCCACAATGCAGCACGGGCCTAAATTTAGCTTCTGTGGAGTGCACAAGGCAGCCTCTCATCCTTCCTCATCTGGCTCTCCCTGAATAGGGTGCCTTGCTGGTGGCTAGAGGGTGAAGGGCTGGGGCCAGCAGCAGGGCCTACCTTTGGTAAATGGTTGCCTTGGCCACCATCCACCCATCCATCTCTGCATCCCGTCTTTTCATCTCCCTGGAGCCGTTCCCTCTGGGACCTGCCTCTGCTCCTGGGACCTGGGTGTCCCCAGGGTGAGCCGGCATCTTTGGCCATCGTCCTGTTGGCCCCGGGCTCACTCCTCCGGCTGCCCCCTGAGGCAGCTGAAGGAGAAAAGGCGGCGCAGAGCCTGCCGGGCCCTCTTGGCCATGGAGCACCACGGCCGTGGGGCCGGGGGCTGCGGGACGGCTGCGCTGCCAGCGGGGCAAGTAGGAGCGCTGCATGCCAGGGGCTGGGCAGGCACCGGGCAAGCTCCTGCCAGCGCCTCATCTCCGCAGGGCTTTTCCTGGGGAGGGGCGGCCTGGGCACGGCCAGCCTCCATGCCTGCTGCCTCAGCCTTGTCCGTGGCATCAGCAGGCGAGGCACAACCCGCAAACCCCTTTGCCTCTTGGGACAGTGCCCTGGGGAGAGGCTCACTGTGCCCCTGGTCGCTGAGGTCACTGTCCGGAGGAGTAGGCGCTGGCTCAAGCTCTTCATCTCGCGGCGGGATGGACAACGGGCTCTCTACCTCTGTGTCCCAGTCTCCTGCCTCTTCTTCCTGCTCCCACTTTTCCATGAGCTCGTTCAGAAGAGTTTGCAGGGACGGCGAGTCATCAGAGTCAGACCCCAAGTCTGCCGACGAGAGCTCAGGAGACACCAGCTCTGAGTAGGTTTGTGTCTCTCCCGTGGTGTCCTCGGTCACACTGCAAGCACTGAGTGGCACCGAGGGGTCTGCAGCTGGTTCCAGGCTGGCAATTGATGGATCCCTGAGGTCACAGCTGGACATCATGGGGCTTTCCTGAGTGCCCATGCAGGAGATGTCCCCAAACATCTCTGCACACATTTTGTCCTCCTCCACCTTCTCCAGCTTCTCTCTCTTTTCTTTCATAAATTGATTCAAAGTTTCAGGCCTCATCGACAGCCGCTTGTGAAATGCAGCATGCTCAGCTGGCCGACAAGTTGCCCTCTCCTCACAGGGGCCTCCAGACAAAGGAGAAGCTGAGAAACCTGAGTTTTCCGCAGGCTCTAAGGTGAGGAAGATCTTGCTGTGCCCCTTGTCCCAGGGATCTCCAGCCAGGGAACAAGCTTCTTCCTCTCCCTCGTTCTCTTTCAACAGCGCAAGTGATGCGCTCTGTAGGTTGCTATCCTGCTCTCCTGCAGCCTTTGTTTCTGGGAGCTCTTCCTCCTCCCACTTTTTCTCGAGCTCCTTTAGAGATGTGTCCCAGGGCTGAGACTTTTCAGAGACAGAGCTCTGCTCTGCCAACTGGGCAGGACACAGGAGCTCAGAGCACTTTCCTGTCTCTTCTGTGGAGCCTTTGGTCGATCTGGAAGCACTGGGCAGCTCCTGGGGCTCTGCATCCACTTCTGGGTTGGCCCTTGACTGCTTGTGGGTGCAGGTGGACATGATGGACCTGTCTTCTGACAGGTATGAGCTGGGGCCTCCAGAAAGGTCTCTGTAGGTGTTGCCACCATGCCCTGCCTGCACCTCAATGACCCCCCCTTTCTCAGAGCCCCCCAGGGGCTTCCAAGCTGGCTGGGTCCCAGTGCAGAGCAGCATGCCATGTGCAGCTCTCACAGGTGGCAGGCGGTGGCCATGCCTTGCAGCTGAGCCATGCCAGAGCCCTTCCATTTTGCTCTCCAGGGAAGGTGTTCCCTGGGATCTGCCCGCAGCCGGAGGGCCGCGTGGAGGAGGTGGCACACACTCTGGCTGGCCCCTGGCCATGGGGCCCACAGCACATGCTGCGCCTCTGGGAGAGGATCCAGAGGCTGCTGTGGCTGACAGAGGGGGCAGCTTTACGCAGTCAGTGAATGCTCTTGTTGTTTGAGCACTCAGCTGGCGTGGAGGGGCCAGTGTCAAGTGAGGGCCGTGGAGAGGCGGCAAGTCCGACACGGACAATCTCTGTGGCCCTGTGACACGGCTGCGGGGCACTGAGTGCCCGCCCTCCTGGCTGCCCCTGCGTGTGCAGGACATGGTGGGGCTCCGTGACTGGATGGGGAACAGGGTGGGCCTGTTCCCAGGGATGGGTGTGATGGTCGTCCAGGTGACCTGAGGTGCTGCCTGGGGCTGCCTGGGGGTCACCTGTGGGAAGCAGGAGGAGGCACGGGATGGAGGTGTCTGTGTGAGCCCAGTGTCCCCCAGGTGCCTGCCAGCCTGGGCCTGGCCCCAAGGCAGGTGCTGGCCACAGCAGCCAGGCTGGGCCGGGTTCCCAGCTGGGCTCGCTGCCTCTGGGCCATTGCTGTGCCTGGACCATCCCAGTGTCGGGTCCTGCACAGAGCATGGCCTGGTGCCAGGCCTGACTGTCTCTGCCCCAGGGCTTCCCCTAGGGCCCACTGCAGGCTGTCCCTCCATGCTTGGCCCTCACCTGTTGCCGCTGCCGGTACAGAAGTGGCTGCCCCTCACGGGGCAGGCCATGGGCATTCATCTCCTTCTTCTGCGACATTGTGGGAGTGTTCTGCTGAACACTGGCCACAATCTCCCAGGTGAGCTGCTGCCTCCTGAGAAGCTGCTGCCTCCTCAGAGAGATGCTCTCCTGGGAGTGGCCACTGCAGGCAGCAAGGCCTCTGCAAGGCTCATGACATGCACCTGCATCACAATGGCCTCTGGGCACGATGTCACTGCAGGTCACAAAGGCCTGATGGGCACAGCCACCCTTCCTGCCAGAGGCCTGGCACTTTCCATGCTGATGCCTCTGGTCACAAATAACTTTTTAAGGCCTTTGCCCTGTGACTTTTCCTGCACTTCTTCCTCTCCCAGTGACCTGCAGCTGTCTCTTGTCCCACCTTGTGTTTGTTTCCTACACATCCCCAAGAAAGCCCGGTGCCAAAGTGCCAAAGTGCTTTGCCCACCCAGCCTACCATGGGTCCCAGCCCTTGGCCCCAACCTAAGGTAGAGAGATCATCAGAAAGCCAAAAGCTCTATTTGAATTTAATCTGGTCACTACTGTGAAAGACTATAAAAAGTGTGGTTTATTAAGAAAGATTAAAACCAAAGGAGGGCCAAGGAAAATGTCCATTCTTTATTTCATAGCGGGGATGAGGGTGGGTGTCATTTTGATTAGGAATATCCCAGTAGCATCCTGGTGTTCTGTGTCCAGAACACACTGTGGCCAGCAGGACCAGGGTTGTGATTGTCCCTCTGTGCTGGGCAATGGTGCGGCCACACCTCAAGTGCTGTGTGCAGATGTGTACCCCCGTTAAGATGCAATTAGTCAGAGATGTCTCTGCATGAATTAAGGTGCCGAGGAGATCATGTACCAAAGTCAACAACAGGGATTTTATTTAACAATAAATGTGGGGCAGAGAAATAGAAATGGATAGGAAGCAGCAGAGTGAGAAGAAAAGAGGGGAGGAAAGCGATGGTGGCATGGCAGGGAGAAGAGTGGGGGTGCGGGAGTGTGGGAGGGAAGAGAGAACTGGGGTGGGGAAGAAATCAGAGGACAGTCCAGGATGCTTGTCTGTAGCATCCCACCGGTTCTTCATCACCCTGCGCTTCTCTGTGCTGTGGTCCAGGTAGTTCTTGCAGAGGTGAGGACCACGGGGTCATTCATCTGGGTTTAACACCTTTTTCCAGTCCATATTGCAGGTAACCAGGGAGGCACTTTCCTAGTTGCCCTGTGAAAGGAGAATAGGTTTGCCTTCATTTCCCTGCAATGCTGAGGCCCAAGGAACATTTCTCAGCTCCTAATCCCCCTCTCTGGTGGCAGGGTGGGGATGCACCTCCACAATGCAGCACGGACCCAAATTTAGCTTCTGTGGAGTGCACAAGGCAGCCTCTCATCCTTCCTCAACTGGCTCTCCCTGAATAGGGTGCCTTGCTGGTGGCTAGAGGGTGAAGGGCTGGGGCCAGCAGCAGGGCCTACCTTTGGCAAATGGTTGCCTTGGCCACCATCCACCCATCCATCTCTGCATCCCGTCTTTTCATCTCCCTGGAGCCGTTCCCTCTGCGACCTGCCTCTGCTCCTGGGACCTGGGTGTCCCCAGGGTGAGCCGGCATCTTTGGCCATCGTCCTGTTGGCCCCGGGCTCACTCCTCCGGCTGCCCCCTGAGGCAGCTGAAGGAGAAAAGGCGGCGCAGAGCCTGCCGGGCCCTCTTGGCCATGGAGCGCCACGGCCGTGGGGCCGGGGGCTGCGGGACGGCTGCGCTGCCAACGGGGCAAGTAAGAGTGCTGCATGCCAGGGGCTGGGCAGGCACCGGGCAAGCTCCTGCCAGCGCCTCATCTCCGCAGGGCTTTTCCTGGGGAGGGGCGGCCTGGGCACGGCCAGCCTCCATGCCTGCTGCCTCAGCCTTGTCCGTGGCATCAGCAGGCGAGGCACAACCCG
This sequence comes from Haemorhous mexicanus, assembly GCF_027477595.1. Classification (NCBI taxonomy): domain Eukaryota; kingdom Metazoa; phylum Chordata; class Aves; order Passeriformes; family Fringillidae; genus Haemorhous; species Haemorhous mexicanus. Next base: position 154,618,468 of record NC_082341.1, on the reverse strand, counting down.
CAAACCCCTTTGCCTCTTGGGACAGTGCCCTGGGGAGAGGCTCACTGTGCCCCTGGTCGCTGAGGTCACTGTCCGGAGGAGTAGGCGCTGGCTCAAGCTCTTCATCTCGCGGCGGGATGGACAACGGGCTCTCTACCTCTGTGTCCCAGTCTCCTGCCTCTTCTTCCTGCTCCCACTTTTCCATGAGCTCGTTCAGAAGAGTTTGCAGGGACGGCGAGTCATCAGAGTCAGACCCCAAGTCTGCCGACGAGAGCTCAGGAGACACCAGCTCTGAGTAGGTTTGTGTCTCTCCCGTGGTGTCCTCGGTCACACTGCAAGCACTGAGTGGCACCGAGGGGTCTGCAGCTGGTTCCAGGCTGGCAATTGATGGATCCCTGAGGTCACAGCTGGACATCATGGGGCTTTCCTGAGTGCCCATGCAGGAGATGTCCCCAAACATCTCTGCACACATTTTGTCCTCCTCCACCTTCTCCAGCTTCTCTCTCTTTTCTTTCATAAATTGATTCAAAGTTTCAGGCCTCATCGACAGCCGCTTGTGAAATGCAGCATGCTCAGCTGGCCGACAAGTTGCCCTCTCCTCACAGGGGCCTCCAGACAAAGGAGAAGCTGAGAAACCTGAGTTTTCCGCAGGCTCTAAGGTGAGGAAGAGCTTGCTGTGCCCCTTGTCCCAGGGATCTCCAGCCAGGGAACAAGCTTCTTCCTCTCCCTCGTTCTCTTTCAACAGGGCAAATGATGCGCTCTGTAGGTTGCTGTCCTGCTCTCCTGCAGCCTTTGTTTCTGGGAGCTCTTCCTCCTCCCACTTTTTCTCGAGCTCCTTTAGAGATGTGTCCCAGGGCTGAGACTTTTCAGAGACAGAGCTCTGCTCTGCCAACTGGGCAGGACACAGGAGCTCAGAGCACTTTCCTGTCTCTTCTGTGGAGCCTTTGGTCGATCTGGAAGCACTGGGCAGCTCCTGGGGCTCTGCATCCACTTCTGGGTTGGCCCTTGACTGCTTGTGGGTGCAGGTGGACATGATGGACCTGTCTTCTGACAGGTAAGAGCTGGGGCCTCCAGAAAGGTCTCTGTAGGTGTTGCCACCATGCCCTGCCTGCACCTCAATGACCCCCCCTTTCTCAGAGCCCCCCAGGGGCTTCCAAGCTGGCTGGGTCCCAGTGCAGAGCAGCATGCCATGTGCAGGTCTCACAGGTGGCAGGCGGTGGCCATGCCTTGCAGCTGAGCCATGCCAGAGCCCTTCCATTTTGCTCTCCAGGGAAGGTGCTCCCTGGGATCTGCCCGCAGCCGGAGTGCCGTGTGGAGGAGGTGGCACACACTCTGGTTGGCCCCTGTCCAAGGGGCCCACAACACATGCTGTGCCTCTGGGAGAAGACCCAGAAGCTGCTGTGGCTGACAGAGGGGGTAGCTTTACGCAGTCAGTGAATGCTCTTGTTGTTTGAGCACTCAGCTGGCGTGGAGGGGCCAGTGTCAAGTGAGGGCCGTGGAGAGGCGGCAAGTCCGACACGGACAATCTCTGTGGCCCTGTGACACGGCTGCGGGGCACTGAGTGCCCGCCCTCCTGGCTGCCCCTGCGTGTGCAGGACATGGTGGGGCTCCGTGACTGGATGGGGAACAGGGTGGGCCTGTTCCCAGGGATGGGTGTGATGGTCGTCCAGGTGACCTGAGGTGCTGCCTGGGGCTGCCTGGGGGTCACCTGTGGGAAGCAGGAGGAGGCACGGGATGGAGGTGTCTGTGTGAGCCCAGTGTCCCCCAGGTGCCTGCCAGCCTGGGCCTGGCCCCAAGGCAGGTGCTGGCCACAGCAGCCAGGCTGGGCCGGGTTCCCAGCTGGGCTCGCTGCCTCTGGGCCATTGCTGTGCCTGGACCATCCCAGTGTCGGGTCCTGCACAGAGCATGGCCTGGTGCCAGGCCTGACTGTCTCTGCCCCAGGGCTTCCCCTAGGGCCCACTGCAGGCTGTCCCTCCATGCTTGGCCCTCACCTGTTGCCGCTGCCGGTACAGAAGTGGCTGCCCCTCACGGGGCAGGCCATGGGCATTCATCTCCTTCTTCTGCGACATTGTGGGAGTGTTCTGCTGAACACTGGCCACAATCTCCCAGGTGAGCTGCTGCCTCCTGAGAAGCTGCTGCCTCCTCAGAGAGATGCTCTCCTGGGAGTGGCCACTGCAGGCAGCAAGGCCTCTGCAAGGCTCATGACATGCACCTGCATCACAATGGCCTCTGGGCACGATGTCACTGCAGGTCACAAAGGCCTGATGGGCACAGCCACCCTTCCTGCCAGAGGCCTGGCACTTTCCATGCTGATGCCTCTGGTCACAAATAACTTTTTAAGGCCTTTGCCCTGTGACTTTTCCTGCACTTCTTCCTCTCCCAGTGACCTGCAGCTGTCTCTTGTCCCACCTTGTGTTTGTTTCCTACACATCCCCAAGAAAGCCCGGTGCCAAAGTGCCAAAGTGCTTTGCCCACCCAGCCTACCATGGGTCCCAGCCCTTGGCCCCAACCTAAGGTAGAGAGATCATCAGAAAGCCAAAAGCTCTATTTGAACTTAATCTGGTCACTACTGTGAAAGACTATAAAAAGTGTGGTTTATTAAGAAAGATTAAAAACAAAGGAGGGCCAAGGAAAATGTCCATTCTTTATTTCATAGCGGGGATGAGGGTGGGTGTCATTTTGATTAGGAATATCCCAGTAGCATCCTGGTGTTCTGTGTCCAGAACACACTGTGGCCAGCAGGACCAGGGTTGTGATTGTCCCTCTGTGCTGGGCAATGGTGCGGCCACACCTCAAGTGCTGTGTGCAGATGTGTACCCCCGTTAAGATGCAATTAGTCAGAGATGTCTCTGCATGAATTAAGGTGCCGAGGAGATCATGTACCAAAGTCAACAACAGGGATTTTATTTAACAATAAATGTGGGGCAGAGAAATAGAAATGGATAGGAAGCAGCAGAGTGAGAAGAAAAGAGGGGAGGAAAGCGATGGTGGCATGGCAGGGAGAAGAGTGGGGGTGCGGGAGTGTGGGAGGGAAGAGAGAACTGGGGTGGGGAAGAAATCAGAGGACAGTCCAGGATGCTTGTCTGTAGCTTCCCACCGGTTCTTCATCACCCTGCGCTTCTCTGTGCTGTGGTCCAGGTCGTTCTTGCAGAGGTGAGGACCACGGGGTCATTCATCTGGGTTTAACACCTTTTTCCAGTCCATATTGCAGGTAACCAGGGAGGCACTTTCCTAGTTGCCCTGTGAAAGGAGAATAGGTTTGCCTTCATTTCCCTGCAATGCTGAGGCCCAAGGAACATTTCTCAGCTCCTAAATCCCCCTCTCTGGTGGCAGGGTGGGGATGCACCTCCACAATGCAGCACGGGCCTAAATTTAGCTTCTGTGGAGTGCACAAGGCAGCCTCTCATCCTTCCTCATCTGGCTCTCCCTGAATAGGGTGCCTTGCTGGTGGCTAGAGGGTGAAGGGCTGGGGCCAGCAGCAGGGCCTACCTTTGGCAAATGGTTGCCTTGGCCACCATCCACCCATCCATCTCTGCATCCCGTCTTTTCATCTCCCTGGAGCCGTTCCCTCTGGGACCTGCCTCTGCTCCTGGGACCTGGGTGTCCCCAGGGTGAGCCGGCATCTTTGGCCATCGTCCTGTTGGCCCCGGGCTCACTCCTCTGGCTGCCCCCTGAGGCAGCTGAAGGAGAAAAGGCGGCGCAGAGCCCGCCGGGCTCTCTTGGCCATGGAGCGCCACGGCCGTGGGGCCGGGGGCTGCGGGACGGCTGCGCCGCCAACGAGGCAAGCAGGAGTGCTGCATGCCAGGGGCTGGGCAGGCACCGGGCAAGCTCCTGCCGGCGCCTCATCTCCGCAGGGCTTTTCCTGGGGAGGGGCGGCCTGGGCACGGCCAGCCTCCATGCCTGCTGCCTCAGCCTTGTCCGTGGCATCAGCAGGCGAGGCACAACCCGCAAACCCCTTTGCCTCTTGAGGCAGTGCCCTGGGGAGAGGCTCACTGTGCCCCTGGTCGCTGAGGTCACTGTCCGGAGGAGTAGGCGCTGGCTCAAGCTCTTCATCTCGCGGCGGGATGGACAACGGGCTCTCTACCTCTGTGTCCCAGTCTCCTGCCTCTTCTTCTTGCTCCCACTTTTCCATGAACTCGTTCAGAAGAGTTTGCAGGGACGGCGAGTCATCAGAGTCAGACCCCAAGTCTGCCGACGAGAGCTCAGGAGACTCCAGCTCTGAGTAGGTTTGTGTCTCTCCCGTGGTGTCCTCGGTCACACTGCAAGCACTGAGTGGCACCGAGGGGTCTGCAGCTGGTTCCAGGCTGGCAATTGATGGATCCCTGAGGTCACAGCTGGACATCATGGGGCTTTCCTGAGTGCCCATGCAGGAGATGTCCCCAAACATCTCTGCACACATTTTGTCCTCCTCCACCTTCTCCAGCTTCTCTCTCTTTTCTTTCATAAATTGATTCAAAGTTTCAGGCCTCATCGACAGCCGCTTGTGAAATGCAGCATGCTCAGCTGGCCGACAAGTTGCCCTCTCCTCACAGGGGCCTCCAGACAAAGGAGAAGCTGAGAAACCTGAGTTTTCCGCAGGCTCTAAGGTGAGGAAGAGCTTGCTGTGCCCCTTGTCCCAGGGATCTCCAGCCAGGGAACAAGCTTCTTCCTCTCCCTCGTTCTCTTTCAACAGGGCAAATGATGCGCTCTGTAGGTTGCTGTCCTGCTCTCCTGCAGCCTTTGTTTCTGGGAGCTCTTCCTCCTCCCACTTTTTCTCGAGCTCCTTTAGAGATGTGTCCCAGGGCTGAGACTTTTCAGAGACAGAGCTCTGCTCTGCCAACTGGGCAGGACACAGGAGCTCAGAGCACTTTCCTGTCTCTTCTGTGGAGCCTTTGGTCGATCTGGAAGCACTGGGCAGCTCCTGGGGCTCTGCATCCACTTCTGGGTTGGCCCTTGACTGCTTGTGGGTGCAGGTGGACATGATGGACCTGTCTTCTGACAGGTAAGAGCTGGGGCCTCCAGAAAGGTCTCTGTAGGTGTTGCCACCATGCCCTGCCTGCACCTCAATGACCCCCCCTTTCTCAGAGCCCCCCAGGGGCTTCCAAGCTGGCTGGGTCCCAGTGCAGAGCAGCATGCCATGTGCAGGTCTCACAGGTGGCAGGCGGTGGCCATGCCTTGCAGCTGAGCCATGCCAGAGCCCTTCCATTTTGCTCTCCAGGGAAGGTGCTCCCTGGGATCTGCCCGCAGCCGGAGTGCCGTGTGGAGGAGGTGGCACACACTCTGGTTGGCCCCTGTCCAAGGGGCCCACAACACATGCTGTGCCTCTGGGAGAAGACCCAGAAGCTGCTGTGGCTGACAGAGGGGGTAGCTTTACGCAGTCAGTGAATGCTCTTGTTGTTTGAGCACTCAGCTGGCGTGGAGGGGCCAGTGTCAAGTGAGGGCCGTGGAGAGGCGGCAAGTCCGACACAGACAATCTCTGTGGCCCTGTGACACGGCTGCGGGGCACTGAGTGCCCGCCCTCCTGGCTGCCCCTGCGTGTGCAGGACATGGTGGGGCTCCGTGACTGGATGGGGAACAGGGTGGGCCTGTTCCCAGGGATGGGTGTGATGGTCGTCCAGGTGACCTGAGGTGCTGCCTGGGGCTGCCTGGGGGTCACCTGTGGGAAGCAGGAGGAGGCACGGGATGGAGGTGTCTGTGTGAGCCCAGTGTCCCCCAGGTGCCTGCCAGCCTGGGCCTGGCCCCAAGGCAGGTGCTGGCCACAGCAGCCAGGCTGGGCCGGGTTCCCAGCTGGGCTCGCTGCCTCTGGGCCATTGCTGTGCCTGGACCATCCCAGTGTCGGGTCCTGCACAGAGCATGGCCTGGTGCCAGGCCTGACTGTCTCTGCCCCAGGGCTTCCCCTAGGGCCCACTGCAGGCTGTCCCTCCATGCTTGGCCCTCACCTGTTGCCGCTGCCGGTACAGAAGTGGCTGCCCCTCACGGGGCAGGCCATGGGCATTCATCTCCTTCTTCTGCGACATTGTGGGAGTGTTCTGCTGAACACTGGCCACAATCTCCCAGGTGAGCTGCTGCCTCCTGAGAAGCTGCTGCCTCCTCAGAGAGATGCTCTCCTGGGAGTGGCCACTGCAGGCAGCAAGGCCTCTGCAAGGCTCATGACATGCACCTGCATCACAATGGCCTCTGGGCACGATGTCACTGCAGGTCACAAAGGCCTGATGGGCACAGCCACCCTTCCTGCCAGAGGCCTGGCACTTTCCATGCTGATGCCTCTGGTCACAAATAACTTTTTAAGGCCTTTGCCCTGTGACTTTTCCTGCACTTCTTCCTCTCCCAGTGACCTGCAGCTGTCTCTTGTCCCACCTTGTGTTTGTTTCCTACACATCCCCAAGAAAGCCCGGTGCCAAAGTGCCAAAGTGCTTTGCCCACCCAGCCTACCATGGGTCCCAGCCCTTGGCCCCAACCTAAGGTAGAGAGATCATCAGAAAGCCAAAAGCTCTATTTGAACTTAATCTGGTCACTACTGTGAAAGACTATAAAAAGTGTGGTTTATTAAGAAAGATTAAAAACAAAGGAGGGCCAAGGAAAATGTCCATTCTTTATTTCATAGCGGGGATGAGGGTGGGTGTCATTTTGATTAGGAATATCCCAGTAGCATCCTGGTGTTCTGTGTCCAGAACACACTGTGGCCAGCAGGACCAGGGTTGTGATTGTCCCTCTGTGCTGGGCAATGGTGCGGCCACACCTCAAGTGCTGTGTGCAGATGTGTACCCCCGTTAAGATGCAATTAGTCAGAGATGTCTCTGCATGAATTAAGGTGCCGAGGAGATCATGTACCAAAGTCAACAACAGGGATTTTATTTAACAATAAATGTGGGGCAGAGAAATAGAAATGGATAGGAAGCAGCAGAGTGAGAAGAAAAGAGGGGAGGAAAGCGATGGTGGCATGGCAGGGAGAAGAGTGGGGGTGCGGGAGTGTGGGAGGGAAGAGAGAACTGGGGTGGGGAAGAAATCAGAGGACAGTCCAGGATGCTTGTCTGTAGCTTCCCACCGGTTCTTCATCACCCTGCGCTTCTCTGTGCTGTGGTCCAGGTCGTTCTTGCAGAGGTGAGGACCACGGGGTCATTCATCTGGGTTTAACACCTTTTTCCAGTCCATATTGCAGGTAACCAGGGAGGCACTTTCCTAGTTGCCCTGTGAAAGGAGAATAGGTTTGCCTTCATTTCCCTGCAATGCTGAGGCCCAAGGAACATTTCTCAGCTCCTAAATCCCCCTGTCTGGTGGCAGGGTGGGGATGCACCTCCACAATGCAGCACGGACCCAAATTTAGCTTCTGTGGAGTGCACAAGGCAGCCTCTCATCCTTCCTCAACTGGCTCTCCCTGAATAGGGTGCCTTGCTGGTGGCTAGAGGGTGAAGGGCTGGGGCCAGCAGCAGGGCCTACCTTTGGCAAATGGTTGCCTTGGCCACCATCCACCCATCCATCTCTGCATCCCGTCTTTTCATCTCCCTGGAGCCGTTCCCTCTGGGACCTGCCTCTGCTCCTGGGACCTGGGTGTCCCCAGGGTGAGCCGGCATCTTTGGCCATCGTCCTGTTGGCCCCGGGCTCACTCCTCTGGCTGCCCCCTGAGGCAGCTGAAGGAGAAAAGGCGGCGCAGAGCCCGCCGGGCTCTCTTGGCCATGGAGCGCCACGGCCGTGGGGCCGGGGGCTGCGGGACGGCTGCGCCGCCAACGAGGCAAGCAGGAGTGCTGCATGCCAGGGGCTGGGCAGGCACCGGGCAAGCTCCTGCCGGCGCCTCATCTCCGCAGGGCTTTTCCTGGGGAGGGGCGGCCTGGGCACGGCCAGCCTCCATGCCTGCTGCCTCAGCCTTGTCCGTGGCATCAGCAGGCGAGGCACAACCCGCAAACCCCTTTGCCTCTTGAGGCAGTGCCCTGGGGAGAGGCTCACTGTGCCCCTGGTCGCTGAGGTCACTGTCCGGAGGAGTAGGCGCTGGCTCAAGCTCTTCATCTCGCGGCGGGATGGACAACGGGCTCTCTACCTCTGTGTCCCAGTCTCCTGCCTCTTCTTCTTGCTCCCACTTTTCCATGAACTCGTTCAGAAGAGTTTGCAGGGACGGCGAGTCATCAGAGTCAGACCCCAAGTCTGCCGACGAGAGCTCAGGAGACTCCAGCTCTGAGTAGGTTTGTGTCTCTCCCGTGGTGTCCTCGGTCACACTGCAAGCACTGAGTGGCACCGAGGGGTCTGCAGCTGGTTCCAGGCTGGCAATTGATGGATCCCTGAGGTCACAGCTGGACATCATGGGGCTTTCCTGAGTGCCCATGCAGGAGATGTCCCCAAACATCTCTGCACACATTTTGTCCTCCTCCACCTTCTCCAGCTTCTCTCTCTTTTCTTTCATAAATTGATTCAAAGTTTCAGGCCTCATCGACAGCCGCTTGTGAAATGCAGCATGCTCAGCTGGCCGACAAGTTGCCCTCTCCTCACAGGGGCCTCCAGACAAAGGAGAAGCTGAGAAACCTGAGTTTTCCGCAGGCTCTAAGGTGAGGAAGAGCTTGCTGTGCCCCTTGTCCCAGGGATCTCCAGCCAGGGAACAAGCTTCTTCCTCTCCCTCGTTCTCTTTCAACAGGGCAAATGATGCGCTCTGTAGGTTGCTGTCCTGCTCTCCTGCAGCCTTTGTTTCTGGGAGCTCTTCCTCCTCCCACTTTTTCTCGAGCTCCTTTAGAGATGTGTCCCAGGGCTGAGACTTTTCAGAGACAGAGCTCTGCTCTGCCAACTGGGCAGGACACAGGAGCTCAGAGCACTTTCCTGTCTCTTCTGTGGAGCCTTTGGTCGATCTGGAAGCACTGGGCAGCTCCTGGGGCTCTGCATCCACTTCTGGGTTGGCCCTTGACTGCTTGTGGGTGCAGGTGGACATGATGGACCTGTCTTCTGACAGGTAAGAGCTGGGGCCTCCAGAAAGGTCTCTGTAGGTGTTGCCACCATGCCCTGCCTGCACCTCAATGACCCCCCCTTTCTCAGAGCCCCCCAGGGGCTTCCAAGCTGGCTGGGTCCCAGTGCAGAGCAGCATGCCATGTGCAGGTCTCACAGGTGGCAGGCGGTGGCCATGCCTTGCAGCTGAGCCATGCCAGAGCCCTTCCATTTTGCTCTCCAGGGAAGGTGCTCCCTGGGATCTGCCCGCAGCCGGAGTGCCGTGTGGAGGAGGTGGCACACACTCTGGTTGGCCCCTGTCCAAGGGGCCCACAACACATGCTGTGCCTCTGGGAGAAGACCCAGAAGCTGCTGTGGCTGACAGAGGGGGTAGCTTTACGCAGTCAGTGAATGCTCTTGTTGTTTGAGCACTCAGCTGGCGTGGAGGGGCCAGTGTCAAGTGAGGGCCGTGGAGAGGCGGCAAGTCCGACACGGACAATCTCTGTGGCCCTGTGACACGGCTGCGGGGCACTGAGTGCCCGCCCTCCTGGCTGCCCCTGCGTGTGCAGGACATGGTGGGGCTCCGTGACTGGATGGGGAACAGGGTGGGCCTGTTCCCAGGGATGGGTGTGATGGTCGTCCAGGTGACCTGAGGTGCTGCCTGGGGCTGCCTGGGGGTCACCTGTGGGAAGCAGGAGGAGGCACGGGATGGAGGTGTCTGTGTGAGCCCAGTGTCCCCCAGGTGCCTGCCAGCCTGGGCCTGGCCCCAAGGCAGGTGCTGGCCACAGCAGCCAGGCTGGGCCGGGTTCCCAGCTGGGCTCGCTGCCTCTGGGCCATTGCTGTGCCTGGACCATCCCAGTGTCGGGTCCTGCACAGAGCATGGCCTGGTGCCAGGCCTGACTGTCTCTGCCCCAGGGCTTCCCCTAGGGCCCACTGCAGGCTGTCCCTCCATGCTTGGCCCTCACCTGTTGCCGCTGCCGGTACAGAAGTGGCTGCCCCTCACGGGGCAGGCCATGGGCATTCATCTCCTTCTTCTGCGACATTGTGGGAGTGTTCTGCTGAACACTGGCCACAATCTCCCAGGTGAGCTGCTGCCTCCTGAGAAGCTGCTGCCTCCTCAGAGAGATGCTCTCCTGGGAGTGGCCACTGCAGGCAGCAAGGCCTCTGCAAGGCTCATGACATGCACCTGCATCACAATGGCCTCTGGGCACGATGTCACTGCAGGTCACAAAGGCCTGATGGGCACAGCCACCCTTCCTGCCAGAGGCCTGGCACTTTCCATGCTGATGCCTCTGGTCACAAATAACTTTTTAAGGCCTTTGCCCTGTGACTTTTCCTGCACTTCTTCCTCTCCCAGTGACCTGCAGCTGTCTCTTGTCCCACCTTGTGTTTGTTTCCTACACATCCCCAAGAAAGCCCGGTGCCAAAGTGCCAAAGTGCTTTGCCCACCCAGCCTACCATGGGTCCCAGCCCTTGGCCCCAACCTAAGGTAGAGAGATCATCAGAAAGCCAAAAGCTCTATTTGAACTTAATCTGGTCACTACTGTGAAAGACTATAAAAAGTGTGGTTTATTAAGAAAGATTAAAAACAAAGGAGGGCCAAGGAAAATGTCCATTCTTTATTTCATAGCGGGGATGAGGGTGGGTGTCATTTTGATTAGGAATATCCCAGTAGCATCCTGGTGTTCTGTGTCCAGAACACACTGTGGCCAGCAGGACCAGGGTTGTGATTGTCCCTCTGTGCTGGGCAATGGTGCGGCCACACCTCAAGTGCTGTGTGCAGATGTGTACCCCCGTTAAGATGCAATTAGTCAGAGATGTCTCTGCATGAATTAAGGTGCCGAGGAGATCATGTACCAAAGTCAACAACAGGGATTTTATTTAACAATAAATGTGGGGCAGAGAAATAGAAATGGATAGGAAGCAGCAGAGTGAGAAGAAAAGAGGGGAGGAAAGCGATGGTGGCATGGCAGGGAGAAGAGTGGGGGTGCGGGAGTGTGGGAGGGAAGAGAGAACTGGGGTGGGGAAGAAATCAGAGGACAGTCCAGGATGCTTGTCTGTAGCTTCCCACCGGTTCTTCATCACCCTGCGCTTCTCTGTGCTGTGGTCCAGGTCGTTCTTGCAGAGGTGAGGACCACGGGGTCATTCATCTGGGTTTAACACCTTTTTCCAGTCCATATTGCAGGTAACCAGGGAGGCACTTTCCTAGTTGCCCTGTGAAAGGAGAATAGGTTTGCCTTCATTTCCCTGCAATGCTGAGGCCCAAGGAACATTTCTCAGCTCCTAAATCCCCCTGTCTGGTGGCAGGGTGGGGATGCACCTCCACAATGCAGCACGGACCCAAATTTAGCTTCTGTGGAGTGCACAAGGCAGCCTCTCATCCTTCCTCAACTGGCTCTCCCTGAATAGGGTGCCTTGCTGGTGGCTAGAGGGTGAAGGGCTGGGGCCAGCAGCAGGGCCTACCTTTGGCAAATGGTTGCCTTGGCCACCATCCACCCATCCATCTCTGCATCCCGTCTTTTCATCTCCCTGGAGCCGTTCCCTCTGGGACCTGCCTCTGCTCCTGGGACCTGGGTGTCCCCAGGGTGAGCCGGCATCTTTGGCCATCGTCCTGTTGGCCCCGGGCTCACTCCTCCGGCTGCCCCCTGAGGCAGCTGAAGGAGAAAAGGCGGCGCAGAGCCTGCCGGGCCCTCTTGGCCATGGAGCGCCACGGCCGTGGGGCCGGGGGCTGCGGGACGGCTGCGCTGCCAACGGGGCAAGTAAGAGTGCTGCATGCCAGGGGCTGGGCAGGCACCGGGCAAGCTCCTGCCAGCGCCTCATCTCCGCAGGGCTTTTCCTGGGGAGGGGCGGCCTGGGCACGGCCAGCCTCCATGCCTGCTGCCTCAGCCTTGTCCGTGGCATCAGCAGGCGAGGCACAACCCGCAAACCCCTTTGCCTCTTGAGGCAGTGCCCTGGGGAGAGGCTCACTGTGCCCCTGGTCGCTGAGGTCACTGTCCGGAGGAGTAGGCGCTGGCTCAAGCTCTTCATCTCGCGGCGGGATGGACAACGGGCTCTCTACCTCTGTGTCCCAGTCTCCTGCCTCTTCTTCCTGCTCCCACTTTTCCATGAGCTCGTTCAGAAGAGTTTGCAGGGACGGCGAGTCATCAGAGTCAGACCCCAAGTCTGCCGACGAGAGCTCAGGAGACACCAGCTCTGAGTAGGTTTGTGTCTCTCCCGTGGTGTCCTCGGTCACACTGCAAGCACTGAGTGGCACCGAGGGGTCTGCAGCTGGTTCCAGGCTGGCAATTGATGGATCCCTGAGGTCACAGCTGGACATCATGGGGCTTTCCTGAGTGCCCATGCAGGAGATGTCCCCAAAGATCTCTGCACACATTTTGTCCTCCTCCACCTTCTCCAGCTTCTCTCTCTTTTCTTTCATAAATTGATTCAAAGTTTCAGGCCTCATCGACAGCCGCTTGTGAAATGCAGCATGCTCAGCTGGCCGACAAGTTGCCCTCTCCTCACAGGGGCCTCCAGACAAAGGAGAAGCTGAGAAACCTGAGTTTTCCGCAGGCTCTAAGGTGAGGAAGAGCTTGCTGTGCCCCTTGTCCCAGGGATCTCCAGCCAGGGAACAAGCTTCTTCCTCTCCCTCGTTCTCTTTCAACAGGGCAAATGATGCGCTCTGTAGGTTGCTGTCCTGCTCTCCTGCAGCCTTTGTTTCTGGAGCTCTTCCTCCTCCCACTTTTTCTCGAGCTCCTTTAGAGATGTGTCCCAGGGCTGAGACTTTTCAGAGACAGAGCTCTGCTCTTCCAACTGGGCAGGACACAGGAGCTCAGAGCACTTTCCTGTCTCTTCTGTGGAGCCTTTGGTCGATCTGGAAGCACTGGGCAGCTCCTGGGGCTCTGCATCCACTTCTGGGTTGGCCCTTGACTGCTTGTGGGTGCAGGTGGACATGATGGACCTGTCTTCTGACAGGTAAGAGCTGGGGCCTCCAGAAAGGTCTCTGTAGGTGTTGCCACCATGCCCTGCCTGCACCTCAATGACCCCCCCTTTCTCAGAGCCCCCCAGGGGCTTCCAAGCTGGCTGGGTCCCAGTGCAGAGCAGCATGCCATGTGCAGGTCTCACAGGTGGCAGGCGGTGGCCATGCCTTGCAGCTGAGCCATGCCAGAGCCCTTCCATTTTGCTCTCCAGGGAAGGTGCTCCCTGGGATCTGCCCGCAGCCGGAGTGCCGTGTGGAGGAGGTGGCACACACTCTGGTTGGCCCCTGTCCAAGGGGCCCACAACACATGCTGTGCCTCTGGGAGAAGACCCAGAAGCTGCTGTGGCTGACAGAGGGGGTAGCTTTACGCAGTCAGTGAATGCTCTTGTTGTTTGAGCACTCAGCTGGCGTGGAGGGGCCAGTGTCAAGTGAGGGCCGTGGAGAGGCGGCAAGTCCGACACGGACAATCTCTGTGGCCCTGTGACACGGCTGCGGGGCACTGAGTGCCCGCCCTCCTGGCTGCCCCTGCGTGTGCAGGACATGGTGGGGCTCCGTGACTGGATGGGGAACAGGGTGGGCCTGTTCCCAGGGATGGGTGTGATGGTCGTCCAGGTGACCTGAGGTGCTGCCTGGGGC